>NC_067401.1:358147572-358749072 GCF_016432865.1 Antechinus flavipes
AGTAATACTCCTCAGAGTAAGAATTTGAACCTAAGCCTTTTAATTCCAGAGCGTCCCATGATCCCTTGACATCAAGATCCCACATTTTTCCTCCTGTACATACCTGACATCTTTTTTGCTAAGTTATAAAATAGCTACTGTAAAACCCTCTCCTCTAAAGGTAAACAAAATTATTTCAAAATTGAATATAAAAATAATTGGCAATTAACTTAGCAAATATTTTAATCCTTTGTGAATAAATGTGATAATAAATGTGAAAGATAAACCATAGCAGTATTTTTTCCTTTTCTTCATTATTGATGAGCTAAAAACAATAAATACATTTAAATTATTATAAAAGGACTTAGAAACATAATTCATTTTTTTGATTATCCTGTTTCTATTGCCTCACTAATTTTTATCAAATACTTTTATGCTTTGGTTATCTTAAAATGCAATTCAACAAGCATTTAAGTGTACACTATGGTGTCAAGTAGTAGGGATATGGCCAAAAATAAAAGAAAAATAATTAAAACACATTTCTATATAACTCTATGATTAGAATTTGTAATGGGCTGAGGCTCAAATTGATGCATTGAGGTCCCAAGCACATGAGGCTAAATAGTAATTGGACCATACTCTATTAATATATATGCTTGGAGAAAGAATGGCCCCCACCCATTCTTTGTGCAAGTCCTGATGTGTTGTATAGGAAATGACGATTTTGGTGGGTGGAGGCAGGGGAGTGGAAAGGGAAGCGGAAAGAGAGACTGCTGGCTGGTTTCTTGACACAGCTGCTTGCGTTGCTATCACAACCCCCCTTTACCTCCGATACCCTTTCACCTGCAATCCCCCTTCACCTCTGCTGGCTGGGTCCTGTTGTAGCTGCCCATATTGTTATTGCAATCCCCCTTCACCTCAAAAAGAATAAAAATTGAAGATTTTTCCCTTAACCTGAATTTCTGACTCCTGGCTGGTTTTAAATATATGGTCATCACAAGAATTTTTTTATGTTTTTATTGTCTTATTTGATTCTCATAACAATCTTCTGAGTTACATAGAGCAATTATTATTTTCTTTTTTATGTATGATGAAACAAGTTTTTGATAACTCCTAATCTATGGATTTCTTCCATAAGTCTTTGTTAAAGATGGATATTTGAAATCAACCTCTACTCCTACAACTTAGAGGTAAGCATAAAGGTACCTAGGCTCAAAATGTTAGGTCTTTTTTCCCTTAAAAGTTGAATCACAAACTGGTAGAGCCCCAAATCTATTCCAATAGCCCTACTTTCAAATAAAAACCTCCAAGTGCAAAATAGCTTATATTGGACTCAAATCTAATCATTTAGCTTAGTTTCATTAGCACACAAGAAATTCTACCCAAGAAAAATGTTTCTATTATTGCTGGAAGCTTGCGAGAAAATGTTTATAATTGAAGGCATAAACAATCTAAACTGTAATTAAAACCTCTGAATCTCTCTCTCTCTCTATGTAATATGCATAAGCACACATTTTTAAAACATAAAAGCTACATCTTAAAATGTTATATACATACATATACATCTCTTCTTAATTAGAGAAGAGAAAATTGAAAACCAAAGAAAGATGGTTATCAATGGCTTATAAATTTCATGAGTCAATGGGAAACACAGTTTTTGTTTCCTGGGTCCCTAACTACAATCATCAGACCCAATTTTCTCATTGTCAGAAATATGAAATATGTCCTAAAATTCCTTCATTACTCTCTTTTGTCAATCTCAAAACTAATCAAGCTGTTTCCTCAACTGTAACAAGTCAGACTTAATTTAGTATAAGTCAATAGCTCATTTAGGGCAATCTTTAACTCAACTATTTCTTTCCATTAATCTTATTGATAAGGTTCCCTTTTTACTAACACACTTCACTCTCAGGGAAATCAATGTCCCCCAAACTCATTAAACTACCATAAACCTCACTGGAGCATGTTGCATTCAGAGAGATGGAAATGGGGAACAATTATTTTAGGAGTTATAAAACATCAATAGACAAGTCATAATTTAAAATGAGGTAGCCTACCCCACTACTTGGCTGACAGTCAGGTAGAGTGGCGGCAAATTGAGAAGTTAGCAAAGAGGAGAACAACAGAAAAGAGTCATTTTGCTTTCTCTTTAATCATCAGTGCTGATTTAGGTATTTTGTTGCCAACATATCTGATCCCTCATTTCTGGATGAAATGACAAGGTACAATAATCACCTTTACTTTTGCTGAATTCCTATTATGCTTATAGTTAGCTCACACAAATTAGTGCACAATTAGTGACTAAATGTTTGAAATGTTAGCTTTATCTCCCCAATTCAATTCCGCAAATTGACCTGTGTTGTTATCTAAGAGTAAATCAAGGACTCTGATGACTAAGTGACTTGCTCAAACCCAAATTCTTTTTGAATTTCCAAGTTCTTGGACTCATAAGTGCCCACTGGTAAGTAAATTTGTTACCAATGCATTTCTTTTCATTATGATGGAACCTAATTTTTAGAACAGGGTCACCACCTATTTTTTCAAAGGATGTGGGATGAGTAAAAACAGAAAAAGGGAGAAAGGAAAAGTCAAAGGAAGTATAGAATAACTAAGTTTAAAGGAAGACGAAAAATCAGAGAATGAGATTGCCTTGCCTCTTTACCATCACAGTATTTGTCCATAGAGTATCATCTGGGAGAACTGTTTCACTGACCCTTAAATATGTCTCTATTAACAGGAAGAATCAAGTCTTCAAGATGGTAGAGTTGGTAATGTTAACTTTTAAAAGCATCTTTTTCTAATACTATATTGGGCTGAAAAGTGATCAAGCAAGTAAATTAGGGAATATGGCATGATAGTCACCAAAATCCATTGCCAAACTCTTGGACTTGACTATGGTCTATATGAATTCTGAAAAACTTGTTACTTTCAGCCTGTTCTCAATATCCCTAGAAAGGCAACAACATTAATTTTGAAATACATCTTCTCCGTGATATACTTAATTTAATTCAATGAACATTTATTGAGCAACTGCTTTGTGTAATAAGCACTATACTAGGCTCTGAGGGAAGATATCTAGATTAATTATATATACAAGTATTTACAAAATAGTCTATAATTTTGAGGGGATAATATCATTTTGATCTGGAAGGATCAGAAAAGGCTTCAGGTAGAAGTTGGTTTTTGAATTGAATCTTAGAGGAAACTAGACATTCTAAGAGATGAATAATAAGGATTATCCTAGACATTGGAAATAATTGTGGCAAAGAAGATGGAATCTTACTTCCCCTTCCACCAAAAGACACAAACTTACACATACCCTATGATATCATGAAGGAAGAAATATTAAAAAAGAAATTAATTGAGACAGAGCCAAGAAGACCAGTCATATTAGGGACAATGAGCGGGTGATTACAGAGCAAATGAGAATGATATAGCCCATACAAATAGGTAGAAGAAAATCTAAGAGAGCAACATGATAAAATCAATGAAAAAGTAAGTATTCTTGAGACAAAAGTGCTTGGCAATGTCAACAGTGGAGTTAGCAGTTTAGAGATTGCTGTAGCACAAGTTGCTAGGGTAAAAGGCCATATTGCAAAGAGTTAAGAAAATAATGGCAACAATGACTAAACAATTCTAAGTGTTTGGCAATGAAGGGGAAGGGAGATAAGAATGGGAACTTGAAGAAATGACAGAATCAAATGGAGTTTTAAATGGAGTTTAAAATTTTAAAAAGTTAACATTAGACCTATCATTTCTATAGACTTTGAGGATGGCTTTAGGATATATAGACTGAAGAATAGACTTTAGGATATATAGACTGAAAAGCATGAGCAAAGGGGTGAACTCTCAGAGGAAATAGGAT
This sequence comes from Antechinus flavipes, assembly GCF_016432865.1. NCBI lineage: Eukaryota > Metazoa > Chordata > Mammalia > Dasyuromorphia > Dasyuridae > Antechinus > Antechinus flavipes. The sequence goes on from NC_067401.1 coordinate 358,151,417, forward strand.
ATGGAGGAGAAGGATAGAACTGTGGGTCTACAAGTAGAGGGATTGGTCTTTGCAAGAAGAAAGGCCATATCTTTTTCAGAAACTGCAGTAAAGAAGGAGGACAGATGTGGAGAGTGATTGTAAATGATGGAGTAGATGAAATTCAATTTATCCAATAAACATTAAGATCCTATGATGGCAAAATGCACTAAGATATAGTAGCAGTTCTGAGTCCAGATCCTGCCTCTAACTTGTGTTTGCTATGGGACACTGTGCAAATTACTTAATCTTTCAGTTTCCTAGGCAGGTCTCAAAGACTATAAGCTACAGAGACGTTATCATTACAGGCGCTTCGTCAACCAATAAAATCATAGGTAAATTATTATATTAGGTACTTGAGTACAAAATAGAATAGTTTATGATCTTGGGGAACTTCTTTGCTACTAAAGGGAAATACTATGTACATAGATAAAAAAATATGAAGTAATTTGGGCAGAAAAAGTACTAACATGTAGAAGGTATTGAAAGTCTTTGTTTAACAAGCTATACCTGAGCTGATCCTTGAAAGAAACCAATAATTCTAAAAAGTGAAAGAAAAGAGGGCGTATATTCTAGGTTACTGGTTCAAAGCAAAGACATGGAGATAGAACAGTTCATTGTGGGAAGAGTAATTGTGACATTGAATAGTTGAGATCTATGTGAAAGATTTAAAATGCTAGGATATAAAAGTTCATATTTCAGTTTGGAGCCAATCGGAAGAAGTTGAAGAGAGACAAATTTAGGTTTGATTTAAGGAAAAACTCCCCAACTATTAGAGCTAGCCAAAAGTAGAATGGGTAAGTTCGTTCTCACTAGAGGTTTTTAAGCAAATTTGGATTACCTCTTGCATGTTGTCATTAGGATGTATAAGCAAAAATGGGCTGGACTATACACACTCTGAGTCTCTTAATCCTGAGATTCTCTGAAATTTAGTGGAATGTAATTTTAATTCAATTGCCACAATTCAAAGAATCAAAGACTCACAGAATTTGAGGATTTAAAGGGATCTCACACCAGTCATCTAATCTAACTCATAAAAGAAAGAACCATTGTTTTCATTTCAAGCAATCTCTGTTAGAAGGCCTCCAATAAAAGGAAAAGTCAAGGACTGCTGGGGTTTTGAACTTGTGAGTTCATCTTGATTTTTTTTCTTGGTAGAGCAAGGTCATCTTTTGAGAAATATGAAGGTCTTGTGAATTTTATGAGAGGAGAATGGATCCACTAATGAAAGGGGAAGAATCCAGTCAATCAGGGAAGGATAGTGAGATTAAGGTGGAACAGAAAAGATCTCATTGAGATTTTATGTATGCACATGTGATGCCATGGTTCTAGTTTTCAGATGCAAAGAAGAGAAAAGGAACATGGTTATGGCAATCCAGGATTGTGCATTAGCAGGACACAAATGACAGAAGAATAAAGGGCAAGGGAGAAAGCAGTGTTCAGTGGAAAGAGCACTGATTTGAGATCTAAGAACTCAAATCCCAGCTCTGCCTATTACACTTATGGCACTGGACAAGTTCATTTTTCTGGGACTTGGTTTCTTTCTCTATAAAATGAGGGACTTGGTCAGATGCAGACCCTTCTAATTTTATATCTAAGATCTTGTGATCCTATAAGGCAAGATAATAAGACAATATCTAACTGAATTATGATTAGCTTCCAAGAAAGTCATAGAGATGCTGAATTAGGATAACTCTTATGTGTTAGAGTTCAAATGTTGGAGTTTGTTCTTCTCAGGGCACAGCCGGTTTAGAGGCTTAGAGCCCTTCGGATGTCTCCAAATCCAAAGGTTCTGTCCTTCAGCCTCTGCCTCTGTTTATACAATGTACCAAAAGTCTTCATGCAATTTTTAGTAGCTTAAGCTTTAATTATTCTGTGTAAATGCTATCAGTGAATTGAGTAAAACTCAAAGAAGAAAAAATGACTGAGTGATGGAAACAGAAGGAGGACATGAAAGAAGTTCTGTGTAACAAGAAGATAGTCTGATTTCTACAGGACCAATGAACTGTATAATAACTGTGTAATAAGCAATTGAGTTGGATTTAAATGAGGCTATGCTTACTTTCTCCTCCAGAGCCATCTGGGGCCAATGACAAAATATAGATCAAGATGACTGGAGACAGCCCTGGGTGCAATGAGAAAGCTTTTTAAGATAAGATCTTTAACAGGTGTCAGTTTGAGACAATGCCTAATAGTGATTAAGGCTAGGTAAGGAATAAGACAGAGAATGGTTTTTTTACACTGGCAAAAAAATCTAGTCTGGGAGAGAAAGACCCTCCTCTTAAGAATGATACATATATAATTACTGTTATAGTTATTTCTAATGTATAACAACATCTCATTTCAGACTTTACTTTTTTTATTATGAGACAATAAGGAGTTAAGTGACTTGCCCAGGATCACACAGCTAGTAAGTGTTAAGTGTCTGAGATCAAATTTGAACTCAGATCCTCTGGACTTCAGGGCTAGTGCTCTATCCACTGCACCACCTAACTGCCCCCAAACTTTATTTTAAAAAAAGCCAAGTAAATTAGTATGGATCCCATCTGCTCAGGGCCTAAGAGAATTTAGGATTATTCTAGAAGAATTTTGGCTCCAGGCATTAAAAATTGTGGGGGGGAAGGGAATGAAAAGATGATCTGCAGCAAAGCTAATGTATATCTTCAGGCTAGTAATGCTCATTTCTAGCATATGAATCATCATAGTGACATTAACAGAGGTAGAAACTGCTGAGGAGTATTTTGTGAGCTAATAAAAATTATTGCAAGCTGATAAATTTTCATTTTTTGTTGTTCATGATTCTTCTTTTGAAGAATTATGGCTTTAAAAGATCAACATTATAAAAAGAAAAATGCTTTAAGCAGCCTGGAAATTAATCTGTGCTAAAGAACTGTAGCATAGACTTGTATGTAGTCTCATTAAATTAACTTATTGACGGTGTGTTTTTTACCACAGTAAGAAAACCCAAAAAAGAGTTTTGTGTATATTTTCAATATGTATTTTTCCCTCCTAATGGAGCAGCGAAAAAAACTCCACCAAACCTGGAAAATATTTTTTCTTTTCTCCATATTTTAGAATCCCTGACTTCCTTCATAGCATAGCTCAGATCTGCCTTTTTTTTTCCTAGAAGACACCTTCCTACACTCTTCTCACCCTTTTGTGTCAATTCTTCCTTCTCCCCCCAACAGTTATTAGCACACTCTTCCTCTTAAAATCACTTCTTATAAATTTTGTATTTTCTTATTTGTATATATGTTATACCTATCACATCCCTTTGCCCCAGTACATTCCTCCTGGAAGAACCTGTTTTGTTGTTGTTTGTTGTTGCTGCTGAGTGGTTTTTGTTTTTCCTTTGTACCTCTAGCACTTAGTTAGTGCCCCATACCTAATAAATGTTTGTTGAATTCTAATCAATCTGCAGGTGAATTCAGCTACAAAACAAGTAAGCATCCTGATAATACACATTTAAATTTTTTTCTTCAATATTATTTTATTTTTCATCTTTTTGTGGTTATTCTTATGGTTTTTCCCTTTTAATCTGATTTTTCTTACATAACATGACAAATAAAGAAATATGATTAAAAGAATTGCACATATTTCATATTTAACCTAAATCAGATTGTGTGCTGTTTTGGGGAGAGGGAAGGGAGGGAAGGAGAAAAAATTGGAATGCAAAGTTTTACAAAAATGAAATGTTGAAAATTATCTTTACATGTATTGGGGAAAATAAAATACTATTGGAAAAGAAACTTGCAAAAAGATAGTTTTTAACATTCACTTTTGCAAAACCTTATATTCCAATTTTTTCTCCCTCCTACACCTCCCCTCTCCCCAACAGCAAGAAATCTGATGTAGGTTAAACATGTGCAGTTATTCTAAACATATTTCCATGTTCGTCATGCTGTGCAAGAGAAAAAAACAGATAAAAGGGAAAAAAAACAGATGAGAAAGAAAAAAAAAAAAAAACAAGCAAGCAAACAAACAACAACAAAGGTAAGAATACTATGCTTTGGTACACATACAGTTTCCATAGTTCTCTCCTTGGATGGGAATGGCATTTATCATTATAAGTCTATCATAATTGCCTTGAATGATAGACAATGTGCATTTGTACAGCAGTTTAGTTTCAAACTGTTCCTTACTAAGAGGAAGAGCTGGGATTTGAACTCTACTCTTTCCACTTAAACATAGCTAATTAAAACTATAGAAGTTGAAACATATAACTTGACTTGTACTGAGAAAGAAAATAGTTATCTTCTAAAATCACTCTGAAGTATAAGCCAGGCTTAATTAAATGCCAGCATTTGTTGAAATATAGCATTTGTGTCAAAGACCCTGCAGAAGGCTGCAAGTCTGGGAACTAGAAAAGTAAATGGTTTAATACAAAAATTGCTTGAATTTGTTCAGGTTAATGTATCTTTCTGCTTCAGTTAGGTCATCTGTCAAATAAAGATAATTCTTACCTACTTACTTTACAGGGTTACTAATAGGAACATAATACCACACAATATTAGAGACAGTGTCAGAGATACTTCTCAAAAGAAGTTACTTAGCATAATGCCTTCCTAACAAGATTCTTCTCTGTGACATCTCCCACAAACGGCTATCTACACATTACTTAAAGAATTCTAATAAAAGGAAATACAGCATCTCCCAAGATATCTCATATTTTCAGATAGCTCTAATTTTTAGAAAGCATTTTTCGATCATTCAAGTATTTTAAAACAGTCTAATACAGGGGAAAGAGTCATGGACTTGGAGATATAGAAACCTGAGTTTGAATGCTGACTCTGTAATTTGCTATCTATGTAACCTCCACTAGTCAATATTAGTTTTGGGGTATAATTTTTTTTATCTATAAAAAGAAGATCTGGCTTTTGGTAGTAGCAAGGAAGGAAGTAGCAAGGAAGCAAGGAAATTGAGTGGATGCCCATCAGTTAGGGAATGGCTGAATAATTACATCATATGAATGTAATGGAATATTATTGTTCTATAAGAAATGATGAGCAGGATGATTTCAGAAGAGTCTGAAAAGACATGAACTGATGCTAAGTGAAGTGAGCAGAACCAAGAGAACATTGTACATAGTAACAACAAGATTATGTGATGATCAACCGTGATAAACTAGACGCTTTTCAATAATGCTATGGTTCAAGGCAATTCCAATAGACTTGGGATAGAAAATGTCATCTGCATCCAGAGAGAGAATTGTAGAGACTGAATGTGGATCAAAGCATTTTCACCTTTTTGTGGTTGCTTGGTTTGTTTGCTTCTTATGGTTTTTCCCTTTTGATCTGATTTTACTTATACAAAATGACAAATATGGAAATATGCTTAAAAGAATTGCACATATTTCATATTTAACCTAAATCATATTGTGTGCAGTCTTGGGGAGAGGGAAGGGAAGGGAAAAAAGGAGAAAATTTTGGAATGCAAAATTTTACAAAAATGAAATGTTGAAAATTATCTTTACATGTATTTGGAAAAACAAAATACTATTAGGAAATAAACCTGAAAAAAGAAGAACTAAGATATATGATTTCTGAGAATCCCTATATTTATGTGTTTCTTTCAATGTTATAGCCCCAGGCTATACATCTCCATCTTTTCAGCTAATCTTTATAAGGTATGATCTTGAGGTCCTTCGTTATGACATCTAATTTCTTTGGATGTGCTTTAATTTGTGTATGTTTTTTCTAAACCAATGTGTCCAAAACTGAATAAAACTATACAATTGAAAACAACAAACTACGGGACTAATTTTTTTCTTGTTCTAGATTTTATATCACTCAAAATCCCCTAAGATAGCACTGGTATTTTTGACTATTGTATGAAAAGGTTGGCTCTTCTGAGCTTGCAGTTTATTAAAATGTTTATAGTTTTTTTCAGATAATCTAATATCTAATCACATCTCTACATCATGTACTTATGAAATTTATTTTTTACCTAGGTATAAAATTTTATATTTATCTTATTAAATGGGATACAATGGATTAACTCGAGATTTTTTTGTATCATTTACTCTTTCTACCAACACATTGACCAACACTTCAATTTCTGTGTCATCTACAAATCTCAAAAGTGTTAATCCATATATGTATTTTCCTGAGTTAGTGACAAAAACATTAACCAACACAAGCCAAAGACAAATCCATCTAATCCCTGCTAACACTGAAACAATAATGGCTAACTTAGAGTCTGGTCTTTCAATCATTTCTAAATATATTTAATGGCAGTATTACCTAGTCTATGCTTCATCTTATTCAAGAGAACAACATGAGGGGCTTTGTAAAATGTTTTTGCTAAAATGTAGGTAAACTATATCTATGACATTTGAATCTATTAACTTAGTGAGTCCATTAAAGATGAGATTAATTTGACATGACACATTCTTGATGAAGTCATGATGGCTGGCTCTTTGTGATCACTATTTCCTTTTCTATACATTCTCTAACAATTCATTTAATCATGCATTCTAGGATTTTGCCAGGAGTCAAGGCCAAGATAACTGGTTCTAATTTGTAAGCCCCTATTTGCCCTTCTCCAGTCCTGCAGGCTCTCTCCTATTCTCCACATGTTTTTAAGAATCTCTGACATTGGACTTCCGGTTAAGATGGCGGAGAGGAGGCTCACAGTTGCATAAGCTCCGCGCTTTCTCTCACTATCCACTTCATTACAAGCCTCTGAATTAATGCTTGACTGAAAAAAACCCACAAATAGTTACCAAGAGAAGCCATCCTTGAGATCCGCCAAGAAAGGTCTGTCTTTACTGGAGGGCTGGGGCGGTTTTAGATCGGGCGCAGGCTGAGGGCAGCGGCAGTGAGAGCACGGGAGCAGACTGGAGAGGGGGTGGGGAGTGATCGTAGCCGTCTCTGCGGGGAGAGCTTCGCTACAGGTTTGGAACCTGCAGCAAGTCAACAGCCCAGCAGAGAAGCTAAAAACACCGGGGCTGAAGAACACAACCGCAAACAGCTGGAGTCTCTCAGGACCTGGCCGCCCTCCCCTTCCCCCCCCTCAGTGACTCAGCACGCTCTGGGATCTCAGAGCGCAGGCACAGCACAGTCCTGCTAGTGTCTCACTGCTGCCCCCTGCAGTCTGTAGAGGAAGCTCGATAACACACCCAGCCCCCCCCCAAAGAAAGACTCCAGTTTTTTCTGTTTTTCTTTGCTAGTTTGTCTCTGATTAATAGACAGAATGAGCAAGAAGCTGAAGAGGACTTTAACCCTTGACAGCTTCTATACAGATAGAGAGCAGACTCTAAATCCTGAGGAGACTAAAAACAGACAGTCCCCAGGTGATTCCCCAAAGGAGGAGAGCGTCTGTTCCTCAGCACAGATGAACCTCATAGAAGTGATTAAAAAGGCTCTCACAAGGGAGCTAGAAGAAAAGTGGGAAAAGAGCCTGGAGAAGTCAGTTAAAGAGAGAGTGGATAAAGAAGTAAAATCCTTGAAAAATAGGATTAGTGAACTGGAAACAGAAAACAGCTCTCTAAAAAACAAAATTGGCGAAATGGAAAAAAATTCCACAGAACAAAAGAACTCAATTGGACAATTAGAGAAAGATTTTAAAAAAGTGAGTGAAGAGAATACTTCACTGAAAATCAGAATTGAACAAGTGGAATTGAATGACTCGAGGAGACAAGAAGAATCAGTCAAGCAAATCCAAAAAAATCAAACAATGGAGAAAAATGTGAAATACCTTCTGGGGAAGACAACAGACCTGGAAAACAGATCCAGGAGAGACAATCTGAGAATCATTGGACTCCCAGAAAAACATGATGAAAAAAAGAGCCTGGACATTGTCTTCCAGGAAATTATCAAAGAGAACTGCCCAGAAGTCATAGGAACAGAGGAAAAAATAAACATTGAAAGGATTCATCGATCACCCACTGAAAGGGATCCTAAAATCAAAACACCAAGGAATATAGTGGCCAAATGCCAGAACCCTCAGATGAAAGAAAAAATATTGCAAGCGGCTAGAAAAACCCAATTCAAGTATCAAGGAGCCACGATAAGGATCACCCAGGATCTGGCAGCATCCACATTAAAAGATCGAAGGGCCTGGAATATGATATTCCGAAAGGCTAAGGAACTTGGTATGCAACCAAAAATAACTTACCCAGCGAGAATGAGCATCTTTTTCCAGGGAAGAAGATGGACATTCAACGAAGTAAGCGAATTTCATCTATTTCTGATGAAAAAACCAGAACTTAACAAAAAGTTTGATCTACAAATATAGAACTCAAGAGAAATCTAAAAAGGTAAAGATTAATCTTGGGAACTATATTTTGACTATATAGATGTATAAAGAATACATGTATACCTTGTTCTAGAAATTGATGTGGAAAGGACACTGTACCAGAAAAAGGGTAAAGTGGGGGTAGTCCATCACATGAAGAGGCATAGGAAACCTATTATATCTGAGAGAAAGAATGGAGGGGGATGAATATAGTGGGTATCTTACTGCCTTCAGAATTGGCTTTAAGTGAAAAATCTTAAGACATATTCAATCTATGGTGAAACTTCTCCCATCTCATTGAAAAGTGAGAAGGGAAAAGTGGAAAGGGAAGGAATAAGCTAAGCGGAAGGGAATACGGGAACTGGGAGGGAAAGGGGTAAGATAGGGGGAGGAACTCTAAGGCGGGGGAGGGACACTAAAAAGGGAGGGCTGTGAGAAGCAAGGGGTGCTCACAAGCTTAATACTTGGAAGGGGGGAAAGGGGAAAGAAGGGAGGAAAGCATAAATCGGGGTTAACAAGATGGCAAGTAATACAGAATTGGTCATTCTAACCATAAATGTGAATGGGGTAAACTCCCCCATAAAGAGGAAGCGGTTAGCAGAATGGATTAAAAGCCAGAATCCTACAATATGTTGTTTACAGGAAACACACCTGAAGCGGGGAGATACATGCAGGTTAAAGGTAAAAGGTTGGAGCAAAATTTACTATGCTTCAGGTGAAGTCAAAAAAGCAGGGGTAGCCATCCTGATCTCAGATCAAGCTAAAGCAAAAATTGACCTAATTAAAAGAGATAAGGAAGGACACTATATCTTGCTAAAGGGTAGCATGGATAATGAAGCACTATCTATATTAAACATATATGCACCAAGTGGGGTAGCATCTAAATTCTTAAAAGAGAAACTAAGAGAGCTGCAAGAAGAAATAGACAGTAAAACTATAATAGTGGGAGATCTTAACCTTGCACTCTCAGAATTAGATAAATCAAACCAGAAAATAAATAAGAAAGAAGTCAAAGAGGTAAACAGAATACTAGAAAAGCTAGATATGATAGATCTCTGGAGAAAATGTAATGGAGACAGAAAGGAATACACTTTCTTTTCAGCAGTTCATGGAACCTATACAAAAATTGACCATATATTAGGACATAAAAACCTCAAACTCAAATGCAGTAAGGCAGAAATAGTAAATGCATCCTTTTCAGACCACGATGCAATGAAAATTACATTCAACAAAAAACCAGGGGGAAGTAGACCAAAAAATAATTGGAAACTAAATAATCTCATACTAAAGAATGATTGGGTAAAACAGCAAATCATAGACATAATTAATAACTTCACCCAAGAAAACGATAATAATGAGACATCATACCAAAATGTATGGGATGCAGCCAAAGCGGTAATAAGGGGAAATTTCATATCTCTAGAGGCCTATTTGTATAAAATAGAGAAAGAGAAGGTCAATGAATTGGGTTTGCAATTAAAAATGCTAGAAAAGGAACAAATTAAAAACCCCCAGTCAAACACTAAACTTGAAATTCTAAAAGTAAAAGGTGAGATCAATAAAATTGAAAGTAAAAAAACTATTGAATTGATTAATAAAACTAAGAGTTGGTTCTATGAAAAAACCAACAAAATAGACAAACCCTTAGTAAATCTGATTAAAAAAAGGAAAGAGGAAAATCAAATTGTTAGTCTTAAAAATGAAAAGGGAGAACTCACCACTAACGAAGAGGAAATTAGAGCAATAATTAGGAGTTACTTTGCCCAACTTTATGCCAATAAATTCGACAACTTAAATGAAATAGAAAAATACCTCCAAAAATACAGCTTGCCCAAACTAACAGAGGAAGAAGTAAATATCCTAAACAGTCCCATCTCAGAAAAAGAAATAGAACAAACTATCAATCAACTCCCTAAGAAAAAATCCCCAGGACCAGATGGATTTACATGTGAATTCTACCAAACATTTAAAGAACAATTAACTCCAATGTTATATAAACTATTTGAAAAAATAGGGATTGAAGGAGTCCTACCAAACTCCTTTTATGACACAGATATGGTACTGATACCTAAACCAGGTAGGCTGAAAACAGAGAAAGAAAATTATAGACCAATCTCCCTAATGAATATTGATGCTAAAATCTTAAATAAAATATTAGCAAAAAGATTACAGAAAATTGTCACCAGGATAATACACTATGACCAAGTAGGATTTATACCAGGAATGCAGGGCTGGTTCAATATTAGGAAAACTATTAGCATAATTGACTATATCAATAACCAAACAAACAAAAACCACATGATCATCTCAATAGATGCAGAAAAAGCATTTGATAAAATCCAACATCCATTCCTAATAAAAACACTTGAGAGCATAGGAATAAATGGACTTTTCCTTAAAATAGTCAGGAGCATATATTTAAAACCATCAGTAAGCATCATATGCAATGGGGAAAAACTGGAACCTTTCCCAGTAAGATCTGGAGTGAAGCAAGGTTGCCCACTATCACCATTATTATTTAATATCGTATTAGAAACACTAGCCTCGGCAATAAGAGTCGAGAAAGATATAAAAGGAATTAGAGTAGGCAATGAGGAAACCAAACTATCACTCTTTGCAGATGATATGATGGTATACCTAGAGAACCCCAGAGATTCTACCAAAAAGCTATTGGAAATAATTCATAATTTTAGCAAAGTAGCTGGCTACAAAATAAATCCCCATAAATCCTCAGCATTTTTATACATCACCAACAAAACCCAACAGCAAGAGATACAAAGAGAAATTCCATTCAGAATAACTGTTGATACCATAAAATATTTGGGAATCTATCTACCAAAGGAAAGTCAGGAATTATATGAGCAAAATTATAAAAAAGTCTCCACACAAATAAAGTCAGACTTAAATAATTGGAAAAATATTAAGTGCTCTTGGATCGGCCGAGCGAACATAATAAAGATGACAATACTCCCTAAACTAATCTATTTATTTAGTGCTATACCAATCAGACTTCCAAGAAAATATTTTATTGATCTAGAAAAAATAACAACAAAATTCATATGGAACAATAAAAAGTCGAGAATCTCAAGGGAACTAATGAAAAAAAAATCAAATGAAGGTGGCCTAGCTGTACCTGATCTAAAATTATATTATAAAGCAGCAGTCACCAAAACCATTTGGTATTGGCTAAGAAATAGATTAGTGGATCAGTGGAAAAGGCTAGGCTCACAAGACAGAATAGTCAATTATAGCAATCTAGTGTTTGACAAACCCAAAGCCCCTAACTTCTGGGAAAAGAATTCATTATTTGATAAAAACTGCTGGGATAATTGGAAATTAGTATGGCAGAAATTAGGCATGGACCCACACTTAACACCATATACCAAGATAAGATCAAAATGGGTCTATGACCTAGGCATAAAGAACGAGATTATAAATAAATTAGAGGAACATAGAATAGTTTATCTCTCAGACTTGTGGAGGAGAAAGAAATTTGTGACCAAAGATGAACTAGAGACCATTACTGATCACAGAATAGAAAATTTCGATTACATCAAATTAAAAAGCCTTTGTACAAATAAAACTAATGCAAACAAGATTAGAAGGGAAGCAACAAACTGGGAAAACATTTTCACAGTTAAAGGTTCTGATAAAGGCCTCATTTCCAAAATATATAGAGAACTGACTCAAATTTATAAGAAATCAAGCCATTCTCCAATTGATAAATGGTCAAAGGATATGAACAGACAATTTTCAGAGGATGAGATTGAAACTATTACCACTCATATGAAAGAGTGTTCCAAATCATTATTGATCAGAGAAATGCAAATTAAGACAACTCTGAGATATCACTACACACCTGTCAGATTGGCTAAGATGACAGGAAAAAATAATGATGAATGTTGGAGGGGATGCGGGAAAACTGGGACACTAATGCATTGTTGGTGGAGTTGTGAACGAATCCAACCATTCTGGAGAGCAATCTGGAATTATGCCCAAAAATTATCAAAATGTGCATATCCTTTGATCCAGCAGTGTTTCTATTGGGCTTATATCCCAAAGAAATACTAAAGAAGGGAAAGGGACCTGTATGTGCCAAAATGTTTGTAGCAGCCCTGTTTGTAGTGGCTAGAAACTGGAAAATGAATGGATGCCCATCAATTGGAGAATGGCTGGGTAAATTGTGGTATATGAATGTTATGGAATATTATTGTTCTGTAAGAAATGACCAGCAGGATGAATACAGAGAGGCTTGGAGAGACCTACATGAACTGATGCTAAGTGAAATGAGCAGAACCAGGAGATCATTATACACTTCGACAACGATATTGTATGAGGACATATTTTGATGGAAGTGGATTTCTTTGACAAAGAGACCTGAGTTTCAATTGATAAATGATGGACAAAAGCAGCTACACCCAAAGAAAGAACACTGGGAAACGAATGTGAACTATCTGCATTTTTGTTTTTCTTCCCGGATTATTTATACCTTCTGAATCCAATTCTCCCTACGCAACAAGAGAACTGTTCGGTTCTGCAAACATATATTGTATCTAGGATATACTGCAACATATCCAACATATAAAGGACTGCTTGCCATCTAGGGGAGGGGGTGGAGGGAGGGAGGGGAAAAAAAAAAAAAAGAAGAGAGAGAAGAAAGACCAATTTGGTTCCTTATAGTGTAGATCTCTATGCAAGCAGAAATCTGCTTTATTGTTTTTCTGATTACTCATATTTGCTCTTTATTCTATGTGATGTTATTCTAAAAACACTTGCCAACTAAAAAAAAAAAAAAGAATCTCTGACATTTACTGTGCTATCACATGTATTAAATGAAAAAATGAACACAAAAGTATGCGCACTAAGAAGCAATGTGGTATAAGAGCAAAAGTGTGGTATTGAGATCAGAAGACCTGGGTTTGAATCTTAACTCCTTAACTTACTACTTGAAGCTTTTGATAATCTTTAAAATGTCTTCTAACTGTAAATCCTATAATGTCTATAAATATCTTTAAGAGTATAAAGATTTATATAAATGCACAGTATCATCATCATCAACATCTTATTATTTGAAATCACCATGGGACACTACTTTTGGCAATTTAAGGAAAATGGCTGGTTTGTTGCTCTATATAAATAGTGAAAGTTAGGGGAAAGATAGTAAATAAAGTTCACAAAACAGGTAAGAGTGGACTAAGGAAGAGAATAAGATGCCAGCTAAATTATACAAGTAGAAGAACACATCAACATTTACCAAGGTACCCTTTTCATTGAGTTGGTTTACTGGAGTATTTTAATTTTATAAATATAATCATTTTTATTTGCTTAGTACATGGTTTACTGAGTTTTCCTTTTCTATGTTGAAAATTAAACTCAGAATTTTAAATCAAATGATAGCAATGTTGAAGGAATGTCTATCAATATCATCAATAGTACTCCTGACAACTCATATGCACATCATTCCACACTGAACTCTTTCAATATTGACTCAGTTCATGAGCATCCCTCTATGGTATTTCTATGATGTCTCTACTTTCTCCAAACTCTCTTCCTATTTCCCTTATGATGTCATGGCCTGTCTCACTGCTTAAATAACCAGTTGTCTCATGGCCACAACTTTGGATCAAGGGTTTAATCTTAAAAAGAGCTCTGGTAAAAATAATAATTCTGGTAAGACAAACCAAAAAAAATCTACTAACCCATCAATGCTCAGTTCTTGATCATATCATTTAGCTAGTACCTTGAAAAGAGTTCCCCTGACAGCATAAGGGATAAGTAAACACTGATGTTGATCTTTTAAAAAAAATTAATTTAAAAAAATATGGAAAACTTTTGAAGTATGAATATAAAGGATTACTGATAATTACCTGATAGAATAAAGTATGTGTTAGCACAGAAGAAGTGTCAAAAGGGATTTAGACATGACTCTGAAGACAAACTTGCATTTTTAACCTATACTTTGGTCACTGTACAAAATTGTTTCATCAGAAACATGGCTTCTAGGAGCTTGTTTATGACTTAAAATATACAACAGTTAAATTGTAACCAACTCAAACAAAGGCATTCTTTATTCAGCAAATTTTGTGTATAGACGAAGCTGCTAGATAGAGAAAGCATGAATCTCTCTGGTGGCTTTTGATTGCTCTTGCCAATTAGATGCTAAGCTCAGTTATTTGTATGTTGCCAAAAGGTTATGTTTTCTGAAATTCTATGGATCACAGTTCATATTGCACCACCCTAGTTATGACTCTGTTTAGAGCTATATCAGTGAATCCTAACCTTTTAAAAATGAGTGGTTGTTAAATTAATTTGTTACATTTAGTAAGTCAAATAACTAAGATATGACAGAACTGGAACCATAACATAAACCTTCTGATTCCCTGTCTAGTGCTTCTTCTACTTAAATCAAAATGTAATAAAAATTTAAAAATTAAAAGCTCTAAAATTTATGGTTGATGGTAGTCTAGGTATCTCTTCCCTAGCACCTGAGAGACACAGATACAATTTTAAATGAAAAGTAGCATGTCAAAGCTGAATGTGTACAAAAAGAATATCTATAAGATATCTATGTATGACAATCTACAGTTTCTTAAGAGAGCCTATTCTTTTAAGAGAAAATGTGAGTCAACTTTGTGACAAAAAAGTGACAAAATGATTAGGAATCCAATTCTAGCCTAAGTCCCATAAAAATTTGTTTTTTAATCACTGAGCATGAAGAATAAATGAAAAGTTAATAAGAAACTAAATAATCTAATCCTAAAGAATGAGTGTGTCAAAGAACAAATTATAAAAGCAATTGATGTTTTCAAATGAGAATAACAATGAGATGACATTCTAAAATTTTTGTGATACAGCCAAAGCAATATTTTCTAAATGTATATATCAACAAAAGAGAGAAAGAATAGATCAATAAAAAGGACATATAACTTTTAGGGAAACTAAAAAAAGAACAAATTAAAAATCCTTAATTAAATACTAACATGGAAATCCTGACAATCAAAGAGCTCAATAAAATTGAGAGTTTAAAGAAAAGTTGAACTAATAAAATTATCAATTAGTTTTGTTGGGAGAAAAAACAATAAAGTAGATATATCAGTGGTTAGTTTGAGTTAAAAAAAATAAAGAAGAAAATCAGGTTGCTAATATCAAAAATGAAAAGGGTAAATTACAACAAATGAAATAAAAGAATAATTAGCAGTTACTTTATCCAATTGCATGCCAGTAAAACTGACAGTCTAAGCAAAATAGAAGAATATATACAAAAATATAAATTGCCTAAATTAAAAGAAGAGAAAATTGAATACTTAAATAATCTTTCTTTAAAAAAGAAATTGAAAAACCCATAAATGAACTCTCTAAGGAAAAAAAAATCCCAAGACTAGATGAATTTACAAGTAAATTTTACCAAACATATAAGGAACAATTAATCCAAATATTAAATAAACTATTTCAAAAATAGGTAAAGAAAGAATCATACCAAATTACTAATTTGATGCCTAAAATAAGGAGAACAAAAACAGAATAAGAAAACTACAGACCAATTTCCTTAACAAATACTGAAGCAAAATTTTAAAATAAAATACTAGCAAATAGATTACTACAATATATCATATTATGACCAAGTGAGATTTATCATTATTAGGGAAAATATCAGCATAATCGCCTATTACAACAACAAGGAAAATCATACAATTATATCAATAGATGCAGAAAAAGCCTTTGTCAAATTGCAATGCCTATTCTTGTCCAAAACACTAGAAAATATAACGATCTATAGAGTCTTTTCTTAAAATATTAAATGGAATCTATTTAAAACTGCTAGCAAACATTATCTATAAATGACATAAACTTGAAGCTTTCCCAATAAGATCAGGGATGAAACAAGAATGTTCATTATTCAGTATCTTACTAGAAATGATAACTTTAGCAATAAAATAAGAAAAAGTAATTCAAGGAATAAAAGTAGGCAATGAAAAAATAAAATTATTACTCTTTGCAGATGACATGATAGTATATCTAGAGAACTGTAGAGGAAATTAGTTAAAATGATGAACAATGTCACAAAGTTGCAGGATTTAAAATAAACTCATATAAATCATTAGCATTTTCATATACTACCAACAAAATCCAGCAGCAAGATAGAGAAAAAGAAATTCCATTTAAAATAATTCTAGACAGCTTAAAATACTTGGGAGTCTACTTGCCAAAACACATGCAGAGATTCTGTGAAAAAATTTAAAAACATTTCTTCATACAAATAAAGATATATCTAAAAATTGGAGAAATTTTAATTGCTCATGGGTAAGTCAAAATAACATAATAAAAACAAAAATTTCTGGGAAAACTGGAAAGTAGTTTGGCCAAAATTAGACACAGAATACCATCTCACACTGTATACCAAGATAATATTCAGAATAGATAAATGATTTATACATAAAGAGTGATACCATAAGAAAATTATTATGGGAAATAAAACATAATTTTGATTATATGAAACTAAAAAGCTTTTACACAAACAAAACTGATGCAACCAAAATAAAAAGGAAAACAGGAATGTGGGAACATTTTTACAGCAAATTCCCCCATTGAAAGCTTCATTTCTCAAATATATAATTTATACAGTTATTCTTCAATTAATAAATGGCCAAAGGATATGAATAGGTAGTTTTCAGACAAAAAAAATCTAAGCCATCAATATTCATCAGAAAAATACTCAATTACTACTGATTAGAGAAATGCAAATTGAAACAATTGTGAGCTACTACTTCATACCCATCAGATTAGCTATCATGACAAAAAAGGGAAATGACAAATGCTGGAGGAGATATGGGAAAAAAACAAACAAACAAACAAACAAACAAAAAAAACAAGGCACTAATGCCCCCTAAATCCAGTTGTGAACTAACCATTCTGTAAAGCAATTTGGAAAAATGCCCCAAGGGTTATAAAACTGTGCATACTTTTGACTCAGCAAAACTATTACCAGGTCTGTATCTCAAATCGATCAGAGAAAAGAGGAAAGAACCTGCTTGTACAAAAATATTCATGGCAGTTTTGCTAGTGGAACAAAGAACTGGAAATTGAGGAGATGCAAATGGGGCATGGCTAAAAAGTTGTGTTATGTGACTGTGATGGAATATTATTGTTCAATAAAAAATGACAAGCAATATGGTTTCAGAAAAAAAAACCTGGGAAGACTTAGATGAATTGATACAAAGTGAAGGGAACAGAAAAGAAAACATTGTACACAAATTGTAATATTGTACCAGCAATGTTATAAGGATGATCAATTATAAAAAACTGAAACTACTCTAATCAAGACAATGATCTGAGACCCACATTGAAAAATGAACTCTGAATGCAGATTAAAACATACTTTAAAAACCCCTTTATTTTTATTATTTTATTTGTGTTTTCATTTACAACATGACTAATATGGAAATGTTTTCATAACTTCACATATATAATTGTTATCAAATCCTTACCTTTTCAAGGACAGAAGGAGGAAGGAGAGAATTTAGAATTCAAAATTTAAAAAAAATTTACAAGTAATGAGGAAATGTTTAATGTAATAAATAAAATATTTTTTAAAACTCCTGAGTAGAACAAAGGTTCTTTAAGGACATAGTAGATTGTAAAAGTAGGAGCCAAAATTCTCTTACTGTGTTTCATAGAAACATGAAGCAATGCAGGTGTTCTTATCCTTTTCTGCATTACATACCTATTTGGCAGGCTAGTGATGTCTATGGATCCTTTCTCTAAATAAAAAATAAAAGCCATAGGATTACAGAGGAAGTCAATCATATTGAAAGAGAATTATAAAAATATGTATATTTTTAAAATTCAAGTTCATGGACTCTAGGTTAAGAACCTTTGTGAAAAAGAAAAGGAAAAATTAGGGACTATACTAAAATCTAGATAAAGGAAGATTTTAATTCAAATTTGAGTTAACAAACTTACTTGCTGTGTGGCTCTGCACAAGTCACTTAACTCCTAATTTGCCTTAGTTCCTCATCTGTAAAAGGGGACACACTGGAGAAGAAAATGGTAAACTACTCCAATATCTTAGCCAAGTTATGGACTTCAAAAGAGATAAATTTTGTTGAGTAACTAAACAATACAAAAGGAAAACTCTAAAATGAAAAACAAATTCCTATGAAAAATTTTCTGAATGTTCAAATTGACGTCCTCAGTCACCAACATTCTCCTTTCATTATTTCTATAGCTCTCCTTTCCATCTATCTACGTACCCCCACACCTGCATCCCTATCCTGCTCCTAACTTATTCATATAAAAAATAGGGGCTATGCCTATTGCTCCTGTGATACACAAGAATTAGTGACTGGCAGCAGAATCTGGAGTCCAACATGATAGAAAAGAAAGGACTTCTCTCCATCTGGGACAAAACAATAAGCCTGTCAGTTCACATCATAATCACATATTAAGCTACCAATTCTGCCTGACATACATGTGATGTTCCAATTCCTATCTTCTGGATACTTCCTTTTTTTTTTTTTTTCAAGAAAAGGGTTATTATGTTTCCTGATCATGAACAGTCCTCTGCTTTGCAGACATTACTGCATAATTAGGGCTTGCTTCATTGACTGACATTTCACCTCAAGCTGTTTCTTTAAAATGACCTACATTTTTAACAAAGGGTGTCTGCTCTAGGCTTTGCTTTTGTGACCATTGTAATCAAAATGTGATAGTGATATTCTTTTTCTCCTCTTGCTTTTTCTACCAGGATATCTTTAAATAACACTGGTACAAAAGTCTAAGGCTTCTTGATTGTTAAAGTGCAATCAAAGAATCTCTATATTAGAGGTTTTTAGAGACAAATGAAAAGACCTAAATCTCACATATCTTAATATATGTAATCTTGTACAATTCCTTAAGCTTAAAATTCTTTTACGAACACATATACACAATCATATCTTCTTTACAGATAAACTGAAGCATGGATTCTTAGGGAATTATTCCTCAAATCACTCCACATTCTAAAGTAGAATAAAGAAAAAAGTTTGGTCAATATAGTTGGTCCAATGTTCTTTTTATTAATTCACACTCTCCCTTCCCTATTCAAGATGCTATAAATGACTAAGCAAAAATGGAGATAGAATAAGAATTTTGAATCATTTAAAAACATGCCCACATATTCCAAGGAATGTTTGAGTGGGACCCTGGACCCTGAAAGTGAGGGTATTTTTTGGCCATATCCTGATGGGACCATCCCTGTTCCCCATCCCCACTCCATTTACCTCCTTCTACGGATTATTTTTTTTTTCCATTTAAAGGAAACGGTCCTTCAGAGAAGGAACTGTCTTACTTGTTTTTTAAAATCCACAACTGTGTGCAGAGTACTTAACATTATAATAAACATTTAATAAATATATTTATTCATTCAATAAATAAAAATATATAATAAATGAATGTTTTGAATCTAAAAGAAATAAATGTATTATATCTCTCCTTCCATTTTCTTCTTTTCATTTCCTGTCAGTCTTTGGTAAAAGAAATTTCAATGTATCTTTCATAAATTAATTCTCAGGTTCTGCTTCAGGAAATGAGAAACAACAGAAGTTAATATTGGTTAATACACAGTGAAGTCAATTCCCATAACAACAAAAAAAACCCTCCAAAATCGATGTTTAAACGTACCCTTAGTCACATGATCTAAAGAAAAGGGAGATGTTCCTGAAAGTAGATAAAAATCATGGTCTACCTGGGCAATTAATTGGAAAGGAAAATTTATATGTCTAGTTAATTGGTTAAAAATTTAAAAAGGAAGAGAGGAAGGAAGGAAGAATAAGCACATGTAATACATTTTGCAAATCTCAAAGTGTTATGTAAATATTATTCTTCGTCATTATTATTTTATATTTGTTCAGTGGATTGCAAGCTCCTTTGAGGACAGATTCAGTGTCAGTTGTACCTGTGTGTAGCTTTGTGTATCAGTATAATAATAAAAGATTCTGAATAGATGATGGTTGAGTTGAAAAGTCTTCCACTAAATAAATGTCATTTTAAGAAAATTTTCCATTTTCTCTGGATCTTAGTTTCATCATATGCAAAATGAGGGTGTTGTATTATATGGTTTTCAGGGTCATTTTTTAACCTCTAAAGTTTTTGATAAATCTAACAAAAATCTATAATGTCATAGCATACTGATTATGTTCTGAATAGTGTTATCATCTTAAATACTGATGAATGGGCTTTGAAATGTAACTAGTCTAATGGCTTATGGGAAGTCAACTAATTAGATGATTTTTAAATTTTTTTGATCTTTTCTGTAATAGCTATGGGGGACAAATTCTGTCACTTGGGTGTGACTTGTGATTGGATAATGTTTCCCTGTAAAACTAACTAGCAGCGGAAATAACTGAGATGTTTGATATATTAAGTGACAACAGTGAGATGACTGGATTTTTAAATATCAAAGGGCATTAAGGTTAAAATTTATCAGTGATAAGATTTCATTTGTTAATGACTTTCTTTTTCTTTCACATGT
The DNA here is from genome assembly GCF_016432865.1 of Antechinus flavipes. Taxonomy (NCBI): domain Eukaryota; kingdom Metazoa; phylum Chordata; class Mammalia; order Dasyuromorphia; family Dasyuridae; genus Antechinus; species Antechinus flavipes. The sequence goes on from NC_067401.1 coordinate 358,172,181, forward strand.
CTCCTGAAATGCCTCTATGCTTTTGCTCGGTTCTCTATACATGAAAGGGTCTTTCTCCTTTCTCTTTCTTTTCTAATTTCTGTACATACTTTGATATTGTCCTTCAAGAAGACAAACATGATCTTCCCCATGCAGTCATTAATGGCCTCTTTCCCTAAATCCTCATTAACCTCTTTTCCTAAAATCTCATATGAACTTTGTACTTTTTTATTTATTCATCTCTTATCATCTAGTGTTATAGCTGATTATGTATACATCATTAGACATGAGTTTCATAAGGGTAATAGCACGTTTTTTTATCTCATTCAGTTCCTAGCATACTTATTCTGCATAGATATGAACCCCAAAGTAAAATGATTTCATCTCACTTGTTATCTTGAGGCAGATATAAGATGACTTCCTAGAGATATAGAGAAAATTTCATTTAGATATGGGTAAGACTAAATGACCTATCTTCTAACTCTGAGAGTTTGTGATAGTGCTGTACATCTCAATGATCAGGAGAGACATCACATAAAGGACTCTACGTCACACTTTCTAATAGGATTTTTGTCATTTACCATCAATTGTATTAAAGGTAGACAACCAAAGTTTCTTCCAAGACTTGAAACAATTTGATGTATCCTTACTGAATCTTTGCCACTTATCAGGGACTGTGCTGGATGCTGAGTATGCGAAGATCAAAACAAAGTTCTTGGTGTGCCTTGGAATAAAAAAAGGAAACAGAATATTTCTCTCTAAACTGACTGTTCTTCCCTCCCTTATCTGTTCTTTTTGCTGGGAGGAAAGAAGTAGTGAAGCTGTATCTACAGAAAAGAGTAAAACAAGATAAAAAAAAAAAAAAAGATAAGGAGAAAAGTCCTAAGACTGGGTAGCAGGTCTTCCTGTTTCTTACTTCCCTTCATACCTTTCTCTCCCACCCCACCTCAAAAACCTATCTAGAGCTTTGTCTGCATTAAAACTGCTAATAAAGTGTGGCTAGGCAAATGGGTAGCCCAGAGGAAATATGTTAGCCAATGAATGTAAACTTCCAAATGAATAGTTTACTATGAGAACAAGGGCATTAGAATTACGCGCTTAATACAAGATAGTACTTTGATCTCAGTCCTCTAGAGAACAAGATCAAATAATATTTTGACAGAGCAGACACTATGCAGAAAATGAAAATTTCACAGGTTCTAATTTAAAAGAAAACACAATCAAATAAAGAGCAAGTTTGTTCCTAAACAAAGACACAGAAAAACAAGACAGGAGAGAATGTTACAAAGTGGACATTATATTCAAGATTTTAGTAAACTTCTTACATTAAGAAAATTAAGACAATAAAATGTGGAGAGTGTCTTTAAACATCACTTATTACTATAAAGAAAAACAATTTAAATATCAGTTGTGTTTGGCTTTAAAACATGGATTTTAGATCCTCTCAAGCATTAATTAAATCTGGGTTGTTTTTTTTTTCCTTGTGTAAGGTCAAACTAACATTCTTGACTACTTTGCAAAATACAGAAAAACACAACAGTACTTACTAACAGTGTCCCAAAAAGTTCATTGAAGACTTGGCTGAAGAAGGAAAACATGTCATTTAAGTTGGAAGCCACAGTTTTAGCCAAGGGAAAGGAGACTTTTGCTTTTTTAGTGTTAAGTCTTAGTCTTTTATCAAGAATTTCATTCCTTCATTCTAGCCATCTTTCAAGTGAATTTCTGCAAACACTCATTCAAATTTTCTTCTTTGATCACCCAAGAGCAAAGGGAATTTCCTCAGCAAGTTTGTTGTGGTCTGGTGCTGATATCACTTTCAGAGAATGATTTAATCAAACACCTCAAGGTCATTCACCTAATATAGGAACTGCTATTTCTGTTGGATGGCAGGTTCAATGAAATTTGCCACCTGTTATGCTACCATTCTAACTCCCTCAAGAAGAATTAGGCCTAGGGTCAGTGTTACTACTTGAATAAACAATGGTGAAGAAGAAAGAAAACTGGCCAGGTTAATCATCTTTGAAAGCTTTCTAATTTACAGACATTTCTAATCCTTACTTTTGGTGATACTGATTAGGTTTATAATAATATTCCTGAATAAGTTAATACTGAACATTATTATTTAGCATTTATAAAATAATTCTGAAGCCTTTTTTTAACATTTCTTGCTTGTTTTGAAGAAGACTTGGATTTTATTTATGTCATTTAGTTTTTGGTTCTGAGGGACCTTGAGGAAAACAATTGAAAAAAACAATTCATTCACTTTATAGTGAATGTAAAATGCATGTGTATGTATGTATGTGAGGGGGTGAGGGTGAAGAATCAGATGGCATGACCTTTAAGATTCCTTTCTGTATTAAATTAGTGATCTCTACAACCATATGACTAATCCCAATAATGAAGTATGAAACAAAATTCAAGTGATTTACCTGAGGACATATAGTCAATTAATCAAAAAGTCACAGATAAAATTTATCATTTTTTATTTCTATGTTGTGAGCAGCTATCAGGGGTCCTCAAACTTTTTAAATAGGGGGCCAGTTCACTGTCTCTCAGACTGTTGGAGGGCCTGACTATAGTAAAAACAAAACTTTGTTTTGTGGGCCTTTAAATAAAGAAACTTCATAGCCCTGGGTGAGAGGGATAATCGTCCTCAGCTGCCGCATCTGGCCCGCAAGCCATAGTTTGAGGACCCCTGCTAGGTGATGCAATGATTAGAATATCAGGCCTTACTTGAGTCAGGAAGACCTGAGTTCAAATAGGACCTTAGATACTTATTAGTTGTGTGTCCTGGGGAAGTCACTAAACCCTGTTTGCCTCACTTTCCTCATCTGTAAAATGAGCTAGAGAAGGAGATGACAAACCACTCCAATATCTTTGCCAAGAAAACCCCCAAAAGAGTCCAACACAACTGGATAATATGTCCAGATGGTTCTTTTAAAACTCACCAAAACAGATTCATTTTCATGACTTTCAGCTGTTTATAAATTTAATCTGTTCACATCATTCCTCATATAATTTTGTAGTGACACTGGCAAAAACTTCACTTGCCATATTTTCTCATTAATCTTTGAAGAAAATTAGTTTTCCAATTAAATAACTCTTTATTCTAGAGATGTTCACAATTTACTAGTTTAAGATTCAAACCATATCTGCTGTGGGATTTCTCACAATCTTTCCAAATAACTGCAAATTGATTTCTTGAATCTAGAGAGAAAGATTATTTTAAAAAAAAATAGCAATGCATGCAGTTAAGAGAAGACCCACTCACCATGCTCTGGGACATACTTCTGGAATCCAAAAATTTACTTGTCTTACTCAGTAACAGGGTTAAAAGCTCATTCAACAAGTCCTTCATATAGTGAACATCTCTGTCTTTCTGTCTTTTCTCTCCCCTTCCTATTTATTATTCTCACCATTCCACTGAGTGAGAAAAATTATAACTGTATTCACCTTACACTGTCTGAAATGCTGTTGGTCATTTGTAAGTTATTAAAGAACAACAACAATAAACAACAATAACAACAATTTCTTTATTAAGAGATAACTTTATAGACAATGCTGTTCAACAAATTTCTCCAGAAAGCTAGCCAGTCCAAACCTACTACACATTGATTTTAATTGCTGTTTGGTAATCTAAAGGCCTGCAAGGGGAATTTTATTTGCTAGTGATGTAGTCAGAGACAGGATGCTTTACTTTGTTTTGAGATGGTCATGTAGGACATAGAATAGCAGCAGTCTCCTCTCTACTCAAGTTTCCAAGGACAAAATAGACCTGCCATTCACAGAGGATGTTGTAGATAGTGCTAGAATGTTTAGTGAAGGTAGAAATCCAAGAGCAGGCTCTTGGATAATTTGGCTGCCTTGGATAGCAAAACTATTAAAGTCTATGACATATTTCATGCATATTTTATTAATAATATATTATTTCTCTTTCTTTTTCTTTGTAAAAAGATAGCCTGATATGGTTGATAAGAGAACTAGTTTGGAATAAAAAGCATGAATTCAAATCCTACCTTTGACAATTACTAGACATGATACTTAAGTGGCAATCCATTTATCTTCTTTGTATCTTAGATGATTCCCTAGAACTTATCTACTAAATTTTATTGTTGTTCAGTCATCTCAATCATTTCCAGTCATCTCTTTGCAACTCCATTTAAAGTTTTCCTAGCAAAGATACTGGAGTGGTTTGCCATTTCCTTCTCCAGATCATTTTACAGATGAGGAAACTGAGATAAACAGAGTTAAGTAATTTGACTAGAGTCACTCAGCTATTTGGTGTCTGGGACTATTAAATTCTACCTGACTGGAATGTGGGTAGCATCCTTATGAGTTCCCTTATTATGAATCCCCAAAGCAGATGTGATAAAAATTTCTCAAGAATTGTGTTCTTCTTAATGATGTATAAATACTTCCAAAAATGCCTACTAAATGTGTACATAAATGTTAACAGTCAAGATGAAATCAAAGCCCAGAACTGCTATACAACTGGCTTAGATATGAGAATTACCCTATGCAACTTAAAGAAAGTTGATTCTGAAGATTCATTTTAGTTTAACTAGTGAATTGTCTATTTTAAAAGTTTGAATGAAGTTTTCTTGTTAATCAAAAGGTAAGGTAATGAAGTTTTATAGTCAATTATAGATAATTAAAAAGGAAATTACCTCTTACTTTTACCTAAAGTTAAGATACACATTTACTGAAATGATAATTCTTCATGGAATTTCAAATTGAGACAGGTTCTTAAAAATGAGCTAGCCCAGGGCCTTTTAAAAAAACAGATGAAAAAATCCAAACTTGAAAAGTTAAATAATTTGCCCAAAGTCATCCTATGAGTTATCACTGGAGTTGGAAATGAAATGGAGGCTCTCTTAATTGCCAGGACAGATGTTTTTCCATTACCACAGAAAGCCTGTGCTTCAGTGTTAAAAGATTACCCATTAAAAGCTAGGAAAAGATTATCCCTGCTTCTTCTCACTATCATGAGTATCCACAAATTAACTACATTTTTTCACCTTTCTTCAGGACAAACTTGAGACTACTAAGCACCATTAAATTGCATGTTTCTCCATTAGACTGAAGTCCATTAGACACCTTCAGGGTAGTTCTTTGCCTTATCTTTTCGGTTTCTAATAATCTCTTCTTCTTGCAACTATAGCTTCTTTTTGAACAAAACACAGCAGACCTTCTCCAATCTGAAAACTGTAATATTAGCCATGGTTGGTCTCAACATTTCCAGCTTTCCCCCCCTTTTTTCCCTCTTCATTCATATGTCTCTGGATTCTGAATACCTCTTTCCATTCAAACAAGAAAATATTTGATCTATCATTTATAATTGAAAAAATAATGTTCATACATTAATATATTACCTCTATTCATTAGTTTTTTCAAAAATTAATATTGCATGAATCAAGAAATTGGGTGAAATTATTTTGAACCTGAACATTTTCTTCTTTTAACTCTAGAGGTAAATCTAATTTAGAAAAGCCATTGATTGATTAAAGGGTCTAAGTTGGAACTCCTGAATGCCTAGACATTTTTCCCTCTTTTGAAACAAAATGATTCAGATCAGGAGTGTTCACTTTTACATTGCCTTCTCCCTCCTTCTTCTATATTATCACAACCATTATCCATCTCTAATGTTACTAACACCAAAATAAGAATCGGGAGTGAGAAGCAAAGAGCAACAGTTATTCAAAAGCCCCTAAGACAGAGGGAAACAGGTGAATTCTTGAAAGATGAAGAATACATGTCAGGGACCCACGGACCACCTTAACCCTAGGATAAGGAGAGTTGGAAAGGGAAGGTAACTCAGAATAAGACAACTCAAGCCTTGGAAATTTGGAGTTTTTATACTAAGGAATATCATATCATTTCAATTTAACAAGAATTCATCAAAAATCTAGTGTATTTAGGGTCATGTAATCAGGGAAACAAATGTGCTATAAATAAGAGAAAGAATTTGCAACAGAAAGACACAGAGAGTTAAAATAAAGAACTGGAGCAAAAGTTATTATGCTTCCATTGAGGTAAAAATGACAAGGATAGCAATCATTATCTCAGACAAAGCAAAAAAAAAAAAGGCTTAATTAAAAGAGATAATTAGGGAAACTACATTTTGCTAAAAAAATTTGCAGCAGGTCTCTCTGATCAAGGTCTCATTTTTCAAAAAATATAGGGAACTGAGTCAAATTTATAAAAATGAGAGGCATTCTCCAGTTAACAAATAAATCAACAAACAGTTTCAAAGCTACCTATAGTCATTATAAAAATTCTCTAAATCATTGTTGATTTAAGAAAGGAAAATTGAAACAAACAATTCTGAGGTACCATTTCATACCTATTAGAAATAACAAATGCAAAAGGGGATGAGGGAAAATAGGTACATCAATGAACTTTTGGTGGAATAGGGAACTGATTTCAACCATTCTGGAAAACAATATGGAACTATGCCCATAGTGCTATAAAAGGCTGGATCCTTTGATCTAGAAATACCACTATAATGAGTGTGCCCAAAGACATCAAAGAAAAAGGAAAAAGAACCTTTATGTACAAAAATATTTAAAGAAGTTGTTGGGTTTTTTTTTAATGGTGACGAAGAATTAGAAATTGAGGAAAAGGAAAATATCATTTGGGAATGACTGAAGGTGTAACATATAATTGTGATGAAGTACTATCATCTTATAATAAATAATGCAGTAGGGAGGGGGCAGTTCAGAAAAAACATGGCATGTGATCATTGTATACAGTAACAGCATTGTTGTAATGATGATCAACTGTGAAACACTTGGCTAGTCTGATCAATATAATGATCCAAGGCAATTCTAAAGAATTCATGATGAAAAAAATGTTATCCACTTCCAGAGAGAGAACTGATGAATTGTGTGAACAATGAAGTATAATTTTCTCATCTTATTTTTTTGCTTTGCTTTCAATATGGCTAATATGGAAATATGTTTTATATTATTTCACATATATAGCTGACATCTTTAGCCTTCTCAGTGCTGGGGAGAAAGATAGGAGAGAGGAAGAGAATTTGGAACTCAAAATTTATAAAGAAAAGAGTGATTTAAAAAAATAATAAATTAAAAGCAAAAAATAGAGAAGAGAAAAGACATGTATGTGTGTGTATATATATCTCAATCATACGTAAAACAGGATTTTTAAAAACTCATAGATAGTGACTCAGTCATCCCAACCACTAGTTCTTTCAGTATTTTAGAGGCAATTTCTCTAGGGTTAATGACTATCTAAATTTACTAAGGTATTTGCTTCTCATGTTTTCTAATCTTCAGTTTCAACTGATAATCATGTTTTTGCCATTTACATGAAACACCACTTGTGCTTTTCATGGTGCAAAATTATGTATTTCATTAAACTGATCAGACTGATTTATTTTGTAAGTAATATTTAATGGCAATAGTAAATTACAGACATTTGTTCACTCTTGCTAATTTGTTGCTCCTGCCTCTTAGGCATTTGTTCAAAACCAAAAAAAAGAAAAAAATTAAGGAGACCTTGTTTGTAACCTGTTACTGCCTGAATAGCTTTTCAGAATCCATTAAACTAAAAGAACTTAGAAGCACAAGATTGACTGACAATGTGGAAAGGGTCAAAATGAAGGAAGGCAATGAAGCAATTATTTCTTTTTTCTCAGCATAGCTATCTCGCACTGGGTCAAGGGTGAATTGATCAAGATATAAACAAAGACCCTTTTCTCAACTACATGTGACTTATTAGTATAATATTCAAGGATAAGAATGATGTGGCATGGGGGCTTGGCTTTCAAAAGATAGGATACATGCTCCAAAGGCCTATAGCTTATTTTGTAAATTATCAGTGATAACCTAGCTTCCTTCACAGCTGAACTTGAGATACTTCCTACAAGAGACATTTCCTGATTCCCCTCTTCCTACAACTACCCTCCACAATGACTTTGATACATTTTGCGTTTATTTGTGGGTATATGAGGTATAAGGGGACTAACCCTTATGATAAGAGGGCTTGCTGAGTCACTTTCAGGACTGCTCATTTTTCAAAAATGAATGTACATACAAATGTAGATACAAGGTCTACGGGAAACACACAGGTGATACATGTTATAATGTTACTGACATTAAGGTAGGTACTTCTAAAATATGATGTTCTAAGAAAAGGAGCTAGAAGCTAGTGAGATTAGGAAAGACTTTATAGAGAAAGTGATTCTTGATCTGAATATTCTAAACTAGGGCACAGGTAAGGATATAGTGCCTTCCATTCATGGACAACCTCTCTAAAGACATAAAGAGCAGAGATGTACTATCTTGTATTATGCACAATAAGGTCAGTTTTTTAATTATAGCTTTTTATTTACAAGGTATATGCATGGGTAATTTTTCAGCATTGACCCTTGCAAAACCTTCTGTTTCAACTTTTCCCCTCCTTATCCCCATTCCCTCCCCTAGATGGCAGGTAGACCAATACATGTTAAATATGTTAAAAATATATGTTAAACACAATATATGCATACATATTGATAGTTATTTTGTTGTGCAAGAAAAATCGGACTTAGAAATAAGGTAAAAATAATCTGAGAAGGAAAACGAAAATTCAAGCAGACAAAAACAGAAGGATTGGAAATGCTATGTTGTGGTTCAAACTCATTTCCCATAGTTCTTTCACTGGGTGTAGTTGGTTCTCTTCATTATTGAACAATTGGAATTGATTTGGTTTATCTCATTGTTGAAGAGAGTCCATCAGACTTGATCATCATATGGTATTGTTGTTGAAGTGTATAATGATCTCCTGGTTCTGCTCATTTCACTCAGCATCAGTTCATGTAAGTCACTCCAGGCCTTTCTGAAATCATCCTGCTGGTCATTTCTTACCAAACAATAATATTCCATAACATTCATATACCACAACTTATTCAGCCATTCTCCAATTGAGGGGCATCCATTCAATTTCCAGTTTCTAGCCACTACAAAAAGGGCTGCAACAGACATTTTGCACATACAGGTCCCTTTCCCTTCTTTAAGCTCTCTTTGGGATATAAGCCTAGTAGTAGTACTGCTAGATCAAAGGGTATGTACAGTTTGATAACTTTTTGAGCATAGTTCCAAATTGCTCTCCAGAATGATTGGATGCATTCACGATTCCACCAACAATGTATCAGTGTCCCAGTTTTCCCACATCCCCTCCAACATTCATCATTATCTTTTCTTGTCATCTTAGCCAATCAGAGAGGTATGTAGTGGTATCTCAGAGTTGTCTTAATTTGTATTTCTCTGATCAATAATGATTTGGAGCATCTTTTCATATGGCTAGAAGTAGTTTCCATTTCTTCTTCCCAAAATTGTTCATATCCTTTGACCATTTATCAATTGAAAAATGGCTTGATTTCTTATAAATTAGAGTCAATTCTCTATATATTTTGGAAATGAGGCCTTTATCAGAACTAGTGAAGTCAGTTTTATTAAATTGTAGAGAACATAATTTATTCCCCTTTGAGATTTAAGTTAGGGAGACCAATTAGAAGGTTATTGAATCAGTGTAGGCAAAAGGTATTGAAAGTTTCAAATATGGCGAAATGGGAAATTTCCCAAAATGGTATGACTATACCATTACCTTACTTGAGAAACTACAGCAGATTGCTATTATTTCTAGGAGAAAACAAACTCCTTCACTGGGCATCTAAAGCCCTCCATAATATTGTCCCAATTTATTTTTCCAGGCTCATTGCTAAGGTAATGATATAGTCAAATCTACATCTTAAGAAATTCTTTGGCAACAATGTGAAAGATGGATTAGAGAGAAAAGAGATTTAAATTAGGGAGACCAATTAGAAGGTTATTGAATCAGTGTAGGCAAAAGGTATTGAAAGATTCAAATGGCACATTGATTGTTTTGGTGAAAAGTACCCTAATACAAACGTGAAAGTAACTTCTAGAGAGTGGCTTCAGAAGTCCCCCATTACCACCAAGTCATCCAGAATCTTAGGTACTCCCTTAAAAGAGGTTAAACCAAAAACTATCATCCCAACCTACCCATCCAATGATGAAGTTAATAACCACATCACCACCACCAGTTTCTTTTGGTCTGTGGAACTAGTATTCTTCTAAGTCCATACACTTTACCTACAAGTCTAGTATAAAGAGAGGCTCTAGAACACAGTAGGGTGCTTCACACAGACCAGACCAGTTGAAGCCTTTTAAAAATGACTTTCCTGCTCCTCCAGAAATCCACCCCCACCCCCTTCTACCTTTTTAGCGCCTCTGCCTTATGTCCTCCTCCTTTCCTCCCCCATTTACCACATCTGCTTTTGGTTTTGTCTTTATGACTCTTCCAACTTCTTGCACTGAACTGTACTGGCTGAAGGATTATGCCAATCTGATACATCTCTCAAGCCGGAACATGTCTCAAGGTAAAGACAGGAAGGATATGCAGTTATATAAAGGTAAAATATTTGGCAAATGATTAGAAATGTTAGGCAAGAGATTATGAAGTATTGAGGATAAGTGAGTTTTTGAACCCCAATGACTTGGAAGGATAACAATGCCTTCTAAAGAAATAAATTAAATTTGGAAGAAGGATGATCTTGGATAGGAAGGGAGGTAATGGATTTTGTTTTGAATAGAATGAGTTTGAGCTGCCTATAGAAAAGCCAATTTGAAATGTCCAAAAGACGGTTTGAACCAAATTAGAGTATATAGATCTGGGATCATTAGGGGAAATGAAAATTGGATAAATTAAAACTAATAAAAGCACAAGGGTAAGAAAATATGAAAAGGTAAAAGACAAGGGCCTAGAAAAAGCTTTAGGGTAAATCCACAACTGGCATGCCATGCATAATAATCCAGCAAAGGTCCATTACAGCTATTAATACAATAATTCTATAATTATTTAAACATATCTTATACATAATTTCTTTTCTTAAAAAAAGCAAAAATTAAGGGGTTATATTAAATAATTTTTAAGGTCCTTACCAGGTGATACATGTTAAAATTTAATGTCACTGACATTAAGCTAGGTACTTCTAAAATATGATGGGAGTGAAAATTGTATTGGATATATTATTTCATCAATATAATGAATTCCCTCTGAAGAGATTCACTCTATCAATACATCTGTTTTGAATGGATATTTGGAGCCTCAAAAAATTAAGTGACTTATCTAGGGTGGCATAGCCAGTAGGGGATTAGTGGAAGGATCTAAACCTAGTTGCTCCTGACTCTTAATATACCAACACACTTATAGTTTATGTTGAGAAATTTAAGCACACAAGTATAAAGTGTAGACTTGCATGGACCACACAAATAATAATGGAGTAATAAGCATACCCCCCTCAATGAATTATTGTTTAATATCTTTATCTTTTCCTTCAAGGGATCCTAATACTTTTTGAGTAATCTCTACAAAATCAGAAAGTCATAAGATTGAGAATAAAAATAAATCTTATTTAGTCCAGTATTGTTCTTTTACAGATAATGAAGTAGAAACCTATAGAGGTTAATAATCATGACAAATGAGCTGGGATTGAATTCCAGGTTTACTCATCTAGATGCAGTTAGACATTTTGTTAGAATGATTTACAAATCTTCAGAAGTCATCATTACTAGTACTGGTCACACTATCATTTGCCCTAGATGAGTGTATGTATGTAATGCCTATGCAGATCCCTATCAGCTTACTAAAATGACCATATAATTTGGATGTCATTAGGAAGCTGCTTCTGGGAAACTGTTAGGATTGGAGCATGTATGGATGTTCTACTTTCTTTTCCCATGTGGTTGAAATAAGCCTTTTTTTTCACTGGCTATAAAACTAGAAATGTTGACATCTTCAAAATGCCTGAAATAAGCACCAGTCATGATTTAGATTTTGCCATGTTTATATGTATGGGAAGTAAGATGACTCCAATCAGAACTGGTAAGACTGGGAAAGGAGGAAAGATTTTAGGTTTTTCTTATCCCCTAAGGCTAAAGTCCTTGGCCTTTTTGTAAATGTATTTATTATGTTCTAGAAGGAGAGTCTAAACCTTAGCCAAGAATTTTACTTCATAGAGATCTAGTCCAAATTGGGTAGTCTAGGGACTGAAACCAGCTCAGGACAGTGTTCATCCTGGGGAGCCAATGCAGATTCCAGACTCCAGCTGAATAGAATGTGATAGTGACATCAATTTTGTACATCAATGTGATATGAATTGTGAACCTCACTTCCCCAAATGAGGTATTGTAGGGGGCATTGTAGCTCCAAGGTATGGAGGGAAATATTTGTATTTTGAACTGTCTGAATGGATAGTTCCTTTGTCTAGTATGGTTTAAAAAAATTGTGTAGGAGGAGAAATTGCTGGGCTCCCTTTTGTAAATTTAGGTATAAGAATTTTTCCCTGTCACAAGACAAACAAGCTCTCAGTTCTACCTCTGTATCGGTCATCATCATCCTATTCCTTCCTCAAGTACTATTAAAGTTTGTGGGTTTGGCTTACCTAATTACAACCAGTAGGTGGTTCACTTGATTCCTAGCAAATTCTCTTATTCTATAACCCTTCTCTTACATGAAGTTAGAAAACTATGTTTCTGAAATTGAGCTTGAAATGGATATGATTTTACAGAATCAAAGTATCATGGTAGAAGATAGAATGTGCTTTTCTTTCATCCTACTCCTGATACATTGTTATTTCTTGAACCATAAAAAGTTCCATAGAATATACACTGTGGTTTTAGTTCCATTACAATTCACAGATAAGTTATCCACCTGCTGAAAATATTCTAATCCTCTTCCTGTTGTTACTTGCAATCAAAATTTCTTCAGAAAAAAACCTGGGCAAATATCCATGATGTTGGATCAATAGGTATACCTTCCAGATATGACACTTCTAAGAAGAAATGTTTTTATATAAAATCACAAGGAAATTGGATAAGTATCTTAGCAGATCAAGCAATGATCACCACTCACTCAAAATGTCTAGGAAAGAGCTAAGCTCTTTTTTTATATAATCCAGGACATTTGGATCTGAATGCAATAGGAAAGCTTACAATTTATTAATGAGTACCTATTTAGTAAACAAGGTATGATATGTACTATGGATTTAAAAATAAGCAAAACACACTCTTATTTTATACTTGAGTTAGGGAAGAAGGATTATATATATGAATTGATTGAGGACCAATATGAGACAATATAATCCATAACTAACTTAGTATCTGAGAGATGCCAAAGATAACAGGACAGAATATTCATGCAAAAGGAGCTCAGAAAAGAGAGAAATCACAGTGACTACATTCTTTTTCAGTCTGAAACTTAAAGATATCATAATCAAGCTAGAATGGCCAAAAATGATCAGTCATCAAACATACTTCTCATATTAATTTTTCTATCCCTTCTCCCATCCCCATAGTATGGAATATATGGAATATAAAGGATGGTAAAGTATTATAGATAGTGGGGTGGGAAACAATTATAATTCTTTGAATTCCTGTTGTGCCTATTGGCCATAGCACTTGCTGAAGACAAACCTGATTGATCAATATATCATCATCTTTTTTTTTTGAGAAGCAATATACTTTTGACTATAACTCTTATAGTGGAAAACTCATCACAGTCAGCCTGATGATCTGGATTTTGTCACTTTCTTTATGACTTTGAGCAGTTTAGCCAGTTGCAGAGTCTCGATTCCCCCATTTCCAAAATAAATATAATGATAATTTCCCAAAGAATTTTTTTGGACAAAAAACAAATGAAAAAGCAGGTGTAAAAATATTTATCTTAATAAAACAATATGTGTGAATTACTACTACTGCTATTGTATATTCTCTGTTTAATTAGAAAAACATTAGATATTTGTATCTTCAGCTCAAAACATAGTGTCTTTTCTTATATTTCCATATGTCATTAGTAATGTCCTTATTTTCTTCTCTTTTACATATTTAATTGTTCAATATCTTTTAACTTTTCAGTAAATCTGTAAAATCCTTAAATTCAGAGACTATAACAACATTCTTCTATGTAAAGTCCTTCATAAGACATATTTTATTATTATCATTCTCCCTATGGTACTACCACAGTACCTTGCACACAGCTGAATTTTAATTAATATTTGTTTGATTGCCTTAAAAAATAACAATGTGTGATCAATTGTGGTTACCTTTAACATTTTCTTTAAAAAATCACACAGCATGGTATATGGTTATCACCACATGTTATTAGGGTTAAGCAATAAAAATTCAGGCTTGAATAAGATTTATTTTAAAATCAAAGCCAAAGTATTTCAATTGTATGTTATATAAAATTGGCTGAAATATAGAACTAGTGAGTCATGTTTTTATGCCCCTGCATCATTAAAAATATACTTTTTTTCCTATTTAAATATTGCTCTGTGTGCCTGTTCCAAAGAAATCATAAAAAAATGAACAGAGTGAAAAATGAAGTGAAATACAGTATTTAAAATTAAGGTATCAGAATTGTTTTGTTTGCTGAATACAAATGTGTGTTTGCTATAATTACAATAGAGAAAAGTTGACAACTTCCAATTTTCTTTCTGCAAATCAATTAACCTCGTGTGTACCTTTCTACTTCAACTAAAATGTTAAAATTTTCATCTTCTCCCTACCTTCCAATGGAAGAAAAGGGAACAATGAAAATTCAACTGATGACACAAAATCAATTGTTGATATCATTCTTCAAAAATAACATTTATGGAGTGAACTAAACTTAAACTTCTACTGTCCCTTCCTTCAAAGGATCTGAAAGAGTTTGGAGTAAAGCCAGTTTAGAAATAGAAAGACAGCTAACAGTGGATAGAGTGTGGATAGAATGCCAGGACTGGAGTCAGGAAAATTCATCTTCATGAATTCAAATCTGGAATCAAATACTTACTAGCTGTGTGACCCTAGGCAAAACACTTAACCCTCTTTGCCTCAATTTCCCCATCTGTAAAGTGATCTGGAGAAGAAAATGGCAAATTATTCCAATATCTTTGCCAAGAAAACCCCAACTGAAAAATATCTCAACAACAACAAAAGATGGAAAGATGTCAAAAATTGAACCTTGACCATCTAGTCCAGCCCCCTCATTTTACAGATAAAGCAATGGAGGCATGAGAAATTAATTCACTTGTCCAAGGTCACATAAGTAATAAATAACCAAGTTAGGAATTGAATCAAAATCCTTTGACTCAAATACATGGATCAAACTGTTCTCTCCAGTGGATTTTGAACTCTCTGGTGATTCTAACCCTATTTCTATTTTATATAGAGAAAAACTGCCAGAGAGTAGCATAAGAATTTGTCTATAGTTCCACAGCTTTCTAAGGACAAATCTGAAATTTGGATATTTATAGAAATTAGAAACAGAAAGGACCCTAAATATCACTTGATTTCATCTCATCTTAAAAGCAATGGAACTGAAGTCCAGAAAATTTACATGGCTGACTTGCCTAAGGTGACACAAATAGTAACATGGCCAGAATTCAAATCTGGCTTCTCCAGCTTTAAAAATCAGCTTTTAAAAACCATTCTGAAGCTTGTCTAGTTTAGTAGATTTGGATGGTTACAAGCTAATAATCTTTATATTAGATATGCCTAGTTCATATTCCTACCTCTAATCATACATACATACATACACACACACACACACACACACACACATGCTTATTTTCCAGGATATGATATTTATGAACTTGCTTTGATAGCATTCAATGAAACCATCAATGATAATGCAAATGAGTGCAAATTTTAACTCACATACAAGAAAGAACAGTCAAGTAGAATATAAAACAGGAAAAAATAATTCATCATTTGCATGCATACATGCATGGATGCCAAATGTTTTAAATATCAGTTGCTATTACTGCTTTTGCCATGATCACCCTTTGATTTTGTTTATTTTTTTCAGAGTTCATATACAGTCAATTCCCCAAATTCCTGAACCCAGAACAATGCAAAAAGCAGGCTTAATTGTGAACTTTATACATGTATATGTGCAGGTGTGAGCATATGAATGTGTATATATACAATGCTTAGTCATTCTTGGAAGTTTGAGTTGGCAGCAATAATATTGCATCATATTAATAAAGGTCTTGGGAGTTGCTAAGCAGAGATGAGCTCAGATTCTAGTTGTGTGGCCCATAAATACCTCAGGGATCTCTCAGAGAAGCTTAAAACATGAGGAGAATAGGAAGAAAGAAGAAAAGTGAAAAATAGAGGGAAGCGGGGAAAGTAGAAAACAAGGGTCAAAGCAGAGGGGATAATGTTGCATATGATGAGAGAAGAGAAGGAATGGAAAAGAGGATGTTAGAAAACTACAGTCAGATGCTACGTGGTGTTTACCCTAATTCCAAACAAATTTGAACAAACGCTCTGTCCAGCAATCTCACATTGAACATCTTCTGGACTTTGCCCAAATTAGGCAGATACACTATTAACTCATGCCAGCTCATTCTCTATGAATATCATGTATCACTGCAGCTGGTTCACCAACCAGTTAGCACCAAGCTTTTGCAAAATACTTTAGAAGGTGCTGCAGGGAGTGAGAGACGATAGAAAAAACCCTGATTAACTGATTGATCCTATTAGTTGAAGTTGAAGCAATATGTCACCAGACTAAACATGCATTAAAATATGGGTAACTCAATAATCTAAGTAGTCTTAATTTTAAATTTCATTTTATGTTCTGAATTAAAAAGGCTTTGTTGTTTTTTTTTCTCTTTCCCTCCTTCCATCTTCCTCTGCCTCCACAATAGGGAAAAAAGAAAAAGAAAAAGAAAGCCTTAGTGACAGATTTCTATACTCAAGCAAAAACATATTCCCATATTGGCAAAGGAAATTAGGTAATATACTACAATATGCTGGAAAGCATGTGGGATATGCTCAATCAGCTGACTTGAGTTTGAGTTCTGGCTTGATCTGTGTGATCATTGGCAATTCGATTTTCTATGAGACAGTTTCATTGTCTGTAAAAATGAGTTTGAAAATGATTATAAAACAGATTTGTCAAGAGGAAAGTGCTTTTTACATCTTAAAGATTTAAACAAATAAAAGTTAATTTTGCTTATCAAGGGGCTATCTTTCATCCCTATCCAAAGATATTGGGAGCAAGGAAGGGACAAGAATACCATGGCTTTCTATGAGACTATAGGGATCAATCATGTATAATCTGGCCCCGGAATTTCCTAATTTAGTGCTTAAAAGTGTCAATCTCAAGATTTTCCTCTCATTACCATAGAAGTAATCAAATAAATGAAGCCTTCCTTGACACACAAAATGGCATCAAGCAACTTGCATCTCTGAGAACTGCTGGGTAAAAGCAACAAAGGAAAATGATGTATTCCTTTTTAGCCTAGTCATGTAATGTCACTTATGAAGCCAAGAAAGCTGCAGCTTCAAACAATGACAACCTATATTGGCTACAGAAGAAAAGCAAAAACCAGTTTTGACATGGAAAGAAAATTTGGTCATTTCCAGCAAAGCTGCATTGGGGTGGGGGTATGGGGGAGGGAAAAAGCATTTATTAAATATCAACTACATATTAGTCAACATACTAAGTACTTTATAAATATTATATATTTGATCTTCATCACAACCCTGGGAATAAGTACTGCTAAGATGCCTACTTTACAACAGAGGAAACTGAGGCACAGAGAGGCAGGAAAGCAATGTCCAGAAAGAACCAGTCAGCATAGATTTACAAATACAATTTGCTATCAGAAGAACTTTATTTCTCTTTTTCAGTTTTTTTAAACTGGTAGGTTAGGGCAATACTATAGATGTAATTAATCTAAGACACTCCTAAAATCATATAGTTCCTTATGCTATTTGTGTGGAAAACTGAAGGCTGAAAAATGGTAAAATCAGATAGATTTGAAACTAGCTAAGTTCCCAAAGAACATATAAGGCTCAACATTAACTATGAAGAAAGTGCTCTAGATATGTGTGCTTGGCTTTAGTTTGTGTATCTGTGTGTCTGTGTATATGTGTGTCTGTGTATATGTGTGTATATGCACATGTGTATACATTATGTCTAGTGTATGTATACACACACATACACACACACACACACACACACACACACACACACACATATATATATATATATATCAATGACTGATAAAAAGAATAAGGAAGAATAAAAAGGGAAGGCTATAAAAATTTATTGAGTGCTTACTACATATCAGGCTTTGTATTAAACTCTTTATAAATATCATCTAGTTTTATACTCACAGCAACTTTATGAGTTAGATGCTATCATTATTCTCATTTTACAATTGAAGAAACTTAGAGAGACAGATGTTAAGTGATTTGCATGGAGACATACACCTAGAATCTGAAGCTGGATTTGCAGTGAGATCTTGACTCCAGACCTAGCACTCTATCCAGCCACGTAGCTTTGTTAGGCATAAATGATCAAATTTGTCAGTGACACAAAGCTGGAAGGGACAGTTAATGTGTAATGTGTAAAATAGAATCAAAATCATAACAGGCTATGGTGTTGGACTAAATGTGTACAGTAAGATGAAATTGAATCGGAATATAAAGTCATAGTTGGCTTGAAAACATGGACTTTATCAGTACAAATTAGGGAAAGACTCTTTATATAGTTTGTCTGAAAAAAAAAACTAAGCCCTTAGATCAGTGGATTGACTCCATATGAGTCAATAATAGTTGTAGAAAGATAATTTCATGATGAGAGATCTACAGCTTCCAGGAACAGGGAGATAATTGCTTTGCTGGCGCTCTTCTTTGCCTTCATCAGACCACATCTGTAGTATTATGTTCATTTTTGAGAAATTTGCACTTTAAGGACATTGAAAGCTCTAATATTATACATATAGTGTCAACAGGAGGGCAAGAAAAAAGTACAAGATAAATGCCATTTGAATATCCATTGTAGAAACTCATAAACTCATTACACAAGATAAGAAGCTATCTTAAAGTATTTGAAGAGCTCTCACCTGAAGAAGGACTAAACTTGCTACACCTGGCTATAAGGAATAAAACCAGGTGCAGTGGATTTCCTGTTCAAAAAAAATTTCTTACAATTTGAGTTAACTAGCTGGCACTGATAGAGCAGGAGAGTCAATCTAGATGAAGTATCAAATGAACCCTGAGGGTGATACAGAAAGCAGCATGTATTAGGCAAACATCTTCCATCAGACCCTGATGATGATAGCTCAGGACTTTGAATCTAAAATGTTGGGAATAGCTTCCATCCTAGAATTCATAGCTACCATCTTGAAGGGTAATCTCTGGATATGCAATCTGGCAACTGCTCTTACAGGTGCTACATTCATGGCTACCAAGGGCCCAGAAAAGCCAGTTATTGCTACCAAGGTTCTCAGAATTAAAAAATGTACAACATCAGAAATGGATATAATTTTATCAGTGGAAAAGGTATTAAAGAGGAGAAATTATTATTTATTTTGCCACCATATCTTAAAGACCATGAGATCTTTCCAACTGATTCATAATTAAAATCTTTTATAAATGTCTCCCTCATTAGAATGTGAGCTTTTTGAAAAAAGGGGTTGTCTTACTTTTTTTTTTAATCTGTGTGACAATCTAACCATTTCTTTATTTCTCATAAGCCTGCAACTGTATTCTTCCATTTTGCCTTAGAAAACTCTTCATCCTAGAAGATCTCTTCTGCCCTGGAATTCATCCGTTAGAAATTCCTGCAGCCCTTCCTCTTATTGGATGGTTCATCCCACAATTTGAAAAGGACATATAGGTCAATTATCTTTTCATTTCTCACCAAACTGCATTCCAAATCTTTCTATCATGCCCTATGATGAATATCTTCCCCTGAACCTACTTCAGTTTCCTTTAATGTGTTGCCTGCTCCCATTAGAATGTAAGCTCCTTTAGGGCAGGAACCTTCTTTTCTTGTATTTTGTATCCTTAATGCTTTAGACAGTGCTTGGCACATACTTAGCATTTAATAAATGCTTGCTTACTGACTGACTCCAATGTTTAATATAGTGCTTTAAATATACCAAGTGCTTAATAAATATACTTTGGTAATAATAAATTTATTTATTCATAAATAGAATGGACGAGAGAGAGAGAGAGAGAGAGAGAGAGAGAGAGAGAGACAGACAGAGACGGAGACGGAGACGGAGAGACAGAGACAGAAACAGAGAGAGTAGGCTCTCACAATATATCTTTAGGTAAAGCCTGAATGACCATTAGTTGACCCTGCTCTAGAATAAATTCTTTTTCTTTTATTGATTAAAGAGATCCTAAAGTCCTTTCTAAATCTGAAAGTGATATTGTGAATTAAAGTACAATAAAGAATAAACTATGGCAATTTATATATACAACACATGTAAGAGTTTACATGATGTAGTTCCAAATAGAATACCATCTCCTTTAGAGCAGGGATTTGTTTTTTTTTCTTTTTTGTCCCACGGATTAGTGCAGTTTCTTGTACATTGCATCTCATTGAATTGGATTGGAATGGGAATGAGAATCCCATTTTTCTTCCTCATGTTTTTCTATAATGGAGATTTAGAGAACTAATGTGTTTGTGTCATTTACTAGCTATGTGACTTTAGACAAGTCAATTAACCTCTCTGGCTATACTTTCCTCTTCTGGAAAATGATGAGGTTAAATTAGATAATCTCTGTTGTCTCTTTCAATTTCAGTATTATATGCAAAAGTCTATATGACTCTATGAGTTTTAAAACTCAGGAGGAAAGGATTGGATAAGCATTTGAAGGAAGGAATAAAGGAAAAAGAACATATCTTTGAATTTTGTTTTATTTTAAATTTGACTAGTGTTTTACTATCATTATGAGAGGGATTATGATCTAGTAGATAGATAAGTCAGTTAACAAACATTTAAGTGTTTGCTGTGCACCAGTTACTGTGCTGATGGAAAGACAAATACAAAAGAAGAGGTCTGACCTTAGAGTAATACCTTGCTTGCTTATTTCCCTGGATACAAATGGGCTTTGTTTCCTTAAACAAGTTGCTTGTTGGCCTTTTAATATCCAAAGAAACTCTCTAAGACTAAAATATAAAAGAGATGCTGCTTTGAGTTGATGAGACTATTTCCCTATTCCAGTGAAATAATGATTCTAAACAAATTGTTTTATATATTAGATACTGACAGGTTGCTTCCTGTCACAGATTCACTGTGTAACCTTTTTAGATTTTGGTTTTCCCATTTGTAAAATGAAGGGATTAGAGTAAATTATCTCCAAAATTCCTTCACTAAATTGATTGAAGGCGCTGTGTGACTTGGGCAAGTGAGTTTTCCAAGGCCAAATTTCCTTATCTAAAAAAAAAGGTTAATAATACTTTGTATATTGTGAAATGTTATATAAATGTAAACCAGCATCATCATAATTGTAACTCTATCAGTCTACCTGGAATATTTTTTATGAGGCAAGTCAATAACTATACTGAAAGTTATTAAGAATTATATAAAGAGAAGATTGATATGTCATAAATGCAATGAGTATAAAGGACTAAAATTAAAATACCGCAAAGATCTTCAATTAACTATATTTAACTATCCTGTTATCATTAATTGTATTGATTGGTAGATCAGAAATATATCTACATTTTCCCCAGAATGAGTTTCATTATCATCATTACAGAAATATCTATAGAATTCAAGACTATATTATATTATAATAATATATATTAATATTACATATAATATATTACATAATATATTATAGAATTCAAGACTATATTAATAAACCGATAGAAAGTAAATATCTCAAAAATAACACCTGGATCACACAAAAAAGAGCCAGCTAGCATTGGACGTCATACCATATAACTTAATTTCCTTTATGGCTAGGGTTTCTAAAAGGGTAGAACAATCCAACATAGTAATAGAAATAAATGTCTGTCCCCATTCTTATCTCATTACAGCTAAGAGGTAAGGAAAAGATACACATTATATACAAAAGAACTGTCTATAGATTATTTTTTTGAAATGGAGAAGTTAAATTTGCATGTACTATAAACCTTTATTTTTCAGTATATAATTTTTTAAAATCCTGATTTTTAGATCATCATGAAAAAAGAAATCTAGTCTATATGGCATAAATTTGACAAAACTCAAAAGTGTAAACTTTATTCTCAAATCATCATCATACAGTATTTCAATTTCTCCCCTCCTGAGTTTCTTGATTCCTTTGTGAGGTTGTAAAATTTTTTCTAAATTTGCTTTAAGGATGCCAATTAAGGCATTTATATCTTGCTAGTTCAAACATGTGAAGGGACTGGTTCAATTTAGATCCTAATGGTAAACTTGTTATCTTCTACTAAATCAAAGCAGTTTACAATGTATCTCAGGCATAATTTCTTTATTTATTTTTTACTTTTATCCCTTTATTTAAATCAGTTATTTCTGGTAGGACATTCTCAAATTTTCCTCTCAGCTCCTTACACAGTACACAGTAGATTTTGATAACCTCTTCAATAGATAGTTATAAATAGGGGAAATGTCAAGTATTGAGTATAATTTTAAGACTATTCTGACGAATAATAATTGATTCAAAGCAATCTTTTCCCCCCTCCGATCATATTTTGGCATTTTATCAGGATCCTTTGAGAGACAATGTCCTAACCCAAAGAAATTTAACAGCAAAAATTCAAGGTGAAAAAATTGGAGAAAGATTAGTTTTTTTGACAGTATGCAATCAGATCTGAATGAAATATAGAGAGCAGAATTTTTTAAACATTATCCACTCATGACCTCTTTTTGCTCAAGAAATTTTTATATGACCCCAGGAATACAAAATATATTTGCTGGTAATAAATCATAATTTTGCTACTCTCATATTTAATTATGAGACCCATTTGGGATCTCACACCACAGTTTAAGAAGCTAGAGTATAGAGAACCCAAGATTTGACTGTGCTTGGTGTTCTGTGTGTGCTCTGTGTGTGTGTGTGTGTGTGTATGTGTGTGTGTAGCACTTGATTTGGTAGAGCAAAATGGCACCCTGAGAGTTCTGTTCCAACAAAGTATCTTTAATTCATACATAAAAACCAAGAATCATTGAAAGATATAAAAATATATATGATAACCTTATTTAAGATCTATCCTCTACACATCTCCATACAAAGAAAGAAGAAATCTTCTGTAGAGTCCAAATGGAAGGGTTTTCTTAAAAATGCTGGTCCAAACATCTTCAACGTGTTTCTATTTGTAGGTGACATTATGTTGGTTGCAAACACTGGAATTTAAAAGCCTCCTAGGAAAGAGCTGTAAAAACTCAAAAGATTTTGTCTTAACTCCTTGCTCAGGAAAAACTAAGTGGATTGAGAATCTGTTGTCCATGTTGGAGCAAAAATCTTGTCCATTAGTATGAGTGAATCAGAAGGCACATAAGGTCGATAAATGGGATCATAATTTAAAAAAGTGGAATCTGGATTGGATTGCAGGGCTTTTTTAAATGATCCCAAACTTTTCTCAAAAATTAAGATCTATCTTAATAATACCAGTACTCTACCAGTGTATCCCACCTCTGATAATTCCTAACCTTAACATTTCTGAGCCTTTGTTTCCTCATTTGTAAACCGGAACTAATAATATGTGTAAGTATTTTCTTCATGGGGTTATTGTCAGGATCAAATGAATTAATATATTAAAATGCTTTGCAAACCTTAAAGCATGAATCATTACATACATGATATATACATCATAGCTATTTTATCAAAAACAGTTATGAAAAAAATGTAAACATATATTTTTAAATCTCTCAAACCCTAGGTTAAAATCTATAGCTTTAAGACAGAATTGTGTTCCATCAAAGTAAAATGCTTTTTTATGTCAAACAAATTAAAAAACAGAGCAGGAGATTATGTTCTTTGAGTCCTTCAATCAAAGGTGTGACTATAAAGACAAGATCTGCTATAGAATTCAATTTGCAAAGTGTTCTTGCTCTTCACTCTTCCACTATCTTGAAGGGTGCCTTTGATCTCCAACAAGGGAAATGTCTCTTTCCTATTTTTCAACTGTAATAGTATCTTTAAATACTTCAGTTTCAAGTTGTTTTAATTGAATACCATAGCTTCTCATATTTTTTTCTAATTTGATATTGAATTTGATCTTTGCTCTAACAAGTTGATAGTCTGTCTATACACACACATATAATGAGGACATGACTCCAACTAGTTCTTGCTTGCCTATTAAAATTAAATTAATTTTATTTTTTGATGCTTTTCAGTGTTCATTATATCTAATGCTTCTAAAATCTTTTCTTGAATAAAATATGATATATAAACATGGTATTTCTACCTAGTTTGAAAAATGACTTTTGTCTTTTGATGGCACAATTTATTGAATTCTGGATCTGGACTCAGGAAAACCTAAATTCAAATCTAATCTTAGACATGTACTAATTTTACATGACCATAGACAAGCCATTTAGTCTCTTTTTAGGGTCACATTAGTAAGAAATATTCAAAGTTCAATTTGAACTCACCTTTTTTACTGCTTCAGTTTCCTTAGTTGTAAAATGAAAATAATCTAATACCTAAATCCCAGTATTGTTGTGAGTATTAAATGAGATATTTGTAAAGCACTTGGTACACAGTAGATGCTTAATAAATGCTTGTTTGCTTCCTTTGCTGTTTCTTATCACCAGGTCACATTTTCCAACATTTTTCTATTTTTTTTCCTAGGGCTCAAAATTTACAATAAAGTCATTCATCAAGGATTAAAGAATACACTGACTAGTTAAAAAAAAATGGGATAGATATAATTCAAGTTCTTCATTTTAATGGTCACTGGACAAGGGTTTCATGTCTAGAATACCAATAGGGAAATTAATGGTTATAGAAAATCTAGACACTCAGATATTTAATCCTGTCTATTCCCATTTCACCAATTCTCCTGCTATTACCATAGAAGCAGAAGGGTACCATATACTTTTTCTTTATGCCATGTATCCAAAGGATCACAGATAACCTCAACATTTCTGAGCCTTTGTTTTCTAATCTGTAAAATGGAGTTAATATGTATGTAGTATTTTCTTTATGGGGTTATTATCAGAATCAAATGAATTAATATATGTATAACATTGTATACTTTTTCTTTATGCCATGTATACACAGGATCACATAAAACTGAAAGGGCTTATGGATATTATATGTAGTGCAACTCATTTGTTTTTTATACATGAGAAATTGATGCAAAATAATTGGAAAAGAGGAGATAATAAAACAAAAAAAAATCTTAAAAGATAGGGGCTTTAATAATAAAGATGATTTCTGACACCAGGGCTCATAGCAAATGTTTGTAGTCACTGCGGCTAGGGAGGCTGAGGCTGGTGAATCTGTTGAACAAAAGAGTTCTGAGTTTCAGTGGGCTAAATTGATCAGATGTCTTTATTAAGGTAAGCATTAAATTAGTGATCCCTTGGGAGAGAAGGAAAGAAGGTAGACGAGGCCTCCAGATGGCTTAAAGAAGGGTGAACAAACCCATGTTAGAAGAAGAATTATTCAGAGTTCCCATGGTGACCAGAGTCAGGTTGTCCTATAAGTTGAGAGATTCAATCAATGGATCAATAAATACATGAACAAAACAAGCAAAAGTGCTACACAAGATCGCAGAATTCACCACCAGATTTTCAAAGAGTAAAGGAAAAAGGGTGGTAATGAAGTGGAGGCAGTAGCTTCTGGTTACTTTTTCCACATATCTTGAAGGAGATGCAGAAAGACATGTTAATTAACTAGATGGGGAAGAAGGGTCAAGAAAGGTTTGTTGCCTTAAGGACTGGGAGATTCCTGTATATTTATAGGTAGATAAGGAATAGCCAGTGATAAAGGAGAAATAAAGATGCCTGTGAGAGAGAAATTTAGAAAAAGAAGGAGGGGACCTTATCAAAGATATAGAAAACTCTCCATTTGTGAGAGGGAAAGAGGTTTTCCATCTACTATGGGAAGTATGGTGAAAAGGATGGACAATGATACTTAAAAGTCTGAAAGCATGAAGGAGGATAATTGTGCTATATCTAAGCCATATTATAAAGGCATTTCCCTGTGATTAACCGTCCTTGTTTAATCACCTGGAAAAGCTGAAGTTCTATCTCCTCATTTCCTTATTAGAAACCTCATAGTTTCCAACAGAGACAACATGGTGCAATGGAAAGAATGCTGTATGTGGAATCAGCAGCCCTGAGTTCAGATGTCATCTCTGTCACTTATTTCTGCACGTGTCCTTGTATATCTTTCTTTGATCTTTGTTTTCCTATTTGTAAAATATGATGATATAGTTCATCACCTCTGGAATTCCTTCTACTTCTAAATCTCTGATCCTTTGACATTGTTATGAATCCTGTGTACATTGTTTTATTTGAACTAAAAATCAAGTATAAAAGAGAGGAACATGAAACTTATACTAAATCATCTTGATGAAGGAGAAAGGCTAAACTGTCTTTCAGGAATAATTAATTAACTAGAACATAATTTTACATATTTGAGAATTAATCAGCTGAGTATTTCAAACTGGCAGATCTATCTTTAACAGCTTTTTGTTTTTAATTACTTATTTCTTTGCTCTTAGGTGGGAGTCAAGGTCTTTCTCATAATTGAGAGTTTTGAATTCCAGATGGCTGATTTAGAAATTAAACCACATATTACCTACCATTTCTGCCATTCCTCCCCACTACCACTCCTAGTGAAAAATATGGTCATTTGAAATTGTTTAGTCACTCAATCACCAGTGACAAGTTATTAATCCATCCCCCAACAACACCATATCAAGAAAGCAGTGTGAAGCATTGGAAAGAATATTTAACTGATCTCTGAAAATACTAGTTCAGCCTCTAGTCAGATGTGTGGATTTCCCAGAATATGTAATATAAATAATAATAATAAAATTTCAATTTATCTATAAAATAAGAAGGTGAGATTCAATTATTTCTAAGGTCTTTTCCAGTTGTAAAATCCTACAATTTTCATTATTTCTATATTCTTCCAAAGCTTTTTCCAATCTTAAGTTCTGACAGGTTTCATCTATTCACAGTCTAGCAGCTCTTCCTTGTAGAATATTTTTGATGGAATGCTGCCTAGATATATCACCAGTGAATTTTACCCATTGATTATGCCAGAAATTCCTCTCAACACACTCTCACTTCCTCTTCTTTCTACTTTAAAAAATTAGATGCACCGGTCAATCCTGGGTCAAAGTGGCTCCTAATCAATAAAGTTGGCAGAACTGAAATTCTTATTACCAGATCATTTATTAAGAAACCATGGTTTAGGAAAATGGCACAAGATCAAGTGAAATGTGAAGAAAAGAAGAATTCTGAGGAATAGAAAGAATGCCATCCTGAGAAATCAAAGAAGGAACTCATGTAAACATAATTCAAAAAATAAAAGGAGAGAAATAGCTACAAAAAAAATTTTTTTTTACTTTTAAAAAAAAAAGGTCATTGTTTAAAGAGTTTAAATATTGTTTAAAAATGGCACTGGGTAGAAAAGTCACATTATGCTATAGGAATAGATGATAATAAAGAGGAAACACTAGTTTTTGCAGCTAGCTAAAAGTAAAAAAAAAAAAAAAATTCACAATGCCCTTAGAAATATATATACAATCTAGAATCAGTCATATTTCTGGACAGCCTTAATTATATAAAACGCCATAAGGTTACAAAAAGAGAGTCAAATAGGAGCCATTCATATTGAATACATAAGTTTCTATAACAACTCTGCCTCTGAAAACTTTGCAATTCTGATTGCAAAACTGGGTTCAGTGTGGGGTTTTTTAGGTGACCAATTGTGCAAATCATGTCCCAAGTCCTCATCCAATAAAGCACTCTATTACCACATTATATAAGAATCACTAATAAAGTAGCAAATGCTTTTAATTAACATAGAAAAATGTAAATAACAACAGGCAATAAAGTAATGGAATTATTTTCTACCCTAATATACAAGGTTTATCTCCTAACCTCCAGATGGTGAATGTTTGGACTAGAAACCTGGAAAAAAAATTCAAAGGAACAGAGAAAGTATATCTTTAATGAACCAGATAAGGATTTCCTTATCAATTGTTCCTTTTTCTCCTCTCAGATTGCCCTCAATGGAAAGAACAGAACTTCACTGAATTCCCTTGAGGTTGGATTCGCTTAAAATCCAGTTCTAAACCATTAAGATCCTGTTGGACTCGTGAATTCAGGGATACTATTAGCAATACCATTTTACATGGCCTTGCATTCTTTACTCCAAATGCAAATGGAAGCTTGCTTCTTCTCCTGCTTCTTCTCCTACTTCTTCTCATGGGAACTTCTAATAGCCTTGCTCAACTGTACTTTGAAGGATTACCTAAGAACTTTTCTTTTCTTATTTCTGCAGGCATACACACACACACACACACAAGCAAATAATTGCCTATATTACTGCTGAGCAACCTTATCTTCTCATTCCTAACATACTTTTGATCCTATCTATGTCAGTACAAGAACTGGAAATAAAACATGACCTTTCAAACTTGTAATTTAGCATTTTATTATCAATCCATCAACCTGGAGGTGCAGGGCACCTCCTTTAGGGAGTGCAAATTAACTGGAATAAAGTAAATACAATTAAATATATTTTTCTATAATTAGCTTTACAACATTTAGCATCTTTTTTAAAAAAATTTAAAAAGCAAATTTCCTCATTTTGATGCAAATTTTGCACAATTTGGCATTGACATCAGAAGAGTTTGATCCATATTCTTTTTTTTTCTTTTGAGGCAATAAAGATTAAGTGACTTGCCCAGGTTCACACAGCTACTAAGTGCCAAATGTCTAAGAGTGGATTCAAACTTAGGTTCTCCTGATTTCAGAGTGCAATGAGTCCATTGTATCCCCTGGCTGCCCTAAAACATAGTATTTCATTCTTTATCACAAAACCACATTTTCCTCATTAGATACTAAGTGTACCTTTGACAATCTGTTTTCACAATAGAGCCTTAATTATAATCTATAAGTTTATTAAGGGATTCAAATTACAAAAATGTACACAGGCACACACACTACAAATATCTCACTTTCATCAATTTACCAAGTAAAAGAAATGTTAAAGAGTTTCCCTAAGAAGTGAATGTAAACTATTTGCATTTTTGTTTTTTTTCCCGGATTATTTTTACCTTCTGAATCCAATTCTTCCTGTGCAACAAGAGAATTGTTCGGTTCTGCAAACATATATTGTATCTTTAGCGCTATACCAATCAGACTCCCAAAAAACTACTTTGATGAATTAGAAAAAATAACAACAAAGTTCATATGGAAGAACAAAAGGTCAAGAATTTCAAGGGAATTAATGAAAAAAAAAAAATCAAATGAAGGTGGCCTAGCTGTACCAGATCTAAAATTATATTATAAAGCAGCAGTTACTAAAACCATCTGGTATTGGCTAAGAAATAGACTAGATCAATGGAATAGGTTAGGTTCAAAGGACAAAACAGCCAATTACTTTAATATAGTGTTTGACAAACCCAAAGACACCAGTTTCTGGGATAAGAATGCATTATTTGACAAAAATTGCTGGGAAAATTGGAAATCAGTATGGCAGAAACTAGGCATTGACCCACACTTAACACCGTACAGCAAGATAAGGTCAAAATGGGTTCATGACCTAGGCATAAAGAATGAGATTATAAATAAATTGGAAGAGCATAGGATAGTTTACCTGTCAGACCTGTGGAAGAGGGAGGAATTTATGACCAAAGAAGAACTAGAGATCACTATTGACCACAACATAGAAAATTTTGATTATATCAAATTGAAAAGTTTTTGTACAAACAAAACAAATGCAAACAAGATTAGAAGGGAAACAATAAACTGGGAAAACATTTTTGCAATCAAAGGTTCTGATAAAGGCCTCATTTCCAAAATATATAGAAAATTGATTCTAATCTATAAGAAATCAAACCATTCTCCAATTGATAAATGGTCAAAGGATATGAACAGACAATTCTCAGACGAAGAAATTGAAACTATTTATAGACATATGAAAATATGCTCCAAATCATTATTAATCAGAGAAATGCAAATTAAGACAACTCTGAGATACCACTACACACCTGTCAGATTGGCTAGAATGACAGGGAAAGATAATGCGGAATGTTGGAGGGGATGTGGGAAAACAGGGACACTGATACATTGTTGGTGGAATTGTGAACACATTCAGCCATTCTGGAGAGCAATTTGGAACTATGCTCAAAAAGTTATCAAGCTGTGCATACCCTTTGATCCAGCAGTGTTTCTACTGGGCTTATACCCCAAAGAGATACTAAAGAAAGGAAAGGGACCTGTATGTGCCAAAATGTTTGTGGCAGCCCTGTTTGTAGTGGCTAGAAGCTGGAAAATGAAAGGATGTCCATCAATCGGAGAATGGTTGAGTAAATTGTGGTATATGAACGTTATGGAATATTATTGTTCTGTAAGGAACGACCAGCAGGATGAATACAAAGAGGACTGGCGAGACTTGCATGAACTGATGCTGAGTGAAATGAGCAGAACCAGGAGATCATTAGATACCTCAACAATGATACTGTTTGAGGATGTATTCTGATGGAAGTGGATCTCTTTGATAAAGAGAGCCTTAATTGATCAAAGATGGACAGAAGCAGCTACACCCAGAGAAAGAACACTGGAAATGAATATAAACTGCTTGCATTATGTTTTTCCTCCGGGTTATTTATACCTTCTGAATTCTCCCTGTGCAACAAGAAAACTGTTTGGTTCGGCACACATATATTGTATCTAGGATATACTGCAACCCATTCAACATGTAAAGGACTCTTACCATCTGGGGGAAGGGGTGGAGGGAGGGAGGGGAAAAATCGGAACAGAAATGAATGCAAGGGATAATGCTGTAAAAAAAATTACCCTGGCATGCATTCTATCAATAAAAAATTATTTAAAAAAATATATGTGATATATTTATACACACATATATGTCATTACTGCTTGTGGTCTATATACTCCTTAAAGATTAAAATCATGTCTTATTCATCTTTAAAAAAAAAAATATATTGTATCTAGGATATACTGCAACATATTTAACATATATAGGACTGCTTACCATCTAGGGGAGGGAGTGGAGGGAGGAAGGGGAAAAATCGGAACAGAAGCGAGTGCAAGGTATAATGTTGTAAAAAAAAAAATTACCCTGGCATGGGTTCTGTCAAAAAAAAGTTATTATAAAAAAAAAGCTATTAAAAAAATAAAATAAATTTAGTAACTTGGCCATTAAAAAAAAAAGTTTCTCTAAAATTCACCACAAAGCTTCACCACAAAGTTTAAACAAATTTTTATTTGGAATGAAAATAATGCTTTGACTATTGGAAGAAGGCAGGTGATATCACAGAGGAAACATCTTGTGATTGACACACAAAAAAGCTTTACTTCTCACCTGTGTATAAAAACAACATTTAGGTTTATGTAGGACTAGTTAAGCCAAGTTTCTTAGTTGAATTGGAACCAAGCCTCTAAGAAGGAATTATTCTTATTGTTCTTGGGATAGGAATGGAGAAATTCTCTCCCTCTCCCCCTCCCCTTCTCCCTCCCCCTCTCTCTCTCCTTCTCCTCCTCTCCTTCTCCTCCTCTCTCTCTCTCTCTCTCTCTTTCTCTCTCTCTCTCTCTCTCTCTCTCTCTCTCTCTCTCTCTCTCTCTCTCTCTCTCTTTTGCATTTTTCCCTTTCCCCCCCAACATTCAAGTCATCAGAGAGTTTAAACAAATAAGCATAGAGGGCATTCAGTTAGGATCAAAAAAACTAAACCAGTAGAAAATAACAAATCCAGGACTCACAGGAAAGCAACATACTGGTGATAAACATGCTGAAATATGGTTTCTTGAGGATAGCTAAAAAAGCAAGACATTCTGGACTAGAGAAGAATGCCAACTATGAACTGAAGTGTTGGAATACACGGGAGCTGGAGCTCCAACCCAGAATGGATCGCCTCTTGTGAGAGGATGATACGAGGAGACTGAAAGACAGTTGCCATTCTCTGACCTCTCTGATTGAGAGGCCGCTGCATTGTCTGACCTCTTTCCTCTTCCCTCTGCCTCCAATTTATCTCATTCTCAGTCCACAACACCTGTGTCAGCAAAGGCTGCCCTGCAACTCTTTCAGATGCTATGATCCACAGCTGTGGAGGCTCTCAGAGAATTGATCTGTCCCTTAACATTGAAGAAAGTTCTATCAAGTCATCAAGCACAGATAATTGTGAATTACCCAGGGATCTTCTTGGAAGTTGCTTGTCCCCCACCAGGAACCCTCCATTCTCATCCTCCCTGCCTTTCCAACTACACACAGCTTCTTGATGCTCTGGGACAACTCCATTTCAGGCCAAACCATTATGGACAATGATAAATTATCATTTATCATTATAATGGTATATATAGTGAATGAGGCTCAATCTTCAATGATTAACATACTCATATCCCATCATATCCCACTCCATCGCAATTGTTCTGAACCCCTTTATCCTATTGAAAATGTTGCAGATAAGAGTGAATTGGACAGGTAGTAGATGACCTTAAGGAGGAAAGATTTTGTATTTTCATCTTCATTTTTAACAGTGAGTACAAAATTCCCAAATCCTAACTCCATCAAAACAGATAGTAAATAGAACAGAGTCCATTGCTTTTATACTCTTCAAACTTGGTTTTTGTGTTGGTCAAGTGATAGGAATAAAATTCTCTTTAAAGCATTGACTTCACACTTTGCTCTTTCATTATCCATTTTTTTTTTTTTTTGGTTATCTTAAAAGAAAAAGGGCAGAATTCTGATAAGCTTAGAGATGGAAGAAAAACAGGTCCATTTCCTCTTCCAAAATTAAAATGTAAACTCCTTAAAGACAGGAACAGTACCTTTTTAATACACACACATATATACGTATATATATATATATATGAAAAACTTGTGAGTTATTATCAACTCTTCTCTCTCTTTCTTACCAAATACTTGTTTTAATTGGTCACTTTGTTTTTAGCTTCTACAATTCATCTTCCATAAAGCTTCCAAAATTATATTCTCTTCATGCTTCATTCCTAACTTTCTTTCCAGACTTTCTCTATTAATGTCCCAGAAACATCTCTACTCTGGAAGGTGACTCTATCCCTGGACTTCTCATATTAGCTGTTCCCAGCTGGCACTGACCTTTCATCGACTGATTCATCCAAAAACTTCTATTTTAAATAGATACTCCAATCCCCCTAGCTATATTTTCAGATAAAATGCTTATACCTAAGTCACCCCCCAGGTTGTGGGAATGATTTTAAATTTTTTTTCTTTTTTTTCCTTTTGTGGGGCAATTGGGATTAAGTGAATTGTGCAGGGTTATACAGCTAGGAAATGTGACTAAGATTGGATTTGAATTTAGGTCCTTCTGACTTCAGGACCAGTGCTCTATACACTGTGCTTTCTAAATGCCCCAAAAATGATTTTTAAAAAAATAAAAATCAGTACAATCTTGCATCTCAAGGAATAGAAATTAATTAGGCATATCTTAAAGCTAATTCTATCAAGATTTTTGATAATATATAAACCACTTATTTTTCAGCTTATTTTAATACATACATGTATATACTTAACAAGTATATACTTAAACTTATACTTAATTTTTCAGCTATCTATCCAAAGTAACAAAGAAGCCCATCTGAAAGGGACCTATCCCTATCAAAGTTTTATCTATGGTAGTTTTATACTCTAGAGTAAGAGTTTACCTTTTTTTAGTGTGCTATGGACTTCTTTTGGAGGTCTGGCAAAGCCTATGCATCCCTCCTCAGAATAATGTTTTAAAATATATATAAAATAAAATGCACAGGATTACAAACGATTATTATTTTGAAATATAGTTATTAAAAAAACCCTTGTATACAAACTAGTTTGAGTGCCATTGTTCTAGAGGGGATATAAAAGATATAAACTTTTTCAAATGCATCATCAGACTCTACACACATTTTATATATACTAATTACAACTAAATTAGATGAGGTGTAGGAGGAAAGGGGAATATGGATGGAAAAGTTTGTAATCATGGATTGATCTTTCTAGCTATTTCTATCTACATCATTTTTTATGAACTTTTTTGTGAGGAGAGAATATAGTCTATCCAAATTGAATTAATACTCATATGTAAGACTTAATGCCTATCATCCAAAGAATTAGTATCTCTTCTAAATTTTATGGCATCTGCAGATTCAATAAGTATCCTGTCTAATCCTTTACCTAAGCATTGATAAGAGCTTAAAAAGCATGACGTTAAGCAAAGGTCCCTGAGGCAAGCTATTAAAGACTTTCTACCAAGATGGCAGCAAATCATCATGGATTACTCCTTAAGTATGGCTGTTCAATCAGTTCTGAATCCTCCACATTAGTCCAAATCTCACCATCTTTTCCCTTACAAGAATGTCAGTAGGAACTCTCAAGTAAAAATGAAATCAACCCCATTTTAGAGATGTAGAATTTAAGATATTCTCTCATAGTCACATGTATTTAAGGGGAGGAACAAGACTAAAACTTTGGAATTTTTCTGATTCTGAGTATAGTGATCTTTCCATTAGACCATACCTTCTCAACTATCCCTGAAAACATGTAAGCAAAGCTGATGTAAATAAATTCTGCCTTCCCTAATGTGCAGAGCTATACTACTTGGTAGCTCTAGCTTCCAGTTAGGCAATTAAGTACCACTTCAGAAAGAGTGCTGTTGGATCTGGAATCAAGGAAAACTCACATTCTTGAGTTCAAATATGGCCTCAGACACTTAACTCGCTTTATGACACTAGGAAAGTTATTTAAATCTCTTTGCCTCAATTTCCTCATCTGTAAAATGAGCTGAAGAAGGAAATAGCAAACAATCCAGTATCTCTGGCAATAAAACCCTAAATGGGGTCACAAAGAATCAAATATGACTGAAAAAATACAGAACCACAAAAAACCTTGATTAGCTTTAATGTCAACATCTTTTGCATGTACAGCTGAATACACAGTAATTTATCACTGTTTAGTTACCACTTATATTTGAACGAGTCATGATAAAGTTCTTATACTTATCAATCAAAGCCAATGGAGTGATTTATGCTAGATACCAAATATTTATTATCTTTTACATGCAATCATCCTGTTTTATTCATCTCTCCCATTGCTCAGGCATGGCACTGACCCCTTCTTCCCATGTTCTGTTGCCCAACTAAACTGGAACTGGTTCACTCACTTCATCTGTACCTTCTTTGGCAAGTCAGAATATTTCCCCACAGAGATGTGATCATGGTTACCACTTGTTCTCAAAGTCCTGAATATAACAATGGGGTTTTTTTAAAAGAAAGAAAGAAAACATTCCTATTAATTTTCACTATATCTTGTAAGCCCCCAAAGATATGCTTCTTATTTATATAAAATTACTCAATAATTCCTTTGACTCCAATATAAATTATTTATTAAACAAGACAAAAAAGTATTATAATTTTGGGGGAAAAAATCAAGAATAATAAAAAACCTAACAATCTGCTGATAAACCTTCCAAATAAATCACACAACATCCATGGGGAAGACAAGAGAATAGTGCACACAGAAATCTATCAGTGATACACATGAGAAAAAATGGGGATAATAATAGTACCTATTTCTTAGGGTTGCTATGAAGATCAAATGAGATATTTGTAAAGCACTTAACACAGTGTTTGGTATATAGCAGATATTTTATAAATGATAGTTAATATTATTTTTGTTCTTGTTATTTAATGTGTAATACTATTCATTGTAAAAATTTTATTTTTTATAATTATTAAAATTGTATTTTCCAACTTTTTTCATTTTACAGATGAGGAAAACTGAGGCCTGAAGAGACCATGTGGCTTGTTCAGGGTCATTCAGGTACTAAAGAACATATCAGGGATTTGAACTGAGATTTTCTTCTTTGTCACAATGCCTCTCTTTTCAATGATCTAAAATGATTTTACTCAGTTCATATCTTGACCTATTGGTGCTCAAACAGGTCTTCATATATGATGCTTTATCCAGTACCATCAGGGAGACTTATCTCACATGTACCCTATATTTCTTTGCTACTACTTAGTCCTATGTGTCCTTTTACAGATTCATCAAAAAATCAAAGAACTGCATTGTGTCAAAGGAAGTATGGAGCTGCCATCTTGAAGGAACATAAGCACTCTTTCATCATCATCAGTCATAAGAACTTAGAGGACTTTCAGAAGCTTCTACCCCCTTTGTGGTGTGATGGAAAAGGCCCTAGATTTGGAATTTGAAGAGTTGAATCTTAACTCTGATACTTATTATATAGGGACTGTTCATTGGCTCCATATTGCACAGAGTACTGAGTCAGGAGCCAGGAAAACTTAATTTCTTGAGTTCAAATATAGTCTTAGACCCTTATTAGCTATGTGACCCTGGGCAAATCACCTAACCCAGTTAGTCAAATGACCCAGAAGAAGGAAATGGCAAACTATATTATCTCTAAGATCCTTTCTAGTTTTGAACTTTTGATCCAGAAAACTAGATGACTACAAAGATTCTTCATAATTTTGTGTATTATTTAATATTTCAAGAAATCCAATACAAGTTTTCAGTTTTCTGGGCAATAATTTTTAGTGCAACTTTACCATTAACTATATTCTAAGTTACCTCTATCTTTGGGCAAAATATACTTTCAGAAAACCAGAACTGGGTTACCTGCTAGATCATGAGCTTTATAGTCTTCCCACCTCAACTGAACCTATGAAGTTTGGTTTTATGGCAGCAAGTACAATATGCCTGCACCCATTCCAATTGGCCATCATCTAAAGTAGTGTGATCCAAATAATCAGTCTAGAATTTCTCCTTGAATCAAGTCAGATAATAATCAAATAAACTGCTCAAAATTGTGTCATTGTTATGTAATTTAAATTTGCAGATTTACTATTTTATTGGGATACTGACAGCAGACTTCATTCATTCAACATTTATTAAGTACCTGCTGTGTACAGAGCATTGGGTTAAATGCTAGGAAAGTGTAGAACATGTAGATACAATATAATCTTCTCCAACACCATTGAATTCTTAATCTAGTAAAGAGGAAACCATTTGGTTTTTTTTTTTCTAACTTATATGGTATGTGTTTTTTTCCCCTTCCAGATTATATAATTATCTTATCTAAAAATGTTCAAAAATAGGCATTCACTCAATCTGAAAAAACAGGAAAATAAAGGCACATGTACCTTATCTTGCTGACCATCATTTCACTATTTATGTCATCTATTATTAGGCAAAATCAAAAAATTTTCTTACAAGGCATCTCAGAGTTAATGAGACCATTTTAAAATCTTGCTTTAGGCAAATAAAGCAATTATTGAATCTGTTCATATTGGGCTTGTAATTCTCACTTAATTAATCTTAAATTTGACGAATTGATTTTTTTAATTGCCTCATTCTATTTCTTGGAAAAGCAAAAAACTGAGTAAAATAGAGATTTCAGATTTTCTTAGAAAATCAGTCATTGATATAACATGATGATATGAAATGCATTGTATTAAAAGTACTTTTGAAATAATAATTAAGTTCGATTCTGAAGAATAAAGAAGAAAATATGACTCCCTCCCTCTTTTGAAGAGATTGGGCATTGTGAATGTAGAACATTTAATATAAATATTAATTATCAAATTAATTAATCATTTATTATTAATTATTCATTATTAATACCAATTAATTAATCAAATAATATTGATGTTTTTGTTAGTGTTACTGATCTGCTTCCCTCTCTTTCTTTCCTTTTTAATTCTTTATTACAAGATATGGCAAAGAGAGCAAGATTTGGAAATTAAGATGATCTAAGAACAATATATATGTGTGTGTGTATATGTGTGTGTGTGTGAGTGTGTATACACACACCCATATTATATATGTATATGGATATGTGTATACATACACACATGTAAGACAGAGAAGGAAAGGGAAGAGAAGAGAACAAAAAAGAAGGGAATGGGAAGGAAAAAAGGAAGGGAAGAGGAAAGGGAAGTGGAAGGGAAGAGAAAAGGGGAAGTGGAAGGGAAGGAAAGGAAGGAAAGGAAGGGAAGGAAAGGAAAGGAAAAGAAGGGAAAGGAAGGAAAGGGAAAGGAAGGAAAGGGAAAGGAAAAGAAAGGAAAGGAAGGGAAAGGAAAGGAAGGGAAGGCAAGAGAGAGGCACAATATCTGGAAAAATACATTATTTCAAGTAATAACATCTCTTGCTTTTTCAATTCTATGTTTATGGATAGTGGCAATAAAACTAAAAATTCCCTGGGTAGTTGAAAACATTAGTGCAAATTATCTAGTATACATGGGACATTTTGATAACAACTTGAAAAACTTGTATATAACTTAAACTCAAAAGGGAATCAGGCCATTTATTGACTAGATTCAACTCCCCATTACTCAGTGACCTTTTCCCCCCCAATTTCTCGAGACTCAGATTTCATTAGCTACTAATTGCTTCTACTGTCTGGCTCTGTTAATGAGAGCAGAAGAATGCAGAACCCTTTAAAACAACATTATAGCAATTAATCTAATGTTGTTTGGTAGAGTAGTGGTTGCAGGAGAAAACAGAGAAAGGATTTATTATCAAGTACTGCAAACAAGAACTATATTCTGAAGTCATATTCAACATCTTATTCAGGATTACTTTTCTCCTTTCTTTCTTTTCTTCTCTCACCCTCTCCTTCTCTCTCCCTCTCCCTCTTTTCTCCTCCCCCAATCCCCGTCTCTCTCTAAATGTTTAAATGAGTGAATTTTTATTTTCAAATCAGCAAATATACTCTTTGCTCAAGGTCACAGAATAGCTTTGCTTCCTCACTCAAAAAAGCATTTCTCTCTCAACAAAAGAAGTACCAAAGATAAATTGTAATATTTTTGTAAAGCTCAAAAGAATCTTAGTACTCATGTCATCCAACCAAATCACATTCTAAATGGGAGAAACTGAATCTCAGATATGGGAAAATAATAACTGGCATTTAAATGATATGTTACATATCACACCTCATGTACTTCACAACAACCTTACAATATAAGTGGAACCATGTTATCCCAATTTTCCACTTGAGGAAAGTGAGGTTCAGAGTCAAATAACTAGTAAGCTTTAAATCCGGTGCTCTTCTGACTCCAAATCTTCTGACTCTTTTCACTGCCTCATGCAATTGTGCCATATAAACTTAGTATCAGAACTGAGACTTAAACTCAGCTCTTCTGCCTCCAAGTCTAATGTCCCTTTCATTACTCCATAAAGATGCCTGATTGTTGGCTAGGTAAGGACAGTGATGATCAAAGGAACTATGGATGATTATGCAGGAATGGTAGGGCCAGAAATATATTTTCCAAGCCATTATTTATACCTGTTTCAAATTCATTATTATTCAGAGAGCTGATTATATGTCTCTTTTTTGGGAAATTTTCAACAGTTTGCTACTGCCTTTTGAATGAAATCCAAGCTCTTTAATCTGACATTTCAGAACTTCCACAACATGATGCTTCTCTACATTTCCACCCTTATTTCATACTTCTTCCTTTCCAATGAAGAAAGCTCTGGTCTTACTGAAGTGTCTTTTGTTCCTTGTATGTAAAAATTACAAAATCAGGAATAATGGAGGGAACCTCAGTGGTCATCAAGTGAACCCAACACATAAAGAGACTCTCCACTATACCCAACAAGTGTCTGTTGGACTTTGCCTGAAGAACTCCAAGGAGTGGAAATCGACCATTTAACCAAATAACTCAGTTCATTTGTGGGCAGCTGTACTTGTTAGAAAGTTTTTTTCTGCCATCAAAGCTAAATTTGCATCTTCGGAGCTTCTACTTGTTGCTTGTTCTGTCCTCTGGAGCTAAAGAGAATGGATTTTATCCTTTCTCTACATGACAATTCTTCAAACACTTGAAGACAGCTACCATATTACCCTGAGCTTTCTCTTCTCCAGGCTAAAAATGCTGAATTCCTTCAACAAATTTTCATAAAAAAATAAAAGGGACTCAAGACTTTTTACTATCCTGGATGCAATTCTCTCTGAACACTATAGCTAATTAATGTCCTTTTAAA
Organism: Antechinus flavipes; assembly: GCF_016432865.1. Taxonomy (NCBI): domain Eukaryota; kingdom Metazoa; phylum Chordata; class Mammalia; order Dasyuromorphia; family Dasyuridae; genus Antechinus; species Antechinus flavipes. The sequence goes on from NC_067401.1 coordinate 358,212,158, forward strand.
ATTGTGGTATTCAGAACTGAACACATATTACAGATGAGGTCTGAAGAGGATACCTTAGAGAGGGAATCTGTATTCCTGGAAGCTATGCTTCTATATATCACCTCCACATTACTGGAAACCATGCTTCTATTTCACCTTCATGTTACAGGAAGATATGCTTCTCAATATAACTCAAAACCACATTATTTTGGGGGGTCACTTCATCATAATATTGATCATAATCCAATAACAACCTCAGATCTTTTCCATTACATGTTCTATTTGATCATATCTCCATCTTACACTTACAAAGCTGATTTTTAAAAATCTAATATATCCATGCTGAATTTTATCATATTAGTTTCAATCCAGTGTTTGAGTTTGGGAACATCCTTTTAGAGACTAATTCAGTCAAACACTGGCTTAGCTCTCCCTTCCAGCTTTGTATCACAGGTAAATTTCATGAACATGCTGTTTCTGGTTTTTTATGTCACTGATAAAAAAAAAAAAAAGTTAAACATCACACGCCCAAACACAATTCCCTGGGCTATTCCACAAGAGACTTCCTGCCATAATGACATTGAAACATTAATAAAAATTCTGAATCTGATCCTTACCTTTTCATTTTTGTTCATGCAAGTCCCTACCCCTAATGCCATCTTTTTGTCCACTTCTGCCTTTGAAAGTCCTTTTCATTCTTAAATGCCTATCTTAAATGCTATCTTTTCCATGAAATTCTCATAAACCCTCTCAAGCATCTCTTCTTTTTCTGATCATGTACTTCTGGTGTAATTATTATATTCCATTCTGACCTATGAACTCATTTTGTCACACTGTATTGTACCCTAGAGGGGTGATGTGGGGAAGGCAGACAGAGTGGGGCCAGTCCTGTTTCATGAGACATCACTGCTTCTCAGCTATTCGCTACAACTACTTCTTAGCTACTGTTTTTCTCAGTTTCTCCATTACATAGATATTATCCACAATGAAAAAAGCAGGACTGCAGCAAGAAAACTGATAATTGATCCCATAAAATAATTGCCAATATTTTAATTCACAGTATCTGAAGTGATAAAGAAGTAAAATATGGTAATTTGTTTCAATCCATTGAAAACACTAAGTATAAATTTGAATAATGCGATTACTTCATAAGAGTCAGCATTTGCATTAATTAGAGGCTGACTGTAGTTCATTTTGGCAGGACCTTGACCTAAGTATAAACTAGCTGAACAAATGTAGGTCAAAGCTTTTTTTCCCTCACTCTAGCATGTTTCAGCTGCCAGAGCTTGAGCTGTACCTGAAAATTGTTATTTCTTTGCAGATAGGCCTTAACATATAAGTTTTCCTTTTATGGAATTTGCCAATATTTATCACACAAATTATGTGAGAATCTCTATTTCTGACAGTGCTCACAAGATGCTGACAAATTCTGTAAATCATAAAATGACTAGAACAAAACTGTTAGCAATGTCTTTGAAAAACCCTCTTAGAGATAAGAATTTTATCAAAGTACTATTTGCTTCCTGTATTAAATTGGTGACTTTCTTAAAATTTGGGAAAGAATATATATTTACACATGCTTTACAGATAAGGACTAGGAATTCAAATAAAAAGTATTTGTGAATCATGGTAAAAGATGACATGGCTAAAGTAATAAATCATCTTTATAATAAAGTTAACAAACTATGAAGATCTTGATATTGCATTAAATTAGGGGAGTAACTTAAAGGTTTACACTAATTCCTAAAGCTATCTAGATTGCAATTCTCCTGAATTTTTCTATCTTAAGATGTGCAGAATTATCTTTTTTTATAAATTATTCCATAGCATGCCCTAAGTAGTATTTTAAAATAGATTAAAATAGATAAACATATCTCTCATAATTAGTTTCGCACATATAACATTTTGCTTAATGTTTTAACAAAATATTGGCAGCTTATATGGGTTGAAACACATTTTTTCATGTAGTAATGTCCTATTTTATAGATAACATGTAGAACAGATGGCTCCTCAAACAGTATCGTATACACCCGTGACAAAGATTTTTTTGAAGATGATAAGGGAAGAAAAATATTTTAAGGGAGGAGGGAAGGACCCTTAAAGATTAAACATGTTTTGTAAACAGGTGCTGCATTGGTTGCATACTCAAAAAATTGGCATATTGCCTAATAGAGTCATCACATTTTTCATTGTATGTGTTAAGCATACCAAAGCAAAGATTCATGGTATAGAGATGGCTTTGTATCAGCATAGCCTTTGATGATGCAGAGCCATGGAGGAGGGAGACCACAGTCTCAAAGGCAGTCCTGGCATCTGTCTAATTAAATCATCAGCAGGTTGGACACTTGGTGGTTAATTCATTAAGCAAAAAAAAAAAAAAAATACAAGATGACCTTCAGTCCTATGAAGCTTCAGATTTTATACCACCAATAATAGAATGGTAGAAAAGGAAGAAGAAAATTTTAAGAATCACATCAATTTGAGAATATCCTAAAATCCATAAACATTCACTTATGTGTGACAACCTTGTCTAATAACCTGTGAGTAGACATCCGAGTAAAGGATTGTCATCTTGATAATGGAACTATAAGAGAAATATACAATAATATACAGTTGAATAGATAGCATATGGAATGGGTGTAGCTATGCAGAAAGCATGACTTGCTGCTTTTCCTTAGAGAAACAAATTTCTGGGTTTTCTGGATGTTCAAAGGCAATAAGAAATAACTTTATTGGACCTTGTTCATATCTTTTTTTTCAGTGCTCAAAGTATGCATTTTCAAAAATATAACCACAGATAATTTTAGCCTATGTATCAATATCTGCTATAAAGAATAAGTAAGAATGGAGCAGAATACTACTGGGCTTATACCCCAAAGAGACACTAAAGAAGGGAAAGGGACCTGTATGTGCCAAAATGTTTGTGGCAGCCCTGTTTGTAGTGGCTAGAAGCTGGAAAATGAATGGATGCCCATCAATTGGAGAATGGCTGGGTAAATTGTGGTATATGAACATTATGGAATGTTATTGTTCTGTAAGAAATGACCAGCAGGATGAATACAAAGAGGCTTGGAGAGACTTACATGAACTGATGCTGAGTGAAATGAGCAGAACCAGGAGATCATTATATACCTCAACAACAATACTGTTTGAGGATGTATTCTGATGGAAGTGGAGCTCTTTGATAAAGAGAGCTAATTCAGTTTCAATTGATCAAAGATGTACAAAAGCAGCTACACCCAAAGAAAGAACACTGGGAAATGAATGTAAACTATTTGCATTTTGGTTTTTCTTCCCGGGTTATTTTTACTTTCTGAATCCAATTCTTCCTGTGCAACAAGAGAACTGTTCGGTTCTGCACACATATATTGTATCTAGGATATACTGTAACCTATTTAACATGTATAGGACTGCTTGCCATCTGGGGGAGGGGGTGGAGGGAGGAGGGGAAAAGTCGGAACAGAAGTGAGTGCAAGGGATAATGTTGTAAAAAATTACCCAGGCATGGGTTCTGTTAATAAAAAGTTATAATTATTTAAAAAAGGGGGGGGGGAATAAGTATTTATATAGCACCTACTATGTGTTAGGCAGACCAGCTACCTGGTGCAGTGGATATAGCTCTGAGTTTAGAATTGGAAAGACTTCTCTCAAATTCAATAATGGCTTCAGATATTTACTAGCTGTGTGACCCTGAGCAAGTCACTTAATCCTGTTTGCCTCAGTTTCCTCCTTTATAAAATGAGTTGGAGAAGAAAATATAAACTATTTCAGTAAACCCCCAGATAGGACCACAAAGAGTCAGAAACAATTGAACAACGAAAATGATTATTATGCAAGTGGCACCTGCCCTCCTAATTTAAGCAATCTTCAGTGTAATCTACATTCCCTTTATACCTCTATGATACCTCACATTTTTAGCAAGTTAAATTTTATTTTTTTATTATAACTCTTTATTTACAAGATATGTGCATGGGTAATTTCCCAGCATTGACAGTCGCAAAACCTTTTGTTCCAGTTTTTCCCCTCCTTCCCCCTACCTCCTTCCCTAGATGGCAGGTAGACCAAAACATGTTAAATATGTTAAAGTATATGTTAAATACAATATATGTATACATGTCCATACAGTTATTTTGCTGTACAAAAAGAGTCGGACTTTGAATAGTCTACAATCAGCCTGTGAAGGAAATCAAAAATGTAGGTGAACAAAAATAGAGGGATTGGGAATTCTATGTAGTGGTTCACACTCATTTCCCTGAGTTCTTTCAATGGTTGTAGCTGGTTCAATTCAATACTGCTCTAATGGAGCTGATTTGTTTCATCTCATTGTTGAAGAGGGCCACATCCATCAGAACTGATCATTATATAGTGTTGTTGTTGAAGCATAGAATAACCTCCTGGTCCTACTCATTTCACTCAACATCAGTTCATGTAAGTCTCTCCAAGCCTCTCTGAAATCATCCTGTTGGTCATTTCTTACAGAGCAATAATATTCCATAACATTCATATACCACAATTTATTCGGCCATTCTCCAACTGATGGGTATCCACTCAGTTTCCAGTTTCTGGCCATTACGAAGAGGGCTGCCACAAACATTCTTGCACGTGTGGGTTTTCTTTAAAATCTCCTTGGGATATAAGCCCAGTAGCAACACTGCTGGGTCAAAGGTATGTACAGTTTGATAACTTTGTGAGTATAGTTCCATTTTAAATCATTCTCCAGAATGGCTGGATGTGTTCACAATTCCACCAACAATGTATCAGTGTCCCTGTTTTCTCACATCTCCTCCAACATTCCGCATTATCTTTCCCTGTCATCCTAGCCAATCTGACAGGTGTGTAGTGGTATCTCAGAGTTGTCTTAATTTGCATTTCTCTGATTAATAATGACTTGGAGCATCTTTTCATATGGCTAGAAATGGCAATTTCTTCATCTGAGAATTGTCTGTTCATATCCTTTGACCGTTTATCAATTGGAGAATGGCTTGATTTCTTATAAATTAGAGTCAATTCTCTCTATATTTTAGACATGAAGCCTTTATCAGATAGAATTACCAAAAAAAAGGCACATTTGCCTGAAATAATTAAACATTATGCTTTTAAATTTATTTTATTAAATGTTTTCCAATTACATTTTAATCAGATTCATGACCATGGGTCTTGGCCCTCTTTGGGGTGCTTGATATCTCCACCTTAAATCATAAATCTCAGAGATAAGAAAAAGTTGGGAAATATGATTTTTCAAATAAATCGAAGCTTGGCAAAAAAAAAAAAAACTCATTCCCATATATAGATACCTACAAAGTATAGTCTTTAAATTCTTCATAAATATACTTTAAAAAATCTACAATGATTCAATTATATATTTATAAAATTTTAGAGCTAGAAGGAAACTTACAAATCATATTATAGATAAGAAAACTGATTTACCTGAGGTCATACAACTAAATAGGATGAGATTCAATCCCTTGGCTCCCAAGCCTATGGGATTCTTAAACTTTTTCCACTCATGACCTGTTTTTGCCTGAAAAATTTTTATCTGACTGCTGGCATCTAGATATATAAAATAGATATACAAATCAAACACTGATAATGTTATAATTTTGTGGCCTGCACAGTCAGTTAGCAGACCCTATATGGGATCTATTAAACCATACTATCTCCCCTTTCCCAAACACATATACACCAAACCCTCAAAATATAACATTCAAGGAAGAACGTTAGAACAATTTTACAAAAGGAAACCTCACTGAGTGTCAAATCATTGTTTAAATAAGAATACTGAATGTCCCCAGTTGAATAAAACCTCCCACAATTTCCACAGAACTCTTAATACATACCCACTGTTATTTTATAATACCATGAAGACTATGGGAAACAGCTAAAATGGACCCATCAATTGACGTCAGCTCAAGCAATCTGTCCTGAAGTGACTCATATAATTGAGTTCTGACATAGGCAAAAATAATCAACATTTATTCTCAACTCAGAGGGAGAAACTGTTGTTCCTTCTTATGATACCTTATAAACTGGGCTTTCTACTAAAAGATTTTGGGAACTTTATCTATTAATAATTAGAATATAATTGTAATTAAGGTATTGCTATTAAAATGTTGAGGGCCAACTAATACCCCAGTTTTGACACGTCTTCAAAATATGATGCATATCATTAACAAGTTCACCCTAAAATGAACAGAGTAAAATGCTATATTCTTTATTTTTTTGATATGGAAGTAGTTATACTTTGGATGTGGAAGTAATATTACTAATTTTGGATGGAGTTGAACATCTTAATAAATATAAGATGGTCAAGAAAGATAACAATTCAATAATTAAAAAATTATCAAATTTTTCAGTAATGGAAACATGTTTAGGGTCTTTTAGAATTCAGATTGTCAGAAGATACTAGTTCTTATGTAGATCTGTAAGTTTTGTAATTTTGGGCAAAGCACAGGGTCATGGATTTAGATTTGGAGTTAGAGTTGCTAGTCCAATCCTTTCATTTAGACTCTAAAATGATTTTCCCCATGTTAGCCAGGTACCAAGTAGAAGAGATAGAATTTGTTCTTAGCTCTTGTGATTCCAAATTAAATTCTTCTTGCATTCACTGTATCATACTTTCATTCAACTCCCTTGTCCCAAACATTTCTCATCTGTTAAGGAAAGGGATCATACTAGTTAAGTACCAAGTTTTCTTATAAGTCTAAAAATCTATCATTATATAAATGATTCTTCCAAACTTAAAATTGAATTAGTGGATAAAATCATTCAAATAACAGAAAAGGAAAAGTATCCTCTTGTCCCATAGGCTGATAGTTGTTCCTATCAGTGCACTTAAAGTTAGCAAAATTAACCTTAGCAAAAATCATTTGATACCACCAACATGTCATAAGAGAAAAAGGGGGTAAAACTGCTATTGTGCTTTAAGGTCTGACAATGTATTCACTTGAATCAAATTTAAAACTTTATTTTTCTTTCTTTTGCCCAACTTTCTCAATTTACTGAAATCATTTTTCCCTCATTTTCCAAGTATGAAGACTATTAGATCTAGAAAATGAATGATAGTTAATAGAGAAGATGAAAAATACAGTAAATTGTATTTCTGAGAGAAAAGAGAAATAAATACTAACATATATATGGAATAATCCTTCAATGTTCAATTTTTACAACATAACAATTGTTATTTGAAAATTTCCCAGAAATTAGTATATAAATAAGATTTGAGAGAGGTGGTATGCACAGCATCCCCTCGCCTTTATTAGTTCCAATTTGTGCTCATCTTTAGTAATCCTCTAGATGGAGATTTATCATTACATAGAAATCACATATCTTCTTCATGGAAAAAAACAAAATGATCAACCTAATCCTTATTTGAGTGTTTTATTCTCTTTCATTTGTAGTAGATTCCTAAAAGTTGGGACAGATGGAATTCATGATAACTGTATCAATAGATTAAAAACAAATCTAAAAAGGGCAACTGAATTTGCCTGTTTCTAGTCGAATAGTGACTCATTTCCCTTCACCTACCCTCAATTTTTACCTCCTCAAAAAAAGGTGTTTTTTTTTCCCAGAGTTTGATCCTTCTGGTCCAGATGTTAAAACGTTAGGCAAGGAATGAAGAGGAAGCCACATACACGACTTTGCCTTGATGATAATTTGGAATATTGGGTTTATGGAGTAGGATATTATAGATCTCCCAACATCTCTAGTAGTCTGTTCAGGATTTATCAAGCTTCCAAGATCCACAGAATTATCACAATTATTGGCAATTGTCTGTGACAGTGGAAAAGTTACATGGGGGTACAATGTATCTTGTATATAATGAGTTAGTTAAATGGCACAGTGAATCAAGCTCTTGGCATTGGCCTGGAGTGAGGAAGACTTGAACTCAAAACCAGTCTCAGACACTCTACCTATGTAACAAAGTACTCCTTTTTTGCATTCATTGTATCATGCTTTCATTCAACTCCCTTGTTCCAAACATTTCTCATCTGTTAAAGAAAGGCATCATACTAGTTAAGTACCAAGTTTTCTTATGAGTCTAAAAATCTGTCATTATGTAAATGATTCTTCCAAACTTCCTTGTGTAACAAATGACTCCATTTCCTCAATTGTAAAATGAGATTACAATAGCACATATTTCACAGGATTTTTGTGAAAATAAAATGAAATAGTATTTGTAAAGTGCTTAGCATAGAGAAGCACTTAATAAATGCTTATTCCTCCATATACACCACACACCACTTCCACCTCCATCTGGAGTGGATAGAGCAGAATACACTGGATAAATACCTCCAGCTCTAGTTCAAAGAGACAATCTTCGAAATTATGCTAATCTGAGGACTGATTTAATCTACAGTGTCCTATTGCTAATGCTGAGTTTAAAACAGCATGACAAAGTCACCCCAAAACAAGATTTTAATACAATTCCTTTCTTCATTCAATAAATAGCCATTAAACACCTAATAGTGTTCCATATGAAGATCTTGGGAAAAGTTACAAAATTCAAGATATACAGAAATTCACACACTTATACATTCAAACATTCATACATCTAGAAATTCACCTCTGTACTTTAAGGTCTAGTAGAGTGATATGATACCAAAGATATAAGTATAATTGACATTATTATATTAGTAGCAATAATTATCATAGCTTTTATATAAAACTTTAAGCTTTGCAAAGAACTTTGCAAATACTTTCTAGTTTAATCCATACAGCCACCAACCCTGTAGATCAGATGATATGATTATCCCCATTTTATAGTTGAGAAAACTGAAGATCAAAGAGCTACATGATTTACCCAGAGTTAGAGAAGTATCAGAAGGCAGTATTCAAATCAAAAGTCTTCCAGATTCCAGATCAAGTGTACCATCTATGATTCCATCTAATTGTCACAGGCCCAAGGGTAAATGTGACTATTGCTCACTAGTAAATCAGTTATAAGAGTGAAACATTATGATTGAGAGTGAATGAGATGTAAGTGCCGAGGTAGATGGTCATTTGAGTTGTATTTTAAGAATGGGCAGTACTTAATTTAAGAGGCCCTACCTTTCTACCCCAGGTGGAGAGAGAACACTTTCAAATAACAATACATTACTGAAAGTTTTTTCTTCTAATTTGAAATACTTCCAGAGAAGAATCTTCAAGACATAGAAAATCAATAGTATTTATGGAATGCTTACTGAATGCTCAGTCTTGGTTTATATTCTATGGGGTCAAAAGGAATCATGTGAAAATAGATTATATGATCCCTGGTCTTAAGGAGCTTGTAATCTTGTGAGGCATCAAGATTTCCTTAGATGAAAAAACCAGGGGAAATAAATATGAAATTCTAAGAGAAGGAAAGATGATTTAAGGGAAAAGAATGGGCTTTCATAGACATGAAAGAGGTTAAAACTTGATAAAGGCTTTGAAAGATAGGTAAGGTGATTGAAAGAGCCATCCACATCCTGAGAGGAATATGAAGATTGAATTTGAATCACAGCGTAGAATTTCTACCTTTTTTCTGTTGTTTGCTTGCTTTTTCTTTCTCAATTTTTCCCCTTTTGATCTGATTTTACCTTGTGCATTATGATAAATATGAAAAAGTGTTTGAAGAATTTCATATCTTTAACCTATGTTGTTTTACTTGCTGTCTAGGGGAGGAAAGGGAAGAGAGAGGGAGAAACTTTGAAACACAAAGTTTTACAAGGGTGGATATTGAAAACTGTCTTTGCATATAATTTGAAAAACAAAAAGCTATTTTTTTTAAAAAGCTATCATAAAAAATTTGGTAAGAAGTAGGTTGAAGAAAAGAAAATTTTAGGTAAGAAGGACAGTGAGAAAAAAAAATCTTGATGGTCTGAAGAGTTAGGGGCATCTAAATGGAATAGTAGATAGAAGGATGAGCTTGCAGTTAGGAAGATCTAGCCTCAGACATGATTGTATAACTCTGGGCAAGCTACTTAAGTTCTTATTAGCCTCAATTTCCTCATCATTGAAATGTGAATAATAATAATATACCTACTTTGAAGAGTTGTGAAGATCAATGAGATAATAATTGTACAGCACATAGCAAGTGCTCTATAAATGTAAACTATTACTCTTGAATGAATGCAATAAATTAAAGGAACATTGAAGAGACAAATTGAATTTAATTGAATTGCTTCATTCATCCACACAAATACTTAGTCAGCATTTTTTGTACGGTAGACATTCAAATATAATGTAATAATAATAATAATAATAATAATATAAAGCCGTATCCCCGGACCTCATACATCTTTTAATTTAGTAGGAGGATCAGACAAAAATAAATTAATAAAACACAGAATTTCAGGGTGCAAAGCTCATGTACTTCAGTTTGTAAACAGAAATCCCCTCCATATAACAAATATCATAAACAATCATCCAATGCCTTATCCCTCCCCCCACTTTGCAATGGAAACCTTTTCAGGAAGGTCATTCTATTTTGGTATAGTTGTAATTATTAGGAATTTTTTCTAATATGTATAAGGACACAATAGAAGATAAACTTTTATAAGTTGAAGAGGGCAGCAAATTATGGAACAAGAAATATTTATTCAATTTGTGACTGAGCAAATATTTCAGAATTTTTTCCAGAAAAATCTGTCTCATTGTACACAACAAATTTATGTGTTGGCAACTATGATGAACTTGGCTCTTTTCAACAATGAGATGATTTAAGGCAATTCTAATAGACGTGGATGGAAAGCACCCCACATCCAGAGAGAGAACTATGGAGACTGAATATGGATCAAAGCATAGTATTTTCACCTTTTTTGTTGTTTGTTTGTCTAGTTGGTTTTTTTTTTCCTTTCTCATGGTTTTTTTTTCCTTTAGATCTAATCTTGCACAGCATGACAAATATGGAAATATGTTTAGAAGAATTGCACATGTTTAACCTATATTGGATTGCTTGCTGTCTCAGCGAGGGGGGCAAGAGAGAGGGAGGAGATAGAGAGGGTGAAAAATTTGAATCATAAGGTTTTACAAAGGTGAATGTTGAAAATATCTTTGCATGTATTTGGAAAAAAATACTATTGGAAAAAATCTGTTTTTTTTCCTTTCATTTCAAAACTTTCCATTTTTTCAAAGGTTATAACTTAAAAAATAGAACTCAAAATTCATTGAGGACAATTATGTCAATTCAACATCAACTTGAAAGCATCTTACATTGTTCCAACATGGCTGATGCATAAATATAAGTCAAACATGCCATATTATAGTGACATAATAAAGAGAAATGTTCTTTGTCAAGATCATTTTATAGCAATGCTCAGAAATTGAAAAAAAAAGATTAAAGTAACCATGGGGAAATTTTAGCATCGTTAAAATGTCTACCAATAACCTCTGAAAACTAGGAAATATAAAAAACCTAATGCCATCTTTTTATAACACATTCACATTTTGTGCTTACCTTTTGCTTTCCTTGATTTCCCCAAAGACAACTCTAAAGTCTGCCTCATCATAGCATGAACATTACCCTGGAGTGTAGAACCTATACCAATAGGGGCTAAATTCTGTCAGGTCCCAAGTTATAAAGGCTTCAGGTACAACCCTGATAATGAACCAAGTAACTGAGGATAAGCCTAGATAAATTCCAAAAAACTCAATCATCAGCGATCCACAGTCTAACTTTTCAGTCAGATTTTTTTTTCGATACATAGAAAGAATATTTATTAAGCTAGAGTTCTTGATATGGCATCTACAGACCTTATAAATAGATAAGAGGGTCTGTAAACTTTTATTTTAAAAAAAGATATTTTAATAATTGTATTTCAAATTCCTTTACAATCCTGTTTTATTTTCTGCTTTGTTTCTCTGTTTTTAAATAAAAAAAAAATTTTGAGAAGGGGGTTTATGGATCCTACCAGAATTCCAAAGGGTCCATGATACAAAGAAACCCTGAACTATAGCACAGAGATGTAATAGGCTGCATTCAGTGAGAAAAGGACAAATTGATGACATCATGGATTCTTCAAACTAAATTACTAGAGATATGCTCTACTATAACCTGGAAATGATTGTTTGAAATGAAATAGATTAGCAAAATTAGGGATTTCTTTAGAAAGATCACCTGCTTATTACAGACAATAAATGTATTTGACTTTCTTTATTAAGACAAGGGAAATAAAAGTGATTACTTCATTTGTTTAGCAGCCACACCAAGGTTTTACAGATCAGTAATATATAATTACTCGGTGCTCGCAACCAGCATTTGGTAATTGCAAAGTAATTAGCAGAGTCCATATCTCCATTAGATAAGCAAGCAATTATTTGCCATGCCAATTAAAACAGACAGCCATTATTCATTAATAGCTTTAAGGAAAATTAATGGATTTAAGCACAGGTACATTAAAGAGCTGAGAGAGTTGCAGCTATATTGAATGTACCCTAGAATATTGTATCTCATCCAGACTGAAGAAGAAACAGTACTGCTGAGAACCAGCATGCCTGGAACTACTGATGCTGAACCCATGCTAAGCAATTTCATGTTTTATTTATAAAGCAATTTCTCCTTCAGGAGTTATTTAAATATTTCATAAATTTGTCTTGATTAAATATTAAAGACAAAAAAACCAGAACTGCCTCACCTTTCTCATAACAGATTTTTCATAAGTGGGATGAGAGCGAACACACATTTCAAGAATTCCTAGAGCATTGTTAGAACAATTATAACAACTATATTCAGTGAAGAGAGATGGAATGCCTTCTCTGTCACTGTGGTCTTGTTTTAGTGTCCTCACTCCCTTGGGACCCTTACCCTTTTCTGCATTATTGAATCTCACATTAACGACATCAAGGATTTGACTCTTATCAAATCATGGCACTGAAAGAAACATTTATAGGTCATCGAGATCAAAAATCTCAAACCAACCTGTCCACTAGAATATATCATGCATCCCTTTCCCTCCTTATTTAGCTCAACATAAAATTGGACTAACAAGGCTTACTGAAGAGAAATAAGAATGCATAGAGTTATTATTAATAGAAGAATGCTATAAATTTAAATTAAACTGGCAACTTGAATTTTAGTCTATCCTCTTACTATTCAATAGGTTCATTCTTAAACTATCTCTTCGGGATGACAACATATACTATTTTTAAAACCAATAGATGAGATAGTGTTATCTTTTGTAACATACTCCAAAATATATCAAACTCCTCTTCCCTTTGGAATGCCAATATGTATTTATACTCATGTATGGAAAATGTCTTCTTGCAGAAGTTTTCTTATCTGTGAATGATAAGTTAACCCTTGCCCCAAGACAGAGAATAATTCTACATCATTTAAGATGAAAACATTCTAACCTCTTACAAAGCGGGAGGAACAATGAACCCATTGTAAGGAAGGAATGAAAAAAGTTTCTACTATTCATGCATCAGCCAGTGTACAAGGTTTACAACATAAATGGTAACCTCTCAACAACATCATTAGATCAGCTATTTCTTTTTATTTCTATTTACTTTGCTTTCCTCAGTTAATTACACACCTGTTATCATCATAGCTGAACAAATAAGTTTAAGAGCATAAGGTCTCCTAACTCTTATAATATGGCACAAAAACAATTTTAATTTTAAAAGACTAGTTCTACATATCAGTGTGATAACTTTGCCTCCCCCAAAAAATACCCTGCTTTTTTGAAAGAAAGTGGGAAAGAGCAGAAGAGAAGAAAGAGTATCGATATTATTTTGGTTAACTTAGTAAAGTGGTTCTCAGTGTTGCTCACATTTAAATTCATGAGTTGAGCATCTTTTCATCCTATAGTCTAGAAATAATGGCTAAAGTATGATATAATATGACCAAAAAAATAGCAGAGAAGCTATATAAGATCTGGAAAATTTCTTGACTTAGAGGCTTGAGAGAGAGGAATATTCCTTAATCAATTGATTTTATTTACACTGCTTCATTTGGCAATGAACACTCTAATGACAGATTTTAATGCCAATTGGACTGTGAAGTTAGGAATACTTTCTGAGTGCCAAAAAGTTACCTGACAACGTGACAATGTGGACAATGCACTTAGATCTGTGTAGTAAGTAAGACACTTAACATAGTCCCTTCTCACTCAATATTATTCAGAGAAAACCACATTAATATCTTTGTGGCTTAGAGTAAGTACATTAGCCTTTCATATAACTTCTTTTCCTCTTTTATAATTTTTTCCTTTTAAGATTAGATGTGTGTTTTATATAGACTATCAATCCAATAAGTCTCCAAATGTTACCTTCCAGTACTTTAAGGTTTAAAACAACATTGATAAGAACATGGCTTTTTGAGTTAGTAGAGACTTTTAATGTAATCTATCTAATTCTTTCATTTTACAAATGAGAAAAATGGGGACAAGAGAGATTAAGTAATTTTGTCCAAAGTCACATAGGCAGTTACTAACACAGGAACTGAGTTCTTTCCTCCAGCACTCCTCCCACTTTAGCTTTGCCTATTTATTTCATTCCCATTCAACAAATTTTTATATACCCACATTTGATTGCATGACCCCATATGGGGTTGCAACCTATAGTTTAAGAAGCTTTGGTTTAAAACACATGTGAGGAAAGGAGTAATTCAAAGGTCTTGATTATTGGAAGCCCTTTTCTCAATTTCATGGGTAACCTTCAATTACCTATAATTTTCCTGTTGACTTCCCTGCAAAGCCTTGAACCCGCTTTCCTCATTGGCTTCCAACCTGGATACTACTCTTAGCTGCTCCTGGCTGGAACACAATGTTAGGTTCAGGAATTCAGCTCTCTTTCCTTTGCACTTGAATCCCTGAATCCCAAATGGATCAGCTAGTTTGCTGACAACTCATACATTCATCATACAATTTCACTGCAGTCTATCCAATGGATTTCAAGAACATCTAAGTTAATCAAGAACTTTTTTTGCACTTAGTCCAAAACCTATGACTGGCAAGTGAATTAAAAAATGTTCTCACCTGAATAAGGCATGAGAGAGTAGCACCTTGACACTTAAAGTGAGGTGGGGGTAATTAATTGATTGATTCAATCTATCATAAAAGATGGAACTAAACATTAGATAATTTGAGAAAGAAAAAAATAACTAATAATTAGAGAAGTTGGGAAAGGCTTCTCATAGGAATTAGCAGCTGAATTAAGCCTTGAAGGATATTAATGGTTTTAAGAGAAGGAAAAGAAGGATCTAAATCATAGAATTTAAAAGCAGAAATTATCTAAGAGCATTCTAGATCCAAAGCATTCTAAGTCCAGAAAGATTGAGGGGCTTGCCCAAAGTCTCAGAGATAGAAGCAATAGACCTAGGATCTGAATCAAAATTCTCTTAGTCCACATCATTCTCTTGTTCTCTACAATTATGTAAACCACAACTGAGACAGGTAATACAGGTATTATTATCCCCAGTTTTCAGATGAAGAAATAGAGGACTAAATATGTTAAATGGCTTGCCTACAATCACATAACTAGCTGTGTAAACTTTGGAACTAGTATCTGAACCATGTTTCTCCTAACACCAAGTCCAGTCTTGGGTCCTCAAACTTTTTAAATATGGGTCCAGTTCACTGTCCCTCAGACTGTTGGAGGGCCGGACTATTGTAAAAACAAAAACTTTATTTTGTGGGCCTTTAAATAAAGAAACTTCATGGCCCTGGGTGAGGGGGATAAACTTCCTCAGCTGCTGCATCTGGCCGGCAGGCCGTAGTTTGAGGACCCCTGCAAGCCATGCTACTCTCCATTGGTTAAAGTTGAAAAGAACTTTCTAGACTAACTAGTCCAAATTCCTTAAGGAAGCTATAGCTCAGAGAAATTGTGATTTTTATAAAGGAGGGATTAAAAAATACTTTCACTATATCACAAACAGCTTTTTTGAGGAAAATATTTCTCAAAGTTCTACACAAATTTAAATTATTATTATTATTACCTCAAAGAGTTGTAATGAAGAAATTAATTATCAAAGTGCTACATAAGTACAAATTATTATTACCTTTGTTACTGTTATTAGTATCTCAAATAAGTATCATTGAGTGAAGAGCTTCTCAAAGTGCTATACAAATATGAAGTGCTATTGTTCTTATTTTATTTTCATTGCTTTTTTTTTTATTACTTCTATGATGCTGGGCAAGTAATCTAATCTTTCTGATGCTCAGTACCCTAGTTTGTAAAAAGAAGTAATAAGATGAAATGAATTCTAAGTATAGTTGCTGTTCTATAACCAAATGTGGTGTTTTACTCTCCAACATTGTACAATTATACATTTTTCTTTGTTCTCTGACTTTCTTTGAGTGACCAGGAGCTCAAAAATACATAAATATACATGTGTGTATATGAATATGAGCATAAATACATACATATTAAATACATGTATTTAGAATAGACATACATACATATATACACTCACATACATATTCTCCCAAGGGCAGCTAGGTGGTTTAATAAATCGAAAACTGGTCTTAGAGTGAGGAAGACCCAAGTTAAAATGCAGTAGAGATGTAGTAGTTGTTTGACTCTGTGCAAGTCATTTAATGCTATTTGCCTCAGTTTTTCTATATGTCAAATGAACTGGAGAAGGAAATGGCAAACCACTCCAGTATCTTTGCCAAGAAAATCCCAAATGGGATCATGAAGAGACCAATAAAAGTGAACCAATGGAATAACAAATATATATATATATACTTATTGAATCGCAAATTTAACTACCCTATCTTATTTTCTGTCATCTTTGTTTATATATAATGAAAAATAAGGGAGAAATTATAAAAGGTGCCATCAGGTGGTAAAAGTATGGTCTGATCTTCTTTTATTTTTCAACATATATAATCCAGGTTCTCCTGAAGTTTTGAACATCTGCTTCAAGGCACATGACAGTGACACAGACACTTTAAAAGTTCTTTTATCTTCATGTTTTTCTTTAGATTTTGGTTTTTTGACTAAACAGAATGCAAAAAACAAAATCTGTTATATACCTTGTTATACTTTTTTTCCTTTTCTCATTTCCAAAAAACTTTAGGCAAGATTAAATCAGAGCAAACATCCGGTTTCATTACAAATTCCACAGACATGCAGCTGTCTTCTATATCTGATTTAGGGAGATATTAGAGTACAAAAGTAAAAAAAAAAAAAAAACCCTCTACCAATACAAAGTTTAAAGGGAGAGTTATAAATTCTAAAGCTTAAAAAGGTCATTGCAAAGGTTACCTATAGAATCATTTTCACCTGACAGATCAAAATTCATGAGTCTTAAAAAGGCGAACTAGGAAAAGGGTATCTCAAAATGTAATCCAACTATTGCAAATTGAACTCACTTGAGTAATATACTGAATTTCATTAGGATTTTCTACAGATCAATGCATTAAGCATAGTGTAAATATACCTCTATGAAGAAGGTTGTTTTGGTTGTAATATAGTAAGTCTATAATATTTCCATCCTTAAAGCAAGACCGAGAAGCTATACAACCATTTGGGAAATAAAATCATCATATATATTCTAGATGTTTTGTAATTTAAAATATTAAGACCCAGAGAGGTAAAAAAAAAAAAAGCTGATTAAAGACCTAGTCACATTATAGATATTGCTTTTTGAATTGGAACTCTATAATTTTTGGTTCACATTTTTGGTCTGGTATCATTCCACTGAATGATTTATTGTAAACATGAGTTCAAAGCAGTCTTCTTCTCAGGAATTTTCCTTAAGTGTTAGAAAAGTTGTGTGGAAATAGGAAAAATCAGATTTCACTGATATAGGGAAGTTTCAGATGAAGAAATTACTTGCATACAATTCAAATTATTTTCAATGTAAAATTTTATTCCTACAATCTTTATTGATATAATTTGTTAGTATTTCACCTACTCATTCGAGGTGGCCAGGGTTTCTCTACCCATAAATAGGAAAGGAAAAAAAATTATACCTTCCCCCAAATGTTAATTGGTGTTAGAAACAGGGATTGGTTAAGAATAAGGAGGAGTATTAATGAAAATCACTAGAATATTTGCCAAGACTCAAAGACTTTATAAAACACTGAGCTAAAACTATCTTGTAGTTCTTATATTCAAACTAATTCTATTTTTAAAAACTGAAAACATCTCCACCCTCCCCGTCTTCCTGAACCATCTTTCTTAGATAATTTTCAACCTATACTATTCAAGTTCTGCTACCCATTCCCATCATTAACTCTTTTTTAGTTTAAATATGTGCAATTCTTTTATTATTTTTTTACTGAAGATTTTTATTTACAAAGCATATACATGAGTAATTTTTCCAACATTGACTCTTACATAACTTTTTGTTGCAAATTTTCCCCTTCTTCCCCCTACCTTCTCCCTTAGCTGGCAGGTAGGCTGATACATCTTAGATCCTATATATATTATAAATATTACATATTGTATAAATATCTATTTATACTATTATCTTGTTGTACAAGAAAAATCACATCAAGAAGAAAAAAAAGAAAAACTTAGAAAGAAAACACAATGCAAGAAAATAACAACAGAGAGAATGAGAACGCTATGTTGTATTCCATACTCTGTTCCCTCAGTTCTATCTCTGGGTGTAGATGGCTCTCTTCCTCACTGCACAAGTGGAACTGGTCTGAATCATATCAATACTGAAGAGAGCCACTTCCATCAGAATTGATCATTGTATAGTCTTGTTGTTGCCCTATATAATGATCTCCTGATTCCCATCATTAACTCTTAAAGTAAGGAGGCCATATTGAGAAATGAGTGAAATTTGAAATCAATATAGAAATCTGCCTACTTCAGCTCGAAAGTTCATGAACCACAGAATAACTAAGGGATATGCAATTGCAATGAAAAATATTTTTTGATTAAGGTTGATATGAACCACCCTCTAAGACCCTGGCCCAATATAACTTTGTCTAATTGACGCAATGAAAATGTAACTGGGGCATCAATCAATACAAAAATGTGAAATGAGATCATAGCCTACCCTAGTGGGTCTAGACATTTGAAGAGGAAGGAGGAATAAATAGATACAAAGGACTGAATATACTTTTGTCATCCAACACCAAAGATCCTAGACCCAAGGTCCTGTAAAATCCTGCTGAAAATATACTCTTTTTAAAAATTTTTCTTTTCAGCTGCTTTCAACTGTTGCCATGCTGAGCATCAGAAAAAAAAATCAACCCCAAGAGATTTACTGAAAGGCAAGTTGTGATTAATCTATAAAAAGAGAACACATATTAACAGATTATTTGGGGGGAAAGAACAAGAAGACAGTCAATTTCTCATGAGCCATGCTGTTTTCAGTATCTGTTTTCCCTATTTCAGTCTGTCTTAGTAATTGGTGAACACACACATTCCTCTTTTTACTCCTAAAGTTGTTTAATTAGCTCTCTTACATTCTTAGAGGTGCCCAGCCGTGCCACCTTTGTGAAATGAGTCATACCTCTAAGCATATGTCTTATTTCTCATCAACAGCATGTGGATCATGAAAATCTATGAACTACAGAAAACCTTTATTTCATAAGTGTTCAAAAGAACTTTTAACTTTCCTCTCTGCAAATTGTTAGATTAGAGAAAAAATGGTATTTCTTACTTAGAAAAGATCATTTGCTTCTTAACAATCTTGAAATAAGAGATGCCTCTCAGGTTTTTCAGATTACCTAATGTCCTTCAGAAAGGATGATCATTCATTCAATGAAAATTTAAATAACTAGGTGGGATTGTAGATAAAGTGCTGTACTTCAAGTCATCCTGATCACAGCTCACATCTGGCCTATACTAAAAACTAGCCATGTCATCCAGGGCAAGTCACAATCTTTGCCTGCCTCGGTTTCCTCATATGTAAAATGGTGACAATAATAGCACCTACTTCCCAGGGTTGTTGTGAGAACAATATGAGATATTTAGAAAGCAAGATGTAAACAATAAAGTGCTATATAAATGATAGCTATCATTATTATTAATTCTATTACCAAGATATGTTTCTATGCATTGAACAAACTAAAATCTGGAAATAGCCTCATTAACAAATGTTGTAGGTGGACTAAGGAACTGTGATGTAGTACTGCTCCTTGGTGGTAGAGAGGAATCCATTCAACTAAATAAGCATCTACCATAAGTAAGTCACTATGTATGCTAGAGACACAAAAGACATAGTTCCTATCTTTTGGGAATTTAAAATTGAAAAGAAAGGAGGATATGCATATACAAGGAGAGAGGGAAGAAATATTTGTACAGCATTTACTATCTATTTTCCAGGCAGTGTGTTAAGCATTCTTTCTTCCCTCCCTTCCTTCCTGCTCTTTTCTCTCCCTCCTTCCTGCTCTTTTCCCTCCCTCCTTCTTGCTCTTTTCCCTTCCTCCTTTCCTCCCTTCTTTCCTTCCTTTCTTCTTTCATTCCTCCCTCCCTCCCTCCCTTCCTTCCTCTATCCCCCCTTCTTCCTTTTTCCTTCCTTCCTTCCTCTCTGTCTGTTTATCTCTCTGTATTTGTCTGTCTCTGTCTAGCGCTCTCTCTCTCTCTCTCTCTCTCTCTCTCTCTCTCTCTCTCTCTCTCTCTCTCTCTCTCTCTCTCTCTTTCTCCCCCTTCTCATATACATATTCACTCTGTCTCTGTTTATCCCTACCTCTGGTTCTCTCTGAATAGTTAACAACTTCATGACTTTAGTAATAATTTCATCCTTCTAAGGTGAAAGAACCAATAAGATTATGATCATTTTTATCTGATTCTCTCTACTAGGGTGGAAATGATGGAAATTTTGAGGAGATGTGACCACTTTCTTCTAGTATTTATGATAGAGGAGAGAAAATACAACATGCATCATGAGTTTTAGGAAAGTTGATGGGAAAGGATTCAGAGTAAAGGTAAAGTAGTTTCCTGTGGACTGAAATGCTCTAGGAAAAGTTAGCACAGCAGGTATGGAAGATACTCAAGAATAAAATTCTGAAGGCACAAGGGAAACCATTCTAATGAGAAGAAAAAAATATGATTTGTTTGAAGACACTGATGTGGCTGTACTAGAAATTCAGGATTTCTAGTCCTCAATTGAATTCTAAGAAGAAATGTCCAAGGAAATGATGAAGGGAAAGATACAAAGCCTGGTTATAGAGGAAGGATTTGAGCATGGAGTTCTGTAAAAATCATGAAAAGAATGCTAAAGCTCAGAATGAGCTGAGGGACTCTTGAGACAAGAGAAACAAAGTACTATTAAATGTAGGTCTTTTTCTTTTACTTATCTTGGAGAAAAAAAGAAGAAGCTCAACAAGAGAAGGGCAGGACCTTGCTTAGGATAAATCAGAATCAGAACTGATAACACAGGGAAGGCAGTAGTGCTCAAGTCATGTAGCTTCTGTTTTCTCTGACAAGAGCAAGATTTGCAGTACAAATTTCAAAACAAAAATGATAAATGAGGGTCAATACTCAAGATACATAAGGTGATAATAAAAGAGTGTCTAGTTTGCCTGGTTGAATTCAAGTCACCTAGCCCAACTGAACAATATTCTCAGGTCCTGAAAGAACTGGCAAATGTGATTTCAGAATCAGTATCAAGGATATTTGAAATATCATGCAAAAGAGGAAAAATACAATGGGAAGAAGAGAAAACATGCCAATTTTTGAAACTGGGAAGTGAACTGAAATTACAAATTATAGATAAATTGACTTCTGGGAAATTTCCAGAACAAATCCTTAAAAAAAAGATTTGGTGAATAATTGGAAAGAGAAGTGGTGAATGCAAAGAGTCATCTACCATGGCTCCCTCCAGAACAACTTGTATCCAACTAATGTCATTCCTTTTTTTTTGTCAACATTATTAAACTAGGCAATGAGGGAAATAGAAATGATAGATTTTACTGAGATTCTAACAAAGTTTTTAATAAAGTATTATTTATAATTTCTGTGGTAAAGTTGAAGAAATGCATTAAATGATAATAGAATTAGATGAAATTAAAATTGGAAGACTGCTAACAAAGGGCAAGTAATAATGATTCAGTGTCAATTTGGTATGAAATATGTTGTGGAGGAACTCAGGAATTTATGTTTGGCTGAGCTATTTAACATTTTTATCAGTGTCTTTGATAAAACACAAAGCTAGGAGGAATAGCAGAATCCTGAGTGACAGATTCAGGATCTAAAAGATCTTGACAGGCTCAAGCATTGTGCTGAATCTAATTCAAAATCTTACACTTACACAAAGCTACTACTTAACTGGTAGTAGCTGTTTTAAAAAAGAAAGAAAAGGAAGTATTAATGGTCTGGAAACTTTTTGAGACAACAGTGTGATATGATAATCAATAAAGGTAATTAATGTGTCTTGTGCTTCATTAAAAATAGAATAATATCTGAAAATAAGTCAATACGAAGACTTATCATTGGCAAATTTCGTCTAGAGTGTCATGTTTAGTTCAAAATACTTAACACAGTCCTGAAGTAGGTGCTATATAAATGCTTATTTCCTTTCCCTTCCTATTTCCAATCCTTTCTGGACGCCAGAGTTTCAGAAGGACATTGCTAAGAAGGAGTTAGTATCCTGAGGAATACCATAATGGTGAAAGACCTTGTGTCCTTATTATATTATGATTGTTTAAAGAAGTTATATAAGTTTATCCTGGAGAAAAGAAGACTGGGGAGGATGGAAAATGAAGCATGATAGTTATGTTCAAGTATTTAAAGAGTTGTTTGGCAAGGAGGTATTGAATCTGTTCTGTTGGATTCTCAGAGGCAGAACCAGGAACAATGGGTGGAAGTCGGAAATCAAAAAAATCTAGGTTAATTGCAAGACAAATTTCTTAATTAGAAACTTAAAGAAACAGAATGGAGCCTGCCTCTGTCCTGCCTTAAGGTTTTGTTTGCATCTCCAGGACTCAGCACAGTGTATGATATACAGTAGGTGATTAACAAATGCTTGTTGACTGACCTATGAAAATATTAGTAGCCTTTAGGACTGTTTCACTTTGGTATCCTAATGCCCATCACAATCTCATGCAATTTTAAATTGCAATTTTAAAAATACACCTGTTCATTGGTCAAATGAAGTCTGAGGAGGAAAAAAAACCCAAATCAGTCCTGTAGTTAAACAGTAATAGCATTAACATTTCTATATGCTTTCTTGCTGGAAATTACAATCAGAAAAATGATGAAAAGATTAGATTCTAAGAACTTTAATATTAGCTAATGAAGCCTCATTAGTTTAATGTAATTTTCAGGTAGGAATACTTTTAAATTACTCTAAACAATTAAAAGAGCATGACCAAAACTTCAGGATTAATTTAATATATAACAAATCAATCAAAATAACTCTGTCCTACCATGCAGTTCAACTAACAGGAAATATGAACAGTAAATATATCCTCATGGACAAAGACCATTTTTTTTTATCCCCAGTGCCTTAATATGATGTCATAAAAAGTATTTTACCAACAAACAGCTACTTAGTGTAGTAAAAAGAATGCTGGGCCTGGGGTCTTTCTGACTTATCTTCCCTCACTTTATTTAAATGAAGTCCAATTTAAACTATATCCCATTCTATTGCCTTATAATGCCTCACACTTATTAGCACCTTTAATTTTGTAGGTCACTTTTCTCACAATACCCCCATACAAATATTATATAAATATTTTATAGTACAATGCAGTATAGTATAGGGTGATATTTCTAGTACAAATATCATTTCCCCAACTTTACAAGTGGAAAAACATTGAGAGGCTTAACTACTCTCCCAGAAACACATACCGTAGCTAAAAGAGTATCAGAGTCAGGTTCTCCTATATGCAAGTCAATGAGTTTTTTTTTTCCTCCTACATCATACTGTGGTTACTTGTTTCTAAATTTTTGGGGAGCAATTGCTTCCAAATTTCTTATTCTTCCCAAACAGCCTATGTCAAAGGACTTTAATTTGCTAATATGTAAAATGAGATTTGACTCAATAATTGCTTAAGTTTCTTCCAGGTCTAAATTTTATCCTTCCTCTCATAAATATACCATTACAAGTATTAGAAATAGTAGATATGATGGGTTGACATGACTACCAAAATAAAGGAAAATATTTTCTCTGTATAAAAGCAAAGAGAAGACAAAACAAACAAAAAGACCCAACATGTATGTATTCAACTTTAAAAGAAATGACTGTGTGCACCTTGAACACTGATGTCGGAAGTTGCCTGTTTTCTCCAGTGTTGAATGGAGAAAAGAGAACGTTGCTAAGAAAAAGGACTGCATGATAGCTACAATAGAAACAAAGAATAATAGACCCACCAAGGAAGAAATGTTAGCTGGAGAAATGACTAAAGGCAGAGCTCAGCAGGAGACAAAAAGAAACATTCATACAAAGTGCCAATATTTTTGCCAGCTAGAACCTTGTTTTCAGAGTCCACCTTTTTTTTGCTGTGGGCATGATACTTTTAAAATCCAAGGGTAGTATTGCCTTAATACAGTTTCAAGTGGCAGAGCTCTGTCATGGTGGAGGCAGGGGATGGGGCTAAGGACCAGTTGTGACTGAAAACAGCCATAAAAAAAGACTGCCATATGCCCAGATATAAGATAGAAGGGGTGGTGGTGGAATTTAGCATTATGAGGAGGAGACTGGGCTGTGATAAATAATATAAGATAAAAAGCAGCAGAACTAAGATTATGAAGAAGGAAACATCAGGCTTGAGATTTATCAGATACCTAAGTAAGAAAATCAAAAACAATGACAGAAAGATCAAAAACGCAGAGCAAATAGAAACAGTAGGTATTTGCTTTCTTCATCAAGAAAAGACTGACTTTTTAAGGAGTTGTTATGTTTTCAAGCTCTTATGGCTTAAAGATATAATCTCTCAGAACAGAGATCCAGAAAATCTTGATTATTTTTCTAAGATATGGGAAAACCACAAATGACTGGGTTTGGGAGTATGCTGAGGTTTCTTCCTCTTGAGAAGATTGGTGAGTTATAAATTCTTATTTCTGCTGTTATAATCTACAAATCTTCTCCTTTCACTCTCATCCCTATGCCACTTTTATCCAGTTGGTTTCAACATTAAAATCATAGGATCTTGAATTGGAGGGAGGTCATCTTGTTAAATCTCCCTCCCAATCAAGTAATCCTTTCTATAGATAACCATCCATTTTCTACAGTAAGGTTTTGATTAGTGTGAATAATGAAATAGTCTTATGTATTCAAATTCACACTATTCTAAGTTATAATTATGTAAAATATAGTCATTGGTTCCAGTTCAATGGAAATACGAAGTGCTAATGTAGCCACTTCAGGGGAATTCCTGGTTCACATAATGAGAATCAAGCTGTACTTAAATGTCTTCAATGATGGTGAATTCCTTCTGGTCACACTGTTTGATAGCCTTTAATGGTACAAAAATTATGATTCGGAAAAATAGACTGAGAATCAGAGTGAACTTGAGGACTTTGCCCTAGGATCTGCTAAGTTCACAGGCTTCAGAGCTGAAAGAGATAATCTAATTCAACTTTTTAAAATTTTGGTTAAAGAAACTTATTTTTAGACATTGCTTGTCCAAAGTCAAAGTAGTGGAGCTGGACTTCAAGTGCAGATACTTTGGACTGTAAATCTAGCTCTTTTCCTGCTATTGCTTCTCACAAAAATTAGTGCCAATTATAGACAGACTAGTTATCTCCTCTATGTTTTACTGAAATAAAGAGAAAAGCAATACTGTATCTCTTTCCAATATGACAGCGATAATTAAACTTCACTGACAGAGTTTAATAAAGCATTTAAAGTTCTTAAGGTGTAGACTAGACCTATAATTATTAAGTCAGACATCCATACCACTTCCACTTTCTTGACTTTCACAGACATAATTCAAGATTTCTATGATGGTTCAACTTCCAGGCAAATAAGTCAAACAGACAAATATTTTCTTTATAATGCAGATATATTGTGCCATATGTCAATTTAAATCCAAATGACTATTTTCTAAAGCTAAAAAAGACAAGACATAGTAATTACATACCTAGAAAAAATACCCATCTTCATAAATGATGTTCATTATTGCAAATTAAATTGAGATTTTCCCCTTTAAATAGATAGCTACAAATTATAAGCAGTGTTACCTCTGAATAGGATTATAAACCTTCCCAACTAGCCTTTTAATTGGATTGCTTGGAACCCTGTTTATAATTGTAAATCCTAATTGATTTATAATTCTATGGAGTATTTCAACAAAAGTTTCATAAAATAATAGCTTTTTATTAGTATACATGTAAATTCATTGATATATTCTGTACTTAAGTATTTTTTAATTATTGTATGGTTTTTTGTTTTGTTTTGTTTTTTGCTAAGGCAATTGGGGCTAAGTGATTTGCCCAGGGTCACACAATCGGGAAGTGTTAAGTGGCTGGGGTCAGATTTGAAATCAGGTCTTCCTGACTTCAGGGCTGGTGCTCTATCAACTACATCAACTAACTACCCCTACTATGTGTATTTTTTTTTCAATTATTAGAAATCCTGAAACAGTTTTACAAGCAGAGTTATTTTTCAACCATAGCTGTGCCTCAATATTCTATGAGTTAATTATAAATTAATCTTTGTTATTTCTAACAATGGTACAGATATCTCCTATAATCTCTTCTGTTCCCTACATTTTCTCTTTTGGTTATCTCATCATACATAGGTTCAATATGGAGCTGATACGAAAATCTATATTCCTGCCCTATTCTCTTCTGAACTGCATTCTTGTATTTCCAATTAGCTAATAGACATCTCCATTTAATGGCTTGTCATTCAAATTCAATGTCTGATATAGAACTCATAAATTCTTCTAAATTTATTCCTTTCTAAAAACCTGTCCATTTTAGTTAATGGTATCTTTACCTTCCCCGTTAACCAGTTTTGAAAGAGAGTCATCTTGAAGTCTTCTTTCACCCTCAACTCCCATATTAAATCAGTTGACACATCTTGTTAAGTCTACTCCCACAGCCTCTTTCACATCTATTCCCTTCTTTATACTTACACAGTCTCTTACTTAGGCTTTTATAATTTCTTCCCTGAACCATTTCCTTTTGTCCCCCTCTATCTAGTCTTTATTCTCTCCGATCCAAATTTCACAAATCTAGCAAATTGATATTCCTAAAACATAACTCTGACCTTGTTACTGTCCTATTCAAAATCTTTAATGGCTACCTACTGCCTCTATACAAAATGCAAAATCTTCAAGTTGGTACTTATGCCCTTTCATAATGTAGCTCCCACCAACCTATTCAGTGTTAATTCATATTAATTCCTTCTTTCACTCTTAGATATAGTCAAAATGACCAGGTAGCTGTTCTCTGTCTACACAAATGTCAACCAACGTCCATGTCTGGAAGGCATTCTACTCTCATTCCTGCTTCATATAACCCCCAGTGTCTTCAAAAACATGTTTCAATTGCCACCTCCTTCCTGATTTCCCTTTCTCCCTCAACCATTTGCAAAATCTCACTCAACCTTACTTTCCATGTTTCTTTATTTACTTTGCATATTTAATATTTAAGTCATTGAAGGCAGATATTATTTTATTTTTTCCCTTTGTGTAACCACTACGTGCCATTATGGAGCATGACAGTGAATAGCTGACAGTACGTTCCTCACTCTTGCTTTCTGGAGAAAGGAGTGTATTTGACCAACAGATATGTCTCTCTAAGGTCTATTGGGTCAACTCAGAGATGTAATTTTCTCCTCTAGTCCTTTTTCTATCCCACTTCCCACTAGCACCACTCTCCCTTTTCTTTTTGTTGTTTTTCTTTCATTTTTGAAGAACAATCATATCACGATATTGTTTGAGTAATGTCTTGAATTTGTTATAATCTTACATCAAAGATAGGAGACATATCTGTAGTTTCAAGCAAATATTTTTCTAGTAAGCGCGATCCATGATTACAATGATAATGGAAGTTCATATTCCTTTATTCATTGGAGAAATAAATAACCCAGAACTATATGGAATTCCATTTCTTCTCTTAGGAAGGTTCAACATTATAAAATTATAATAAAAATTAGATTCTGAAGTTTTCAGATGATCACTTTAGCCACTAAACCAGAGCATAGAATCTTTCCTTACATATTCTGTAAATTATGGGATCAATATATAGTTGCTTTCTTTTACTCTGCACATTCCTCAAAGACACATTTTCACAATAGTGAGTAAAACTCTTTAGCTAAGAAAATCACATATATAAAAGAACATTTGCCTCTTTATGGTAGTAACCCAACTTAGAAACAGAAAACTGGATTGCAAGCTGCTTCTGAAGGGATGAGAGGAGAGAGGGAGGTGGGGAAAGTAAAATGTAGGTTTTATTGCCAAAGAACATCCACAGACCCTTGCAGTTTTTCTTCCTAATCCTGCTGCTGCTGTTTCCAGCTTGCAGCTGCATATTGGACATCATCAGATTGCTCCTCTGCTGCAAATCCCTCTCAATTGCTTTTCCATTACCTTCTTTGTTCATAAAGCTGCTACCCTGGGAAAGAGAGATCACCCACCAATGCTCTTCCCTTTCTCTAGTCATCAACTCTCCTGGGCTGCCAGATCTTATTTCATCCAGTACCTTCTCCCAAAAAATCTCTACCTATGAAAGCAAGTACATCTTCCAGAGGGCTCTGTAATTAATCCTGAAAGCTTGTCCTTCAAAGCTCCATTTTTAGTTTTATCCCTAGGAGAGTAAAAGCACTACATAGTATGTGCTTTAGAGATATTCCTTGAATTGAAAGCTTTCACTAGAGAAAGGCCATCTTTTTGGTTTATTTTTGTATAGCATCAAGCTCAATGTCAAATATATTGGGAAATGTGTGCCAGCTAACAACATTACTGGCTAACGTTCAGTCACGTCCAACTCTTTATGATTCCATTTGGAGTTTCTTGGCAAAAACATTGGAGTGTTTTGCCAATTCCTTCTCTAACTCACTTTACAGATATCTATTAACCAATATAGGGGCAACCAGGTGGCTCAGTGGAATCAGAAAGACTCATTTTCATGAGTTCTAATGTGGTCTCAGATTAGTAAATACTAATTATATGACCCCGAGCAAGTCACTTATCCCCGTTTGCCTCAGTTTCCTATCTGCCAACATAGAATTTTTTTTTAAATTAGCAAAATTCCAAATGGAAAATATTCTCAAGTCAAAGCTAAGAAAAGGGAGAGGGATTAAATAAGTATGCCAATTTAAAGCAACTTGAGAAACAGAATAACAGTAAATAAAGAAGAAACATACATAAACATAATAAACACAGTGAGAAACAGATATATTGGCACACTATTGGTAGAGATATGAATTGGACCAATTTTCTTGGGAAAAAATTGGAATTCTGATGATGAAATGAAAATGTACTTATCATTTGATCCATGGATCTCCTTGCTAGGTGTATAGCTAAGGAATTTAGAGACATGGTTCTTATAGACCAAGATATTCACAGCATAATGTTTGTGGATTGTAAACAAAGAATTGTGAACAAAATAAATTGGGAGATAGCTAAACCAACTGTGATGTATGCAGTTATGTAAATGGCATATTATTGAACTACAAGAAATAATGAATGAGGAATTCAGAGCATTTCAAGAAAGTATGTGAATTGCTTTAAAATGAAATAAGGACCAGAAAAATTATAAGCACTGTGACAAAAACAAAAGAACAGAGAGTAAAACTAAATACTTTATAAAAATTATAATGATGATTAGAAAACATAGTTTCCTCATTTCTTTGGAAAGATTGAGGATTATAGGGGTGGAATGTTGCCTATATGCTCAGATAAAGTTAATATGTAGAGGGTCTTTATTGATCTTTTTTTAAAAAACATTAAAAGAGAAAGATTACTAGATAGAGACAGGGAGATGTATAGATTCAGAAATGAGTGTGAAATAAAAACAAAAATATATCAAAAAACCTTTTTAAAGAAGATGTGCCATTCTCTTGTTCTGAGGAACAAAACTAAAGTGTGTGCAAATCATCTTGAGGTGGTTAAGTAGCTGTCCTATTTTAAACTACTTCAAGAAAAAATCCCAGTCTCCTCTTGTAATTCATCCTGGTAAAGAAATCAGTTTTCACTCCCTTTTATATGACATGCTCTTGGGAGCTATCAAATTGTTTTACACATGGCTGTCAGTGTGATTGAGAGAACAATATGCCATGGGGCATGGGAGTAGATAAAATTGTAACCTACACTTGGGGTGCACATGGGTGATTCTCTAAGGATGCTCCTGAAGTTCTAGGAACTGTGGGAAAATCAAGGCAAGTATCAGTCTCCTTGTACTACTAACAAGGTGCAGTAGTTTTGACTACTGCACATATTTAAGGTAGGATAATTAATAAGAAGGCTAGTGATGGATCTCTTTGATCAAACTGACATACTTGGTGGTGAGAATTTCTAAAAGTGAAAAACGTGCTTTGTAGTGAGAATAAGTGGACCACATGCTGATAAGAGCCAGGTAATAGTTGGCTGGTGGCTGTAGCTGTGGCACCCGTGGTGTTTGGTCCTGGGCTTCATTCTCCCATGCTGAGAGAAAGTGTGGAGGGGAGCAGTGTTCACAGTTCACATAGTGTGTTACCTGGCTTAGTTATTCCTTACTCTAGAGCCTGCATGACATATTTGAGGCAATAGACCATTAGATACCTTTCCTAGAGTTAGTGGCAAGCTCTTCCTACATGAATTATTATAGCTGGGACAGTACTGATTTTTCATCTTTAAATGAGGAGACTTGGCTTTGGACATGTGTAACTATAGTACAGAAGCCTTCAAGGTTTTGGAGAATTAAAAAAAAAATCATTGATGGAGAGCAGAATGATGTAAGGGATAGAGAGCTGACCTAAAAGCCAGGAATAGATAAGTTCAAGACCTGCATCTGACAGATAAAGGCTGAATCAATCTGGCAAGTCACCTAACCTCTCAGGCAACTCAATTTCAGAGAAGTCAGCACCTTTGGTTAAAAGAATTTCCTAATAACAATAGCTAGTGTGTGTATGTATGTATGTATGTGGGTATATGTATGTATATATATATATATTTCACTTTAAGGTTTACAAAGTATTTTAATATGTTAATTCATTTAATCCACACAACAACTGTTATGTGCCCATTTTTACATATGAAGAACTTGAGGAATAGAGAGTTTACAATATCTGTTTAAGATCTCACAGCTAGTGTCAGAAGCTAGATTCAAAGTCAGGTCTTCCTGACTTCAAGATTTTAACTCTATTCATTATGTCATCTAGTTGTCACATGCATTCATGATTTTAGTCCCTAATGATGAAGTATATGATGGCACAGCCATAGAATGAGAATTAAGTGAATGCCCTGGACAGTAGAGCTTAATAATCACCCATTTCCTTTTAACGACATCATAATCCTTAAACAACAGATGTACTGTAGGAGTCCAGATCTACCTGGGAACATGAACAAATTTAGATAAATGTTAAGCTTCAACTTCTGAAGAATTTTCTCAGGTTTTTCCTATCTTAATAAAAAAAAAAAACAGGGGAAAAGATTATTTCCCCATTCCTAAGAAAGGATATTACCATCAATTTAATTTTAAAAATAGCATTAGTAGATATTTATTCAATTTATGATAAACAGTGCTTTCTGCAAGTAAGTCATTCAGATTTAACTTATCTAAACCATTGTTTTTACTGTTTTTAACCTTTCTTCTTGACAGTCTATGTTGCAGTGCTGCATGCTAAAGTAACTCAACTGACAAATCATATCAAATTATAATGCAAACAAACTTTAAGTAGATGAAGAAACAATCAAAATGTAAACCCAACCATATTACCAGGCACATGGGTCCTCTAAATGAATCACTTGAATTTCAAATGTTAAAACAAACTTAATCCTAACCATTTACAGGCAGGCAGACAAATAAGACAGACAACAATGTCAGAGGAAAGAGGAGTGATGAAATGGGACAGAGAAGGAGAAAGGGAAGACAAGAAAAAGCAGAAAGATAGGACAAAATTGGATTGGAAATATGGAATGGAGAGGAAAGCAGGAAAGAAGTCAGAAAGGCAGGCAGGAAGGAAGGAAGAAATGAAGGAAGAGAGGAAAGAAGGAAGGAAGAAAGGAAGGAAGAGAGGAAGGAAGGAAGAGAGGAAGAAGGAAGGAAGGAAGGAAGGAAGGAAGGAATGAAGGAAGAAGGAAGGAAGGAAGGAAGAGAAGAAGGAAGGAAGGAAGGAAGGAAGAGAGGAAGAAGGAAGGAAGGAAGAGAGGAAGGGAGGAAGGAAGGAAGGAAGGAAGAAGAAGGAAGGAAGGAAGGAAGGAAGGAAGGAAGGAAGGAAGGAAGGAAGGAAGGAAGGAAGGAAGAAGGAACGAAGGAAGGGAAGCATGGAAAGAAAGAAAAAGAGGATGGAGGGAGAGAAAAAGAGACAGAGATAGAGAGACAGATATCCCTTTATAAAGGGATTTGTTTGGATCTGTTTTATTGTTTTACCTTCTCAACAACAAGGCTAGATGTTTGGGGTAGAAAGGAAGCCAGTTTGTTTCTTAGGCTCTGTCTAATACTAAAGGTACTTCTTAGCCCAAAGTATGAGTCTAGTGGAAACAGGGCTGTTTAGGACCAAATCAGATTCCAGAAATCAACAAAGCCAGCAAAAGTCATATGAACCAAGATTCAGAGATAGAAAGAGCCTTAAAAACCAAGGAGCCCAGCCCTCTCATTTTGTAGATGAGAAATCTGAAATCCAAAGGATTTAACTGCCTTGAACAAAATTACCAAGGTAACAAGACACAGGACTGACTATTTGAACACAAGACCTCTAACTCCAAATTCAGGCTTTCTCTTATGACATGCTAGCGTGGTGAGAGCCAGGAAAGTTAGCAGAGTATCAGACCTAGTTGATAGAAAGGCTGGTATTATCTATATGCAGGGGCAGCAGCAGGTAAAGAGGCAAGGGAAGTCCACATAGGTACCAAGTCAGGAAAACCCTACCCTTAATTACCAGATGGGCAATTACCTCAATCAAACTGAGATTCGTTAAAGACCTTAATTTAAAAAGTCCAAGGTCTCCCACTGCATCCAGGACCATCTCCAGTCATTCTGATATATACCTTACCCTTGGACCCAGATATCTCTAGAGGTGAAAGTGAGGCAGGTGAACTTACACAGCCCTCCTCCCTCAAATGTCATGGCATCCCCTTTCTGATGTCATGGTCAACTTTGAGAATGAAGGACAAACAACACTGGGAGGAAAAAGAATGCTGCACAAAGAAGAATTCCAAAAGCCTTTTTTTAGCAGGCAATTTTACTTCTCCTTGTGCCGAGGAATCCTAGGTCCCCTTGTGCCCAGTGACTCCTAGCGACCCTTCTCAGATAGATGTTTTTCCAGTACATAAAAAACTGAATCACAAGGAAAACCAATTATATTCAATTTTAGTTAACATTTTTTTTTCTTTTTAAGTTAACAGACCCCAGGGTAAGAGCTCATTTTTATATCCAGTCACCACTTTGTTTCTCCCTAATTTCTACCACAAACTAGAGGAAATACAAAAATACACGTGTACCAATCAGGCATATAGGAATAAGCACATGGGAATTAAACTCAAAACCTACCATTATGATTTTCTATAGCATTTTTAAGTGGCAGAGGCATCACAGTATAATGGAACAAGCAATGAATTTGGGATCAAATTAGGTTGGATTTCAATTCTTGCTCAACTATTTTATATCTGTGTTACTTTGAAAAATTTGCTTCACTTACCTGGACTTGTTTTCTCATGTATAAAATGAAGACATTGATATGCTTCAAATAAATTCAATTAAATTTCCAGAGATAATGTGTCTTTGATTTTGTTGGGAGTTAGCGTCATGTTGCAAAGTACTGGGACTAGCTTGAGATAGAGAAAACCGGGATCCAAATGCATTGGATTCACTATTTATATGACAATGGGCAACTTTCTTAAATTCTCTGAGCTTCAATTTCTTCATGTGTAAAATTAAGATACTACCCAAACACTCACCTCAATAGCAATTGAGTCTAATGAGTAAAGCACTTTATGAAATGTAAAGAGTTTTATAATTTTTCATATAATAAACTAATCAATAAATGTTCTTAATTATTTTATTCCTATCAAAAATGAATTTTAAAAATCAACAATTATTATACCAAAATTATATCTATTGGAAATAACACAATAAAAGCTTATTTTTACTTTCTGTTTCCAAAAAATCCAACCCCTAACAAGGACATTCATCAAACAAAAATAGTATGGCCAATGAAGTGAGAAAACAAATACAATGTACTAGTCATTAACAGACTGTGACTAGAACAGGTAGCATTGAAGTGTATGAGAAATCTTATCAAAACCAGTTTTTATACTAGTTACATCAATGTATCATTTCTCTTTTTCTATCCCCATTGGTCAGTTTTTAGTCATAGGGAAGTTGTTGAAATTATAATAGCATGGCTCTCAGTTCCCTTCATATTGACTTTTATCTTCTTATCTTTTAATATTTCTCTGGTCCCACCAATATTCCATTGCTGTCCAGAGGCCCCTAAAAGAATGAGTAGTTCTGGAATAGATCATTTTAGACTTATCTTCTTTTAAACCTCTTTAGAATAGGTCCTTGAACAGCTTTGCCACAGGGAATGAAAAACAGTCCTACCATGTGTCAAATGTATGTTGCTGCTGCTCTTACTCCAGTAAGAAAAACATTTTCAAAAGTTATGTTATTACATGATATGGATGATACCTTGGTGTGTGCACCTGAGGAACAAATGTTAGAAATATGTCTACAAAAGACCATAGAAACACTAAGGAACTACCAATTGTATACAACCGTAGGGGGAAAAAAAAAGAATAGGCCCTTTAGACCTTTTTTTAAAATTATTTTTGAGTGACCAAACAATGTCAGTCAAGAAGCCCCTCTACCACAATTTAGAGAAATCTATTTAAAAGAAAACTTATTTACTTCATGTATTTGGACTAGTGTGGAATTATCAGAAATAAAGAGGAGGAGTTAGATTTGAGAGGCAAAATGCAAAAAAAGATGAGAAAGGCAGAAACACAAAAAAAGACTTGTCTTTCCTCACTTTGATAAGTAAGGCAAGTTAAAGCAATATTTATATCTAATAAAATTTTGACTTGCACTTGAGATATGAAAGCCAAAAAATTTCCACTGGGAGGGGAGGGTTAGAGATATAGATGTAGGAGCTCCCTGTGGAAAAATATGGGTTCTACCACTTAAAGTCTTAGTGAATTATCTAGAACACAAACTTTAAGAGCCTTACTTACCATGGCAAGAATTATTGTCTTATGTTACTCATACATAATGTGTATGCATAAAGGTGCTAATCTCATACCTTCTGGATATCTAGTAAACTTTAAGCAAATATTCATGGACTTAAATGAATTCAAAGAGAGGAAATTAGAGTAGAAACTAATATAACAAAGAATGTAGTCACACAAAATAGAGAAATAAAAATCACTTTGCAATAGTTGCATAAATCTTGAGTAGCCTAAAATGTCTTTACTTTGCTACAGTTCTGCAGCTCCTGAGATCCACAGGACTGGGTGCAAAGAATATAGCTCCAAGTTATTAGGCCATTGACCTCATAGCTGTCATAGTCTTGAAACAACTTCAAACCCCTCTGGCAAAACCTCACATGCCTCCTTTCTACTTTGAAACTCAGAAGGGTGCTATATCTCTTTGCTGCCAATGAAGCATACTAGAACTATTTTAAATTAATTGTAGAAATTTCAAGGTTACAATAAGCACAGATGAAAGCTTCCAGAGGTATTTGCTAACCAACAGCAATGAGGGGGTGGGAACAGAAACAGGAATTCCTAGATGGAAAGAACATGTTTAAAAAGCACTATCCTGGGTAAAGTGGCAGCAAGATTAGTAATATATCACGCTGAACCCTGCTTCCTGAAGTATATTTCCAATTTCAATTGAGCTTTGCAAATGCATCCTTACCAAAAAAATCTAACAGAAATAATAACTGGCCAGACTATCAAAGCCTCAGGTTTTTTGGTACATTCAGCAGAAGGCTCTGGCCTTTAGTTGCCATAACAACGCAGATGCTTAATCTACAAAGAGCTTATTACTAGTATCTTGTCCCCCCCAGGGAGGCTATTACTGTTCTTGTATAACTCTTCTAGATATTGAAACATATACATACCAGGGGTTCAAACTATCTTAATGCAAGAGGTCAAAACCTGTATCATAGAATCTGTTAAGGGTGAATGCTTTCTTTCCCCTTCTCTTTCCCCTTCATTATCAATACCTGAACAGCCAAACTAGAGCTACATAAATCATTCATAGAGTCCACAGGTCACTTTATAGAATGCATTCACTTCAGTATCTCAAATGTAGGTCCCAGATGTCTAGCCTTAATATGCAAACTCGGGATTAATTTCCTAATCCTTTTACCACCCAAACAATGAAGTACAGGATCAGGGAAACATTTTAGCCAACTGGTGCCCCATTTCAAATTAATCTGCCATTCAATCAGATTGCTATTATATTTTCAGGGGAAGGGAATGGTGCAGCTGATAAAAACTTCAAGCTTTCACTAGCTATTCTAGCATTTTATATTCAAGAAGCTCTATTAAATGACCAAGATATTTCTGTAAAAAAAAATGTTTCAAGTGCACCCACCCCTGAAGATGTAGCAGTTTCCAGAGGCAAGTCAAGGGGTCCCTCATCCTCTGCCAGGGAGACAAATGCACTGTCTACTGAAAGCACATCCATGTCGATGCACAGCCTCGTCCAGCTCCCCAGTGACTCCCTGTCACTCAGAGTCACATATCGGTACTGGGTCATGATGGGTCCAAAAGAGCTGAACCAGACACTTCCCAACGTAGGGAAGCCTGGCAACTATGGCTGATGTTACCACCCCAACTTGGAGGACAAGACAGAAAAAACACACGCAGTTGCAGGAGCCTGAGAACACAATCCTCTTGGTAGCATTTGAAATCCCTGTAGTATTTTTCTCCTTCCAAAACAGGAGTCTATACTAACTAAAAGAATATGGGGGAGGAGTTTGTTTTGTTTTGTTTTTTATACTTAAAACAATTTTTTTTCCTAGTTCAATCTATCACAAGGGCCAAAAAATGAGCCAAAAATCAGCAATTGCAATAATCATTTTAAAAAAGTCAGTGAGGTATGACAGAGAGGCAAGCTTTTGTCACCAGCTGCATAAACACAAGTAAATATCCTCTGCTCTTGCTTACCCCTTTAAACATTCACAATCTAAAATAGGGATTAAGAAAAGCAGGGAAGAAGATGAAACTCCTGGGCCAGTGAAAATTGGCTGAAATCTGCTGTCTTTCTTTGGACTGAATAGTTAGTTGGCCATGCTTCTTCATAATTTATAGAAAAAAAAGCCAGAGAACAGTCACAACCAATATCAATGAGCTAGGGAATTGCTGCCACTTAGTTGCTAGTTAGAAAGAAAAGGAAAAATGGAAAGGGGATGGGAGGAAGCCCCTAAATAACACCTGCCCTCATTTCCGTACTGCTTCAGTCAGTTCAGGTTTGGGAACTACATTGTTCTCCTAGCATAGTGAGTGATCTCTGTGGTATGCTCTATTTAATCATCATTGTGGTTTATGTTTGGTTGCCAGAAAGTGGATTTTCTGCCCCACATTCATCCAGAGAACAAAAGAAGATGACACAACTGCTATTTTAAAGATTTAGGGGAAAAAACACACAATGTTTTATTCTGATTTTCAAATAATCAGAAACCCTATCACAGATAACAAGTTCTTAATCTTTTTTGTGATAAGGATCCCTTCTCAGAATGTTTTTAAATACATAAAATAAAATGTATCAGCTTACAAAGGAAATTAATACTGAAATATATATATTTTTTAAAATTCACTTAAAAATCTGTTATTGAAATACATTTTTTAAAAAAGTTCACTTAAAAAAAGTTTACCAAAAAAAAATCTATTTATAGCAATGGATTTAAGCCAGTCACCAGTGCTTTTTACCCCTATACCACTCCCTGCCCTCGAACACCCCTAAGGGAATCCATTTTTTAAAACAGTTATATAACAACATAGGCAAATGAAAAGAAACTCAATATGTATAGCTGTTATTTTTTTAATTATTAATATATATTTAAAGCAAATTCACAAACCTCAAATTAAGAGTCTGTTTTAGACCTTAATATTGTTTCTGTAGATATATGTAGCAAATCACTATTTAAAATGATCCATTAAATTGTGAATACATCCAGCCATTCTGTAGAGCAATCTGGAACTAGGCTCAAAAAGCTAGTAAACTGTGCATACCTTTTGACCCAGCGGTGTTACTACTGGGCCTATATCCTAAAGAGATACTAAAGAAGGGAAAGGGACCTGTATGTGCAAGAATGTTTGTGGCAGCTTTTTTTGTAGTGGCCAGAAACTGGAAACTGAGTGAATGCCCATCAATTGGAGAATATCTGAATAAATTGTGGTATATGAATGTTATGGAATATTATTGTTCTGTAAGAAATGACCAGCAGGATGATTTCAGAAAGACCTGGAGAGACTTACATGAACTGATGCTGAGTGAAATGAGCAGGATCAGAAGATCACTATTTACTTCAACAACAATACTATATGAGGATCAATTCTGATGGACCTGGCCCTCTTCAACAATGAGATGAACCAAATCAGTTCCAATGGAGCAGTAGTGAACTGAACTAGCTACACCCAACATAAGAACTCTGGGAGATGACTATGAACTACTACATAGAATTCCCAATCCCTCTATTTTTACCCACCTGCATTTTTGATTTCCTTCACAGGCTAATTGTACACTATTTCAAAGTCCAATTCTTTTGTACAGCAAAATAACTGTTTGGACATGTATACATATATTGTATTTAACTTATACTTTAACATATTTAACATGTATTGGTCAACCTGCCATCTGGGGAAAGGGGTGGGGAGGAGGAAGGAAAACGTTGGAACAAAAGGATTTGCAACTGTCAATGCTGAAAAATTACCTATGCATATATCTTGTAAATAAAAGGCTATAATAATAGAAAAAAATTCTGCCAAGAAAAAAAAAAATAAAATGATCCATTAGAGAAGGGATTGGCCATTCTAAGGCAGCTAGCTATTCCAATAAACAACTGCTAATAAAAGAATCCTAGCAAAATGAAAAAAACTGCCCTAGACTTAGAATGACAGGATATGGGTTCAACTCTTGCTCCTAAAACTTATTAGTTATATGAAGTTAGATAAATTACTTCTTTTCTTTTTTCTTATTTTTTAACAACTTACTTATTTTAATAAATTAAATTTATTTTATGACATTAAACAAACATTTCCATAACATAGTTCAATAAAAAGATGATTGTACATGAAATATAAAGCTATTGTGCACTATTTGCTATTCCTTTCAAATGGACAACAAAATTGTCATATGATAATTTTTTCCTCTTTTTCTTCTAATGTCTTCCTCTGTCTTAGAGATAGGCACCATTAGACACATACACAAAATAGATAGATATAAATATATATCTTCTATTATTTATCTGGCTTTCTCTAGATGCTAGATATATGAATTTGGGATTTGAAGTAAAATGACTTACCCAGGGTCACATAGCTAGTAAATGTTGAGTGTCTGAGGCCAGATTTGAACTAAGGTCTTCATGACCAATCTAATGCGCCACCTAGCTGCTTTTTCATTTCTTTATCTGTAAAATGACTAAGATGGTTGGTTAGACTAGATGACTGTTCTAGCTCCAAATCTATAATCCTATTAGAAAGTTCTTAAAATGATGATAATATGCACATTATTTGCTTTCATAGGATTGTTGTGAGGAAAGTACTTTGTAAACTTTTCAAGTGAATATGAAATTTTCTAATGTTATATATGCAGTAGGTACTCAATAAGTGGCAACACAATCAAAAAAGATTAGAATGGTGTAAGCAAGATGTGCTATGCTGCTTTTAATACTTGGTAAGGATTCAATAAAGTCAAAACTAAAAGATCACATGGTGGGAAATGGGTCAAAAGAGGAAAAGAACTGAACTAAAAAAGTGATGTCCTGTATTTGTTTCACTCAATCTATAAGATTTATTTAGATCTTTCCTATTCTTGGCTTCTATAATCATTTGCTCCATTGCAACCTTTTATATAAGGAAGGAAAAAAGACAGAGGAAATGACCCTTGTTAAGATCATTTGAAAAGCATTCAATTGAGATTTTTCCTGTACTACAAAAAGAGAAAGAGTATAATAAAGTAGAAGATAAAAATCTTGAGTTTATTCCCTTCTCTGGCACTTACTGTTTGACCACAGACAAATCATTTTTCCTCACTCATAAAACAAGTGAATAACTATTTCTAAGAGTTCCTTCTAGCTCTAAAATCATATGAATCTGAGATGCGTCTTTTCCCTTAATGAAAAACTAAGACAATATTTCCCAGATGTTTCTCTTTCCCCAACTAAACTAAGAATCCTCGGAAATTCTCTTGTGAGTTCAGCCCACCTTCACTAACAAGCACTTTTTTGCTGAGGTGAGGTTTTAGACTCAGAGAGGAGGTAGCATATCTTTCCCTTAATTTATAATTTAGCCCAATGAAGGGAGGAAGCACCAGTATTTGTAACAATGAAGGTAAATTCAGTACTCCTAAATGGGAATTAATTCATTCATGTAGAAAGTGGAAAGGACTAAATTGAATGGAAGCTTTAAGAACTCTACACCACTGGGTAAGGTCTACTTACTCAGTACTACTACATTAATTCTGAAATTTAAGAAAGTCTTTCTCAACACTGCATTGTAGATTAGCATAAATCTCCAAACTCCATTTCTCTATCTAAATACATTCACAAATATGAATATCAGTGATCTAGACTTGATCTAGAATCTTCTTCTCCTTCAATATATATATTAATTTTCAATAATAATGGCTGGTATTAAAAAAGGGTTAAAATACTTTACATAATCTCATTTGTTCCTATAATGATTTTCTGAGGTAAGCCTTATAGATATTATTATCCTCATTTTACAAATGGGGCAATTAAGCATCAGAGAGGTTAAGTGAGTTTCTCATTTTTTTACAGCTCTACTAAGCATCCCAGATGGAATTCAAACCAATCCCTTTTTTCTTCAAATCTAGCTCTTATCCACTGTCCCCCACTCCTTTTTACTTTCTATTCATATTTTAAGCTCTTAGATTTCAAATAATAATAATTTTTTCTGTTTCCCCCCATTTTCTCCCTTAATTTATCATTCATTTGTATTTTTGTTGAATGGAAACTTACATTGATAGATTAGGAAAAAGAAAGATCCAGCCAATAGATGCTTCCTGAATCTTAATTACTACCCATCTTAAACTTAGTCTCAATGATTCCATGTGTATAAAACTCTATATAACTCTTGACTTTTAATCTAGCAAAGGAAAATAAATTTATTTTATTGCCCTATCTTTAAATATGAAAGTTTTTTTTACAAAACTTTTCATTTGTTCTTTCTTACAGTTACCATATTATCACTTCTTTCATTATCTTTCATCATTTTTATTCTAACCTTATATAATATTTTTAAAGGATAAGATTATGGAATCACCTATTTTTAAAAACCCATCAGAGGAAATTTCACAAGAAGATAAATTTAACTATGATAATGGTAAAAGTTTTTCACATTGTTAACAATCTATTTCAACAGTTACTTAATAAGATTTGATTAGCATACTATATATGAAAGCAAAGATAAAATACATAGATAGCTATGCTATTAATAGAGCAGCTACATGACACAATAGACAAAGTTTCCAACTCATCTTCAACCTCAAATACTTATTAACTCTCTGATTTGGGGAAAGTCATTTAACCCTATTTACCTCAGTTTTCTCATCTTTCACATGAACTGGAAAAGGAAATGACAAATTGTATCTTTGCCAGGAAAGCTCCAAATGGAGTCATGAAGAGTCAGACATGACCAAAACAGGTGAATAACCAAAAAAATGCAATTAATATTATAATAAAACTTACTTCTACAAAAGTAGGAAAATAATTTTCTTCTCCCTAAAATATGCTGATTTAAAAAAAAATTTACCAAAGTTTGAATTTTTATATTATGACTTACTAAAAAGTACAACTTTTATTTCTCTGTAGTCAAAGCTAATGACCTCAGGATGAAAAAAACGAATCAAGGAATTCTCCTTTAAATTTCCTATAAATTAAACAAAATATGCATACTGGAAGCAAGCTTTTCAAACACAGCTTGCCTTTTCTTACTTTTGTATCTTTTCCTAGATAGTCTATGTTCCTATTCTTTTTCTTTCTCTTACAATTTCTGCTTAAAAGAGGAATTCTATTCTCTGTCTGAAGTCCAGCATAAAAAGACATTTTCTCAGAAGAGGATAATAGGAAGATGACAGAGTAAATCAAAAAATTCCAAGTATTCCAGACCCATGAAAAAATGAGTAAGACCTGGGTAGAAGAAGCCTCCAGGACAAAGTTTAACCAGTGCCAATAACCAGACTAGCTCCTCAAAAACAACCAGTGAAGAAATCTGGGGCTATCTGGGATTGGCTGGAGCCTCTCTCCAGAATTGGAGGAACTTTTGCCTCCATGACAGTAGAAAATTAGGGGTCTGAATCCGGGAAAACAAAGAGAACCTTGACTGATTAGGAATTCCCAGGTCCAGCTGTGGTACAGAGCCACTGCCCTGAGAAGGAACCAGCATACCCCAGTGAGTGTAGAAGCAGTGGAGTGAAAGTGTTGCTGGATATGGGCACTTGCAGGAAAGAAGAGCTTTTGGTTTGGGGTTCCTGGTCAGAGGAGAGAGCTAGAGTGAAGTAAGAGGCACTATTACTCACCCCCTACCCCCAGGATTAGAGATGTTTACACTAATAGTTCTTTTTAAAAAAAAAAATTAGCAGAGAAAGAAGAAAGAACCCAACCATAGAAACATACTATGAGAATAGGGAAGACTGGGGTTCATTTTTAGAGGAGGATATTGAAGTTAAAAAAAAAGCCTCTTCTACTCTAAAGAATAATGCTAAATGGCTACCTGTCCAATAAGAATTTCTAGAACTCAAAAAAAAAAAAAAAAACACAACTTTAAATTGAATGGGAAAGATTGAAGGGAAATGAAAAACAAACAAAAAAAATCCAAGAAGAACAAGAAAATTACCAATTAGAAAAGAAGATACAATCTTAAAGAAGAAAATAATTCTTTGAAAATTGGAATTGGTTAAGGAAAAACCAGTGAAGCTATAGGATACCAAAAAATAACAAAACAAAAAAATTTTAAATGAAAAAAATAGAAGAGAATGTGAAACATAAGAAAAACAAAAAAATCTGGAGAATAGATCAAGAAGAGAAGACATGAGAATAATTGGACTACCTGAAAGCTATGACCCAAAAAAGAACCTTGACACAATAATACAAGAAATAATCAAAGAAAATTGAGATTGTGTCTCAAAGAGATCCTACCAGGAAAACACATAGGATATTATTGCTAAATATTGAACCTTCAGATCAAAGAGAAATTTTTATAAGAAGCAAATAAACAAAAATAATTCAAATTATGCTGGGGTTACAAGGACAATTGTACAGAATTTATGAGCAGCTACAATAAAAGACCATAAGTCCTAGAATAATATATATTGACAATTAAGGAATCTCAGGGGCCATCAAGTCCAATTCCTTCATTTTAATGATGGAGAAAGTGAGGACTGGGGAAGAAAACTAATGACATTAGAGGCAGGATTTGAACCCAGTTTCCTGATTTCACAGTGTTTTCACTGGACCCTATTGCCTCCTTGTAATAGTCAGCTCCTACATATATTCCTACTTCAAGTAATAATACCTTGCTTTTGTACATACCATTTTATGCTATACTTGGTGACTAATTATTTCAAATTATTGAAATAAAATTAAATCGGGGCAGCTAGGTGGTGCAGTAGAAAAAGCACCAGCCCTGAAGTCAGGAGGACCTGAGTTCATATCTGACCTCAGACAATTAATTAACACTTCCTAGCTGTGCGATCCTGGGCAAGTCACTTAACCCAATTGCCTCAGGAACAATAACAAGAAGGAAAAAAAATCAAATTAAATAGTCTATAAAATAATTTGCAAATCTTTAAAAGTGTTTCTGATTGCTAGTTATTATTAATGCTATACTTTCACATGAGATTTACGAATTAAGGTTATTAGTCAGTAGTATTTACATTTTACTATACTATCCTAAGCCATTGTCGCTATCCATGAAAGACTTTTTAAAGTCCTACCAAACTCCTTTTACAACACAGACATGGTACTGATACCTAAACCAGGTAGGCTGAAAACAGAGAAAGAAAATTATAGACCAGTCTCCCTAATGAATATTGATGCTAAAATCTTAAATAAAATATTAGCAAAAAGATTACAGAAAATCATCCCCAGGATAATACACTATGACCAATTAGGATTTATACCAGGAATGCAGGGCTGGTTCAATATTAGGAAAACTATTAGCATAATTGACTGTATCAATAACCAAACAAACAAAAACCATATGATCATCTCAATAGATGCAGAAAAAGCATTTGATAAAATCCAACATCCATTCCTAATAAAAACACTTGAGAGCATAGGAATAAATGGGCTTTTCCTTAAAATAGTCAGGAGCATATACTTAAAACCATCAGTAAGCATCATATGCAATGGGGAAAAACTGGAACCTTTCCCAGTAAGATCTGGAGTGAAGCAAGGTTGCCCACTATCACCATTATTATTTAATATCATATTAGAAACACTAGCCTCGGCAATAAGAGTCGAGAAAGACATTAAAGGAAGTAGAGTAGGCAAGGAGGAAACCAAAACTATCACTCTTTGCAGATGATATGATGGTATACCTAGAGAACCCCAGAGATTCTACTAAAAAGCTATTAGAAATAATTCATAATTTTAGCAAAGTAGCTGGATACAAAATAAATCCCCAGAAATCCTCAGCATTTTTATACATCACCAACAAAACCCAATAGCAAGAGATACAAAGAGAAATTCCATTCAGAATAACTGTTGATAGCATAAAATATTTGGGAATCTATCTACCAAAGGAATGTCAGGAATTATAT
The DNA here is from genome assembly GCF_016432865.1 of Antechinus flavipes. Taxonomy (NCBI): domain Eukaryota; kingdom Metazoa; phylum Chordata; class Mammalia; order Dasyuromorphia; family Dasyuridae; genus Antechinus; species Antechinus flavipes. The sequence goes on from NC_067401.1 coordinate 358,257,056, forward strand.
GAGCAAAATTACAAAAAAAGTCTCCACACAAATAAAGTCAGACTTAAATAATTGGAAAAATAGTAAATGCTCTTGGATAGGCCGAGTGAATATAATAAAGATGACAATACTCCCTAAACTAATCTATTTATTTAGTGCTATACCAATCAGACTTCCAAGAAAATATTTTAATGATCTAGAAAAAAATAACAACAAAATTCATATGGAACAATAAAAAGTCGTGAATCTCAAAGGAATTAATGAAAAAAAATCAAATGAAGGTGGCCTAGCTGTACCTGATCTAAAATTATATTATAAAGCAGCAGTCCCAAAACCATTTGGTATTGGCTAAGAAATAGATTAGTTGATCAGTGGAAAAGGTTAGGTTCACAAGACAGAATAGTCAACTATAGCAAATCTAGTGTTTGACAAACCCAAAGATCCTAACTTTTGGGATAAGAATTCATTATTTGATAAAAACTGCTGGGATAACTGGAAATTAGTATGGCAGAAACTAGGCATAGACCCACGCTTAACACCATATACCAAGATAAGATCAAAATGGGTCCATGACCTAGGCATAAAAAACGAGATTATAAAAAAATTAGAGGAACATAGGATAGTTTATCTCTCAGACTTGTGGAGGAGAAAGAAATTTGTGACCAAAGATGAACTAGAGATCATTACTGATCACAAAATAGAAAATTTTGATTACGTCAAATTAAAAAGCCTTTGTACAAATAAAACTAATGCAAACAAGATTAGAAGGGAAGCAACAAACTGGGAAAACTGGTTCTGTAAAGGCCTCATTTCCAAAATATATAGAGAATTGACTCAAATTTATAAGAAATTAAGCCATTCTCCAATTGATAAATGGTCAAAGGATATGAACAGACAATTTTCAGATGATGAAATTGAAACTATTACCACTCATATGAAAGAGAGTTCCAAATCATTATTGATCAGAGAAATGCAAATTAAGACAACTCTGAGATACCACTACACACCTGTCAGATTGGCTAAGATGACAGGAAAAAATAATGATGAATGTTGGAGGGGATGCGGGAAAACTGGGACACTGATGCATTATTGGTGGAGTTGTGAACGAACCCAACCCTTCTGGAGAGCAATCTGGAATTATGCCCAAAAAGTTATCAAATTGTGCATACCCTTTGATCCATCAGTGTTACTTCTGGGCTTACATCCCAAAGAAATACTAAAGAAGGGAAAGGGACCTGTATATCCCAAAGTGTTTGTGGCAGCCCTGTTTATAGTGGCTAGAAACTGGAAATTGAATGGATGCCCATCAATTGGAGAATGGCTGGATAAATTGTGGTATATGAATGTTATGGAATATTATTGTTCTGTAAGAAATGGCAAGTAGGATGAATACAGAGAGGCTTGGAGAGACTTACATGAACTGATGCTAAGTGAAATGAGCAGAACCAGGAGATCATTATATACTTCGACAACAATATTATATGAGGACATATTTTGATGGAAGTGGATTTCTTTGACAAAGAGACCTGAGTTTCAATTGATAAATGATGGACAGAAGCAGCTACATCCAAAGAAAGAACACTGGGAAATGAATGTGAACTATTTGCATTTTTGTTTTTCTTCCCGGGTTATTTTTACCTTCTGAATCCAATTCTCCCTGTGCAACAAGAGAACTGTTCAGTTCTGCAAACATATATTGTATCTAGGATATACTGCAACATATCTAATATATATAGGACTGCTTGCCATCTAGGGGAGGGGGTGGAGGGAGGGAGGGGAAAAATCGGAACAGAAATGAGTGCAAGGTATAATGTTGTAAAAAAAAATTACCCTGGCATGGATTCTGTCAATATAAAGTTATTATTAAATAAAATAAAATATTAAAAAAAGAAAGACTTTTAAGAGGAAATGATACAAATTAAGGTGGGAAAAATTTCTGTACAACAAAAAAATAACTTCTTGACTATTCTGATAATAAAAGACTGAAATGGGATTTTGTGAAAATAATCTCTGCATACTTTAAGAAGAGAATAACAGGAATAAGGTCACTGTAAAGTATGGATGGGAAAATAATTAGCAACAGAAAAAAGGTAGAACTGCTGAATTATTATTTTTTATCTTTTTTCTGTGCCAAGATGACCTGTAAACTGTAAAGGACAGAAGAAAAATGTAGTCAATAGGGTTAATAAGCAACATTGTTTACTAATATTATATTAATTATGTTATAGTAATTATTTGTAAGCACTATACATAAGAAGTCACCTAGATGCTCTTTTGAATTCAAATCACCTGCTCAGATGATCTGGATCCTTGGATTTTGAAAGAATTGATGGATATGAGAGATAATATTTGTCATTATCTTTTTTTGTGTGCAGTTGGAGGAGTTAAGTGACTTAACCAGTGTCACATAGGAAGTATTAAGTGTCTGAGGCTGCATTTGAACTCAAGATCTCTTGATTCCAGGGCTGGTGCTCTATCCACTGTACTATCCAGTTGCCCTGAGAGATGATATTTGAAAAATTGTGAAGAATGGAGAAAAAAACCATAGAACTGGAGAAGAGTAAATACTATTCTTATTTGCAATGGGTAAAGAAGAGAGTTAGCTAAATGTAATGCAGTGAATTTGACTTTAATTGCTGGGAAATTCTAGAATGAATAAATAAAAAGCAGCAAATATTTAGATAAAGATGTGTTCACAAAGAATCAACATGACTTCATCAAAACAAATCACATCAGATTAAACCTTATTTGCTTACTACATTGGCAGATTTGGAATATTATAAATAAAGCTTATCTAGATTTTGGTAAAATATCCAATAAGGATTCTCACATTCTGCTTTTCGAAAAGACAGAGAAGTCAAGCTCTCTGATAATACAATCAGATAAGTTCAGAATTAATTGAACAGTTAATAATAACTAGCATTACGTAGTGCTTTAAGATTTGCAAAACAGTGTTGTCTTGGGGAAGAAGGAGGGATATAGGGAGAGAGAAAAATTTGGAGCACAAGGTTTTGCAAAGAGGAATGTTGAAACTATCTTCGCATGTATTTGGGGAAAAAACTATTTAAAGATTTAAAAAAGATTTGCAAACCAGATTATTTAGACTAATTTGATTTTATAATAATCCCTTGAGGAAAATACTATTATACTGATTTTACATAAGAGAAATGTTCTCTCTATTCTAATGACACTACCCTCTTTATTATTCCTCATACTAGACTTGCTATCTCCAGACTCAGAACATTTTCATTGGTTATCCTCCATGTTACAGAATGTTCTCTCTCATCATTTCCATTTCTTGGCTTTCCTGCCTTCCTCCAAATCTCCTCCAGAAAGCCTTTCTCAATCATCCTTAATGATGGTATCTTCTTTCTTTGATTATTTCCCATTTATCCCATACATAATTTATTTGTACATTATTGCTGGCCTGTTGAATCCTCCATTAGACTGTGAACTGCTTGAGAAGGGGACTGACTTTTATCCCCAGTGCTTTCTTTGTAGACCCAGTAATTACAGAATACTTGCATGTAGTAGGTGCTTAAAAATATTTATTGAAGATGCAGAAAAAGCTTTTGACAAAACTTGAACACCCATTGCTATTTAAAAAAACACCAAAGAGAACAGGAATAAAGACACCTTTCCTTAAAATAATAAGTAGTATATCTAAATCCATCAGCAAGCATTATCTGTAATGGGGCTAAGTTGGGAAGACTTCCCAAGAAAATAAATGTTTACTGATTGACTGAATGAGTAGTACCTATTACCGATGATACTTAATACATGCTTGTTAATCAAATAGTCATTGATGATTCACAGTCAATTTGGGAAAATTTCTTTAATGTGCCTCAGGGATTCGTGATTCACCTTATGTTGTTTGACATTTTTCTTAATGACTTGGATTAAGGTGTAGTGGTAAATTTATCAAATTTGCATATTACATAAATCTGGTTCAGTGGGGTTTGTGGGAAGGGGATAAATAACACAATGGATGACAGAGGTAGATCCAAAAAGATATCTGATAGACTCGAATGCTATATTACTTTTAACAGATAAAATCTCATTGTGATAACTAAAGAGCCTTACTTTTAGTTCCAAAAAATGAACTTCACAAGTTCAAAACAGGTGACATTTTGTTAAAGAGCAATTTGTTTTAAAAACATATCTAGAAATATTTTTAGCTAACTACAAATTCAACATAATGTGATTATGAGTAAAAAAAAAAGAAAAAGAAAAATTAATGTGATATTGGGTTGCATTAAGAGAGATAGAGTCTTCAGGTATAAAGAGTTGATAATCTTGCTATATTCTGTTCTGATCAGACCATACCAGGAATAATTTGATGTATTCTACAGCATTGTGAATGACTTTGAGTTCATATCCAACAAGGATTGACTGACAAGGCTGTTTAGCCCAGAAGAAGAAAAGACTCAAATATCTCAGGGTTTATTCAATGGAAAAGAGATACACTGTCCCCAGATGGCAGAAAAGAAATAAGTAGAAGTTGTAAGGAGACAAATATGGGCTAATTAAGGACGTGCAGGTGGGTTAGGGGTGGAAGGACTCTTTTTTGTGTGTGTGAGGCAATTGGGGTTAAGTGACTTAACCCCAGACAGCTAGGAAGTGGTAAGTGTCAGAGACCATGTTTGAACTCAAGTCCTCCTGACTTTAAGGCTGGTGCTCTATCCACTGAGCCACCTAGCTGCCCGGGCAGGGCTTTTCTAACAATTATTATCATCTGAAAATGAAAATGACTGTTTCTGAAGATAGTGAATTCCCCACCCTACTCCTCAATGAATATTTTTAAACAGAAGGTAAATGAGCACTTATTGAGTATGTGATAGGGATTTTTTTTTAGTATGAATTGGAATAACAGAAATCAATCTTATCTCATTCCTAACCCATTGGAAGGAAGAGAAAAATAGAATCTTCCAGAAAATATCTGTAGTCAAGAAAAACAAAATTCCTCATTGACTGTGCTCAGGATCTATATGTCTCATTCTGCTCTTGATTTCATAACCTCTCATTCAGAAGAAAGAATGTTTCATCATTAGTCCTCTGAAATCACGGATAGTTATTCAATTCTCATGGCTTTCTAAGTTGTGTCTTTTTAGACTTGTTATCATGTAAGTTGTTTTTCTTCCTCTGCTCATTTTATTTATCAGTTCATACAAGCTTTCAAAATCATTGGTTTAAATAATATTGATGTTATAGTATAAAGTTTTCTGGTACTGCTCACTTTAGACAAATTATTTCTTTCCAAATATCTTTGAAATTCTGTTTTTCCCTGATTATTTATAGTATAAACAAATGTATTCCATTACATCCCTAAACCATAGTTTGCTCACCTAAATATAAGAGTTACTATATTGTGTGTGTGTGTGTGTGTGTGTGTGTGTGTGTAGGATCTCTTCCTTTTTTTTTTTTTTGGTTTCTTTGTGGTACAAGCCACAAAGGTATAACTAGGTATAACTGAAGTAAAGGACATTGTTGAATAAATTTTGTGTATAATTCCAAGTTATTTTGAGGAATGGTGGGACCAACTTATAACTTCAACAGTGTATCAGCGTGCCTGTTTACCCATAGTTCCTCCAACATTTGTCATTTTCTCTTTTTTGTCATCTTTGCCAATCTAATAGATGTGAACTAGAGCCACTGAATTGCTTGCTTTTCATGTAGCTAGAGATAGCCTGAGTTTCTTACTTTGAAAACTGACTTCATATACTTAGATCATTTAACATTTGGGAGTGCCTCTTATTCTTATTAATTTGAATCAGTAACTCACATGTATATCGTGGAAATTAGATTGTTATCAGAAAAACTTGCTACAAATAATTTCCTAGTTAATTGTTCCCCCTCTAAATTTTAGGTGTATCACATTTATATGAAAATCTTTTTAATTTTATGTAATCGAATTATCTGTTTTATTTCTGTGGTCATGGAATTTTTTCTCTCTGAGTGGTAGGTAGTTTTCCACTTCTCTTTTCATGTTCCCATTTAGAGCTTATATTGGAAAAAGATATGATCTGTTGATCTACCCTCATTTCTTCCAAATAGCTATTCAATTTTTCCAGCACTTTTTTGAAAATCAAACAGTAAGCCCTTAGATTTGAGAGCCTACTACCAGGTTATTAGAATTGTTTGCTTCTGCATGTTATGTACCTGATTTAGGTTCTATTGATTGATTTATCTATTTTTAAATAGTACTATTTGTTTTGTGAATTACTGAAGTATAGATTCATATCTGATATTATTAAGCCTGCTTTGTTCTTACTTTCCCCCATTATGTCGATTGAGATTTTTTTGACTTTTTGTACCTTCAAGAGAATTTTTGTCATTTTTCTAGTTCAGTAAAGTAATCCTTTGGTTGTGTGATTGTTATGATACTGAATAAGTCAATTAATTTAATAAGCACTGTCATTTTTATTATGTTGACTCGTTCTACACATGAACAATTTTTCTCTGATTATTTATTTTGCTCTGTCTTCCTTTCTATAAATAGTGGTTTGTAAATTACATGGCCATCCAATTTCCTTACAACTTTGTGATTCGGTAAGGTAAAATAATAATTATTATTTATCATAACATTCTCAGTTCCCCATGAGACATGGACTCAAAGTCATTCATTATTCCGGCTGCCTTCTTCTGAATACTTTCCAGTTTATCAATGTCCTCCCTAAATATGTTGTCCAGAATTCACAACATTATTCCAGGTATGGCCTGACCAGGTGGAGTATAGACTGATCAACTCTTTATTCCTGGAAGATATGCATCTCTAAATATAGCCCAACATCAGACTACTATTGTTGTTTTCCTGGAATGTCTGAAGATACAGGATGAACTAAATGTTCTATCAAGGTCTTTCTTGACTGTTTGAATTTGCCCTGACTCTGATCTGATATTACTTATGTCAGAGAATGAAATAATCACAAAGACTAAATACTATCAGAGAAAAGAATCTGTGTAATGTGTAATGGTTGCATTTGGTTATTGAACAGTTAACTCCTTACACCTGTTATCTGTGATAAATGCTCACTATTTCTTGACTATATTAAAATTCTTCTTAGGACTATGTTACCAACTACCTTATTGTTCTTGGATACCCACAGTTACATGATAAGAAGATATCATTACACCCCATCCATCCTGCCAGAATTCTCTCAAAAAATAATCTAAAGAATTGATACCAAGTTAAAATACATCATTTTCACATAGGAGCAAATTCGATACATAATTTTATCCAGAGTCATAAGCACATGGTCTACCTAAATGAACAAAATTGCCCAAAATAAACAGTGTAGAGAGAGGCTAATCTAAAGAAATGTATGCTGTAAAAAAGTAATTTTTAAATACAAATTCAACCATTTCACTTATACTATATATTTTAGGTACTACACACAAATCAAATACAGCAACTTCATAGGATAAGAATATTGGGCATTTAAAAAAAGATTTACCAAATCTATCTATTTCCAAGGATGATCTAAAGGAATAAAAAGAAAACTTAAGGAGTTTCAGCTCTCCCCCTACTTTGTTTTATAAAGTTAAACATGTCACTTGATAGTTGTGTGCCTCAGTTGCCCCAACTACTCAATACAGACACTTCACAGGATGATAAAAAAAATTAGATTTTAGTGAAAGTTTAGTTTATAAGGATGAGTGAATATCTCATTATGCAAAATTGTTTTATAAATACACATCAACTCAAATTCTATAAGGCAGGAACAATATATTCTTAAAGCTTTCTGAATTGAAATTTTCTTTCTAAGAAGATAAATGTAGTGGAAAACCACAGAAATTTCAATACAAACTGTCTCCCACGTGAGAAAAATGTATACAATGGCAGCAACATCATAAAGAAAAATAACTTTGAAAGATTTTAAAACTCTAATCAGTACAATGATAAATTAGAAGTCCAGAAGACTAGAAAATGAAACAGGTCAGTTACCTAGAATGAGACATATATTTTTAGACATGCCAATGTAGGGATTCATTTTACTGGATTGTGCATCTGTTATGAGTTTTCTTTTTTTTAATTGTTGAATTTTTTCAATGGAATTGTTCAATATGGATAGTACAAGGGAGAGATAATAAATGCTTATATAAACAAAATAAATTTGTTTTTGAAAAAGACTCCTAAGTTACGAACTCTAAAGACTGAAATAGAAGTTAATTTAAAAAATATAATGTCTCACTATTTCCTTTAACTTTATGGCAAATCATGATTTTTAAAACAAAAAAGCAATTATATAGGAGATAATAATTTTAAACCAATTTCTGTCATCAGTCCAACAAACATATTGTAGAAGATAGTCTATATCAGCTCTCTAAGAATTTCATGTATGTTCCTTATGTTTGGCTAAGGAAAAGAGTTTGGGTTATTTGGCAAATGAATGAGCAAACTACTAAATCTTCATCAATTAGTTTATAAGGATGTTTTGATCCTTTTAAACAAAATCCTCAAAATAAAAATTTTAAACATAGTAATCAACAACTAGGAGAAGCTTATCCCACTTTCTTCCCTATCATCTGAAAATTGAGTATTCTGATAAATGAGGAGCTCCTTTTCACTACCTCTCTGTGCCCAGCAGCACCTGAGAGCATTAATAAAACTCATCTTGCCCAGAACATAGAGCACTTTTCACATAAGAAAATTATGGAAAATGGTACCAACCCCAAAACTTCCCTGTGCATGAATCACTTTACATATGTCATGTCAAGAGTGGTTTTTTTTTTATTTTTTAGAATTCAGAAAAGGTCATACCATCCCACCAAATAACTTTTGATTAATCCCTGCTTTTACAAAACCCATGCCTTTGCAATTTCAAAAATAATCCAAACTATCCTGAAGTTCCCCACACCCTTCTAATGCATTTGTAGATCCAGCCTCTTACCTTTTTTAGAAAGAGTTTCTGCAGTTTTTTGTGTGGTAGCCTGATCATATTTCACTCCAATGATCAGAGAGGATCAAATTCCAAAAAAATCCATCATCTTCCTTTTCATTGTCTTGTTACAGTTAGCTTCACCTAAAGGAGTTTGGCAAGCAGCAGTACTCCTCTTAGTCTCTCTCTCTCTCTCTCTCTCTCTCTCTCTCTCTCTCTCTCTCTCTCTCTCTGCTTTCTCACCCCAATATCTTCCTTTCTCCAGCCACAGATAAAAAAAGAAATCAAATAGCTTAACTGGCTCTATCTCATCATTGCCTTGAAATCACTTCTGAGGCAAAGAAACTCTGGCTTCATTCAGCAAAAGCCTGTTTCTGTTTGTCAGGTCTCAGAAAAAAAGGGAGAGGAAAGAGAGAGAGAGAGAGAAGAAGGGGGGCGGAACATAAGAACAACAACCTGACCAGCTTTCAAAGCTGTACCTCTCTTCCTACAGAACAGCAAAGTTACTCAGGTTCTGATGAGCTACAGAAGCCACAATCAGAGAAGCTGGAAGAACACGTCTGAATCTTTCCAGGCTGGACTTCAGAAGAAACTAGTTCAATCTCTAGAACTGTCACAGATACTCAGTTTGGCTGATTGGATGAGCAGCTCACCATAGCACACCTGTCAACTGTTTACATGTTATGTGTCTCAGCTGAAAATAAAAGATAGATTTCTCTTCTATATATTTTACTCGATTTGGTTTCAATAAAGAAGTAGATCTTTTCCTTATGTGAAATGGGATGGGAAAAAGTAGGAGAAAGACCAAAAGGTATTTGTTTTTGAGAAACTATAGGGGTCATCTGGTACATATTCATTTAACAATTAATTTAATCTTCCCCTCCACTACACCCCACACACACACACCTGTCTTAAAGCTCAGGTTTTTAAATCTATTTGCCTTGCTTATAAAAGCATCAGTTCATATATTTATTCCAGACAAATAAACTCCTTTATTCCCATCACTTGCACCATATGTTGTCTCTGTCCAGCACATCAAGCCTGCCAAAATACAAACACATCTGGCCCATCACTTCCTGTCTCCATTACATAAAGAAGGTGGACACATATCCCCCCTTTTCCAATTAACTAAAAAATTGGAAATACAATTCCCTTTTACAAAATGCTTCCTATTCTTGGAAAATCATTGTTTTCAAACAACTTTTCATGCTTTCATTGATTTGGCTGCTTCTGAACTAGATGCATTTTATGTTGTGGTTTTTTTTAAGTGAGTGACAAGGTTAGTTAAAACTCATCTGTCCATATAAAATGTGTGCATATATGATATCACTCAGAGGTGAACACGCCTGACAGTACTTTAGGGAATAATGAAAAGTAGGTCACTCCACAAATAAATCCCACTGGTATAATTTATATTAATTACAATTCCTGCTTCAGAAAAATTAAGTTGGGAACCTGTCACTGCATTTTTAAAGAACACAAATGAAATATGTCACTCATCTCCATATTAAGGTAAGGGCAGTAAGCCCACTTTTGAGGCTATTGACAGTTCTCTAATTATGAACATAAAAGGCCATATACTGAACTCAATTAAATTTAAAATATAAAATGGCTGTATATCTTTTCTACTCTAGCAGACAACAAAATAAACCAAACATCTGCTCATTGATGAAGGCTTTATGAGACCTCTCATTAATTTTTGCTACTTCTTAAATGGCATCAGATAATAGCAACTGGGGAAAAAGGGGAAATAAAAACCATAAAATCACTTGAAAGTCAGTTGGCTGTTTCTTACAAATTTGCAACAATGTACTATTAAAATGCATAATAAAAATAACCAATTGGATAATGTGCATCATGCTCCTAAAATCTCAAACATCATCTCTTGGCAAAAAAGCATTACTTCTCTTTTGTACAGAAGACAATCACAATTCCTGGAGATTAAATTATTTAAGCTCATGCAGGGGAGATAGTAGCAAAAAAAGTATTAATCCTCCCTTTAGCCACATATATCAGTCAAAAAATAGCGATACTAAAATTAATTTTACTGGGTCTTAAAATTTAACAGTTCAATTCTCCGTCCATTCCTTTAACCCACACTTGATTCCAAAAACAAAGGACCAAAAAAATTAGACTATATCGTGCTCCCTTACAATGACACTTGAACTACTTGGAATTGTAGTTGTCCTTAATTTTCATGCAAAGAGTCACTTAAAGTCCAGAATTTCTTCATAGAGTACTGGCAAATCTTACCTCCTTTTCATTTCATAGAAGTCTCTGTAGTCTCCCATTTGCACTGTAGATTTCTTCTCTTTTTATACCAGATGCTATCCAACAAGGCCACTACAGAAAAAGGAACTTCTTCCAATTCTACCTCCATTACATTTCTAAGAAAATACTGAATGTGGCTAAATGAATGGATCATAATTAATATTTCCATACTTCTGTTATGACTTGAGTTTGTTTGATCCTTCAGGAGACTGTGGATCTGTGAACTCATTGGTTGTGTATTGCTCATAATTCCTTTTCACCTTCTGATCCTGTATGAGTCTTGCCTACATTTTTCAAAATAGCCTATCAGCTACATTCACCAAGCTCTCTGATCTTCCCTTGATGCCTTTACTATTAAAGGAGTACCAAAGTGACATTTAAGCTGTTCATCTGTTATTTCTTACTCTAGCTACAGGATCCACCTACATCCTTTTCTAGTCATCAAAGTTCCTCATGATATATAATTTGTAAAATTATAATTATAATATCCATTTGTTCTAATTAGAAACAAAGTTAGACTATTGAAAACTTTCCCCTTATTTGTTTCCTGAATTCAAGTAAACAGCTAATAAGTTCAGGAAAATATATATATATTTCGGATTTTCTAATTGTTCCAATTAAATTTTTCCAATTAAAATGATTCTTTAATTAAGTGTTGATAACATAGCTAACATCCATATGATTTAATGGACAATGATTACTTTGTGAGAGGAGAAGACAAGGGTACTTTTGAAATCATGTTTATGATATAAATAGTTTCAGGATGAGAATGTTTGGGAGCTATTTTGCAGACTGAGTGGGAATTTCAGCTCCACAAAAAATTGAAAATCTCAGTTATAGTATTTTAAAAAAAAGATTTTTCAGTAATGACACCAAATCTATTTCAGCAATTCAAAGATCATCTCTTTAAAGCAACTTTTCTGAATGGAAGTATATTGGGATGTTTGCTCAGTGGGAAGTCCTTAATCAGATTGATTTTTATTATAAGGAAAGAGTAGCTACTGCTGGCCTGCTTACTTTGGATGAATGTAACTCAATGGAAGGCTAGCAACTCAAAAAGTTCAATGTTATCTCTTACCAAGCATTATTCAGAAATTAAATAAGTAAGTTCTGAATTTCCTCACCTTGCATCATGGTATATAGTCCAAAGTGGGTTGATTTTGGAGTCAGAGAACTGAGCTACATTCTGGATCTGCTAAATTATCATTAGTATGATATTAGACAAATCCCAACCACTGTGAACCTCAGTTTTCCAATCTCAGTTATTAGATATTTACTAAGTTACTTATTGAAGCATTTTTATCATTATTATATTAAATTTATTAAGTAGCTCTTATGAAGGGCCTGACAGTGTGTTAAGTGCATGGGATACAATGAGAGACAAAAAAAATCTATGCACTGAAACAGCTCACATTCTATAGAGAGGAATCTCTATAATTTTATAGACATATAAAAATTGCAATACTAGGGAAAAGTTGACTTGACAATCTCTGGGTTCCATTCCAGATCTAAATCACATAAGAATATTATTTATGCTGAATAAATTGTGGTATATGAATATATATATATATGAATGTTATTGTTTGGTAAGAAATGACAAGCAGGATGATTTCAGAAAGGTCTGAAGAGACTTACATGAACTGATGCTAAGTGAAATGAGCAAGACCAGGAGATCATTATATACTTCAAAAACAATACTATATGATGATCAATTCTGATGGATGTGGCCCTCTTCAACAATGAGATTGGAGCAGTAATGAACTGAACCAGCTATACCCAGTGAAAGAACTCTGGGAGATGACTATGAACCATTACATAGAATTCCCAATCCCTTTATTTTTGTCCACTGGCATTTTTTATTTCCTTCACAAGCTAATAGTACATTATTTCAAAGTCTGATTCTTTCTGTACAGCAAAATAACTGTTAAGATATATACTTATATTGTATTTAATTTATACTTTAACATATTTAACATGTATTGGTCAACCTGCCATCAGGGAGAGGGAATGGGGGTAACGAGGGGGAAAAGTGGAACAAAAGGTTTGGCAATTGTCAATGCTGTAAAATTACCCATGCATATAACTTGTAAATAAAAAGTTATAATAAAAATTTTTAAAAAGAATATTATCTATGAATTCCTGCCTAATAAAGAATTCACAGAATTTTTGGTTGTTCTAAATTCAAGTCAAACTGAACTATTAGAAAATGCATATATTAGAGTGAGAAGTTAATTATCCAGGACTTAGAGCTCTTCAAAATGTAACAGTTAAGCAGACTAGGGTACTTACAAAGGAATTATATGAGCTCCCTTGGAGTTTTGTCAGCAATTTATATCCTTCACTTTTAATGGACTTGAGGATTGTGGGAGAATATTGACTAAATTTTGCCATGGGTAATTAGCATAGCCTTTTCTTCAATGTCATAGTAAAGCTATAAAATAATCTGTTTACTTACCTTCCCTATATATTAGTCTTTTAAAATTCATCTATTTCGTGTAACAGCTATCATTTCTTATTGTTCACCAACATCCTCATAAGGATTTATTGTTTCCATGGTATGAGGCATTCATCTTCCTGCTACAGAAATAAAAGACTTGCACAAAAAGATCTAAAAAGCTTAAAATTCTTTTATAATTTCAAAGCACTTTAATCATCTCAACCTGGAAGAATTTGGATGCATTTTACTCTGTCTAAATTCTTAGACTTCATATTCTACATGAAATTCTTCTGCAGGTCTGTCTTGAACTACCTTGTAACCCCAAATTAAGTTGGCAGTCCAAATCCCTGGTCTTTGTACCATATTGACAACTATTCTTTAAGTCTTTTTGCATGAAAAATGGTTCCTTTTTTTAAAAATTAATATTTTATGTATTATATGTAAAATTTTAACATTAGGATTTTTAAAAATTGAGTTCCAAATTTTATTCAACCGTTTCTCCTCATTCCCCACTCCTGAGATAGTAAATAATCTGATATAGGCATATGTGTACAATCATGTCAAATCATTCAAAAAAATTATTTTTTATGTCTCCTTTTACTATAGTGCACTCTTCTTTTGTTTGTTGGACCTACTTTGTGAAACTTAGTAAGTATGGACATATAAATCAGAAGCATTATAAACCATACTAAACTGCATCTCAACCAGATGATGGCTCTTCTTAGGAACTACTGAAACCATATAATTACTGGTGGCTGTTTGTTGTACATAGTGTCAAGACCATTCACCTCAGAGGCAAGGGAAGTCTTTTTTTAAGGTTTCAAAAAAGCCAAAATTTCTAAAACAGAAATCTTTATAAGGAAAGAATGGGGTGCAGCTTATTGAGTCCTAATTCTGGCCCATCTATTTCCTACATGGGGGACCTTTTGCAAATCACCTTATCTTGCTAGACACTGATTTTCTTATCAGTTTTGTGAGAAAGTTCAAATAGATGAGTAAAGCTTGTTTCTATCTTGCAAATTACAATCTTTTCATCAGCAATCATTTGCTGTGCTTATATGGGTATATAGGGGGAGGTTGGGTGGTATAATGAATAGAAAGCTGAGCCTAGAGAAGGAAGACTAATTTTCTTGATTTCAAATCTGTCTTCCTAATTGTGTGACCCTGGGAAAGTCACTTAACTTTGCCTCAATGTCCTCATCTGTAAAATGAACTGGAAAAGGAAATGGCAAACCATTGCAGTATCTTTGCCAAGAAAACTCCAAATGAGGACATGGAGATTGTCACGTCTGAAAAATGACTGAACAACAACAACAATAATGGGTGCATGGTTTCTATATTGTGAGATAGTGTGGTAAGGTAGGTAAAAGGCTGGTCTTCAGAAATCCAAGTTCTAGCTTCATATTTGACAAACACTCACTATTAATGGCACAATCATCAACAAGTTCTTAACTACTTAGGCAAATCAATTACAATGGAGTTGCTGCTCCATATAATGGAAGTATCAACAAGACTTTCTCACATGGAGGAAATTTGGGGACCAAAAAGCAAACAAACAAAAATAAAGTTCATGTTCACATTTTTTTCAAGATGGGAATAAAATGGTAAAAAAAAAAAAAATAATAATAAGATTAAAATCGGTCAGCTTGGTTTACCTAATTTAATTTAAATTAAGTGTCCTGGAAGGTGATACACTTCAAACCTTAGAAATTACTATCATTTTTGTACAGCAAAATAACTGTTTGGACATGTATACATATATTGTATTTTATTTATACTTTAACATATTTAACATGTATTGGTCAACCTGCCATCTGAAGAAGGGGATGGGGGGAAGAAGGGGAAAAGTTGGAACAAAATGTTTGGCAAATGTCAATGCTGAAAAATTACCCATGCATATATCCTGTAAACAAAAAGCTATAATAATAATAAAAGAAAGAAATTACTATCGTCAAAGAAAATAGTAGCAGCAACATGAGGAGCTATGCAGATGAAATTAATTTTTAGAAAACCAAAGAACAGGTCTAATCAAATATGGTGAGAATACTCCCAAAACACTGTCTATAGCAAATTGAAGGAATTCTTTGTCAAGTTTAAACTCTTACTGTCACCATACTATCAAATTGTGATTTATTGAAGGCAGTTAGGTGGGGCAGTGGATAGAGCACTGCCACTGTATAGATCTCATTTTCACTAAGCCATACAAATTCATATCATATTGATCACATGGATTTTGATCTTGCTGTCACTCATGACACTACATGCTAGTTCTTCATCTGTATTGCCTATATTCCAGTTACCTTAGAATTGTCATGTGATCTTTCTATCTTTTACTCACAAAGGAACTTTCAAGCTTTGATGATTCTCTCACTCCTGTGAATTAAGAAGACTTCAACCGGTACCAGGGATTCACTCAGTTACAGATTATGAGTAATGGTTCTAACCTACCTGGGATGGGATCAGGGCAGATGATGTATTAAATTGGATTAGAGGTGGCCACAATTACTCTAATTATGTGTCTGGAAGGCACTAGAGACTTTGAATTTAGAAAAATGATGGCTTGCAATGATTAGCCCCTGTGGCAGGTGTTCTTAACCTGTTTTACATCATAGATTCCTTTGGCAATCTGGTGAAGATTATGGACCCCATCTAAATTAATGGGCTCTTATGGGAGTGGGGAGGGAATGTCCAAGAATTCAAGGTTAAGAATCTGTGCCTTCAGGGAGGCATTTAGAGAAACAGTGGAGTATTGGGGCTTGAGTCTAGTTTTTAAATAAGGAGAAAGAATAGTTTGCTGAATTTTAAGAGAAGATATTCCAGGCATATCTGTGACATTGTGTAAGAAAAGATCTTAATAAATCTATTGAAAAGAGCTAGGGAAAAAATCTTTTGCCAAGACTGAATGCCCTTGTTTTTAAAGTGTAGGAAGTCTTCTACGTTGATTCAATAAAACAAATTCTTTTTCAGTCTTTCAAGGTATCAGTGGCTGCAAATACCATGTGACTTGAGAAGGTCTAGAAATAAATCACAAATTTTTGTCTTTTTTTTTTTTTTGGCAGGGGGGCCTGAGGCAAATGGGTTAAGTGACTTGTCCAAGGTCACACAACTAGGAAGTGTTAAGTATCTGAGGGCAGATTTGAACTCAGGTCCTCCTGACTTCAGGGCTGGTTCTCTATCCACTACACTACCTAGCTGCCCCCAATAAATCACAAATTTCAATAAATCACAAATTTAAAGAAATGTTACCTTGGTCATTGAAAATAATTATGAGGCTATTATCTTTTGATCTACTTTCCTCAATTGCACTGAATTATTATTAATTAATTTACTAAATGAAGGTTACTGAAATGAATTCTAGAGCCTATGCTTTTTATCAAGGAATCAGACTCTAATCATTAATAAAATAGTTTACAAGAAATCAGTATTCTCTTCAGTACTAATTAGATTAGACAACAAGGGTTAATTAGGGCATGTAAGCAGTTCAAAGGAGAAAGCAACAACAAACAAATAAAAGCACCCCTGATTCTAAACTTTTTCTCATTCACATTTCAATTGAGTCACCCACCATGGGTCTACATAAACTACAATATGACACTAACCTTACTCTTCCTTGCACAGGATGCTTCATTTCCTGCTGTGGCTATCTTCCATGAACAGAATACTCTCTTCTGAGCTAACCCCAATTTATCCTGTTTATATCTTGTTTGCACATTAATTGTTTAAATGTATTAACCCTCTCTCTCCCATTAAACAGTGAAGTCCTTGAAAGCAGGGACTGTTTATTTTTTGTCTTTCTCTGTAGTCCCACCACAGCTTAGTATAGTCCCTGAGATATAGTAGATATTTAATAAATTGTACTTGACTGATTCAAGAAAAAACTAAGGGGGAAAAAAAAGCCTTTCTCAGTCCTCCTTAATCTTAGTACCTTCCCTCTTACCAATTTATCTTTATCTAGTTTGAACTTAATTGTTTGCATAAAGTCTCCCTAAATAATACTAAATATATTTATTCAACATATATGTGTGTGTATATAGGCATATATATTAATTTCATTTCTATATTTTCATTTCTATATATATAGGCATATATATATATATATACAAACAGAAAGAATATGATTCTGAGATATAATTTAATAAAGGCCTGAATTATATTCATGCAAATTAAATAATGTTCTTCAATAAGAACATTGCATGATTTCATGATCAGTGCAAAACCATTGGAGCTGTATTTCTAATGCTTTGTCAAGGACTATATCTCTGTCTCTCTACCTGTAAAATACTACACTGAGTTATCTCTATAAGACTATTCACTCAATGGGGAATTTATTATACACTAAGTCCACCTTGGACCTCAAGGTTGCTAAGGATCTAAAAAAATCTCACTATATGCTATCCAGTATTATTTACTGGGTGGACAACAAGGCCAGTTGTCCTCCAAAGACCTAATATATAGATTAATTCTATTTGCCAAGCAGATATTTGAGAACTTGGAAAGCAAAGGTGCAATAAGCACAATGAGGATACTTGTAGACATCCATAAAACCAAATTTCCAACTAGGATTAGGAGTTATATTATACTTATATAGTTATAGTTATAAACTCTCAGTAACTAAAATAAGAGATGAAATGAAAAATTTGAGACCTCACTGTGTAACTAGACATGGGGGATAGGAATTGAGGACAACCAATAAACATTTATTTGAGTACCTACTGTATACAGTGCTATACCAAGATGGCATCAACTAAATGACAACCATATGAGTAGGTGTCATGTTCCAGAATTGACATAAAATTACCTTGCATTATTCAAAAATAAAATTCTTTAGTGAGAGCATTAAAGCCATAATTTTAAAGATCAGCAAAAGTCCCCCTGCTTTAGAAAGGAATATGGGCAATTAATTTATCAGTATGGTGGACCTCCATCAAATGACATGTATATGTCACTGGAAAATGCTAGAGTTTTCATTCAATTTAATTCAACAAATACTGGTTAAATACCTTCTGTAAACTATAAAAATGATATAGTTTTTGTCCTCAAGAACTTTACATTTTATACAGAATAGATGGAATAGGTACATAGCTAAATAGGCTACAAAGTAGGGAGTGATACAAGCAAAAGAGAGATCCAGAAAAAGTTTTCTGAGATCATTTGAGGAAGCATAAAAACTTTCTGCTAAGGATCAGGAAAATATTCATAGAAATGGTTGTATGGGAGGTGAGGATCACCCGAAAAGCTTTTAGAGGGACCACACAATTTAGCGTTTGATATCATCATAGAGGTCTATTCATCATAGATGGACAAATTGAGAACCAGGGAGTTTATGTAATTTGCCTCAGATAACAATCTAGAGCTGAAATTTGTAATCCTTATTCTCCAAATCCATGTTCAAATCATTCATTTAATGTTACTAGCTGCTTTTCCTGTCATATCTAAACTACAGGTGTAGGTAAATGAATGTATGCTAAGATGGAGCAGCAGAGGGACTAGGGAAAACAGGAGGAAACCTAAGTTTCACAGACTGGTAGTAACTATTCTTTCTTTTATGCCATATTGGTTAATGAAGAATCCCTAGAAGGACACATATATAAATATATATTGGTATACAGGTAGGTGACACAGGAGTTAAAGACGGACTTGAAGTTAGGAAGACATGAGTTCAAATTCTGCCTTAAATACTTAATAGTCGTATGATCCTGATCAAATCACTTAACCTTGTGATGTCCTCATCTGTAAAATGAGCTGGAGAAAGAAATGGCAAATCTCTCCAGTATCTTTGCCAAGAAAATCCCAAATGAGGTCATGAAGAGTTGGACACAACCAAACCAACTGAACAACTACAATTGTGTATAGGCAATATATATACCATGTAGATATGTGTGTGTATGGTATGTGTTTTGCAAATATATGACATATGTAAATTTGCTATATATAGTATATGTATTGTATATATTATGTATATCTACATATTGCACATATGTGTTAATATTGCATGTATAATATATATATATATATATCATATACACACACAGATATATTCTTCCTGTTGAAAGAATAATTTCCTCTGTTATCTTTTTCTTTTGTTTCGTAATACAGTACCCAATAAATGAAAGAGGAACTAGTCCTGGGAAAATGGGAAATCCAGTTAGCTGTTAAATATACTTATACATTTTACTAGGTGATATAAAAGAAAAATAGCTAATGGCTCTGTTGGCATATCAGGAACCTCATGATATTTCCAATAAAACATCATAAATTCTCTAACCCAAGGTTAATGGAGTAGTACCTGCTTATGCCTGTCATTGCAAAACCTGTCAGTATATTTAACTGAAAGCCCTATAATTCCCTAACTTTCTTGTAAAACATTTGCTCTAGATTTAAGATAAAGGAGCTTAATTTGAGGACTAGAAAGTTTCATTGATGAAAAAGTAAAGTAGAAATAGGAACTAAAAAAAAAAATTCTTTATCTTTGTGATGAAGTGAATAGTGGGAAAACAAAAAAGACTCTACAAGAACTAATTCATATTTTTACCATTTGTTCCAGTATTCTGTCCCCAATTTAATTCAGTTTAAGAGTTTTAATTAAGTACCTACTATACTGCATATGTTCTGTTCTACTCTGAGGACACAAAGAAAAAACTAAGAATTCCTAGCTGGCATCCAGGTGTTATCCTCATTACCAAAATTTATAGGAATCCTACTAATATTCCCAGGCCTGAAACAATATATAAACAAATGAACTTAACACCTAGTTAGCAAGAATAATTAGTTTTAATAGAAAGATATTAAAGGGCATTGTGTCAATGGTATTGTACTCTCATCCCCCAGCACCATAACAGTGTCCTGGGAACCCTGCCCACAGAGCCTGGTATCCTATACTTTCCCCTCTCCCCCAAAAGCTTTGTACCCTGGTATATTTCTTTTCTCCTGCTCAAATAAATTTGGCATTCAAAGAAAAAAGTTTTAGTGTATGCTTCATACTACTTTCCCTAGATCCAGGTGCCAAAATTGCTAGCTAAAGTTCTGCCTAATTTGAGTAGTTTGCATTATCCAGGAAAAATATGGCATAAATAGAAATAAGTACATACAAAGCAAATGCAAATGAATATGGTGTAATTTCATGAGACAAAGTAAACTAATCATGAAGGAGAACAGGAAAGGCTTTAGGTATGAGCTAGCACCTGAGCTATTCTTTGGAGGAAGAATTAGGGATTTGGGGGTTACATTAAAAAACATGACATGCAAAGGTGTGGAGGTGAGAGACCACCAAGTATAGGGAGTAATGATAATAATAATAATAATAATAATAGCTTGAATTTATTTAGTGCTTACTATGTGCCAGGCATTGTGCTGAGTGCTAGTATACACCGAATGGAAAGAAACAAAACCACTCTTAAGAAAATGTTTTTATACATAAAAGTAATTGCTTATAGACATTCAAAATGTTGAATTTTTCAACCACAGTTTACACTCTCTTGAATACAGAATGGCAATAAAACACATTTCAATATGTATTTGGCAATAGGAGTCACAAAAAGACACGTGCATATTTCTTCTGATAGTTGACAGAAGCCCAGCCTGAAATGAATATATTGGAGAGGAGAGATAGCATTTTCTTCTCTTCAATATTCAAGGGATAGCTGAACTCATTTCATGCAAACCAGATACATATTCAAAATTATATTCAGGTTTGCATATGGCCACATTGTGACTGATAATTATAATTTAACTGAGGTGATACTATCTCAAAGTGATGGTAAGGATTTTATCTATGTAGTTAGATACAAATGAGAATATAAAAAAGATGTCTAACAAAAAATAATACAAAATTACAACTCATACTATAATGAGGAGAATTTGTATATGTCAAAGAAAATACTATTATTTAGAATTTAATTTCTAGGGTGGATTTAATGCCTAAGACCGTAGCATTGCAATAAAACTTTTTTTTTCTAAATTAAAGACTAACATAAGGTGATAAGCATCAGTTGCACCAATGTGACTTCCTGATTGATGTCAGTATAGTGATCTGCAGACTCCACTCCAGATGTATCTCTAACCAGTCAGTGACCATGGAAACTATTATTTTCTCCTCCTCATACAAACACACACACGCACACACATGCATGTGCAATAGACTTCACATGAGCTATTGACCTAGTAAGAGCTGATTAGGGTCCTGAAACTGGGTTAGGTAGTTTTAATCTTCATTGGTGACTTCTAAGGCCTATTTTTTCCCCTACTACTTCCACAGGGTTATTATTATGTAAAAGAATATTTTTACTTTGTAGGATCTTTTCTGATCTTTTGAGAGCTAGTAAATGGTTGCCAAATACTCAAAAAGTTCATCTTTTGAAGGGGAAGTCTGATAATCAAATTAGGCTATCATCAAAAAGTAGAATCAAAGGAAAAAGTCCAATTAGAGGCCCAAAGTTGTGGGTGCATAATGTTATACATAAAATGACAAAACTCTGCCTAGAAGGTTCCATTTTTTAAAGTTCAGATTACTTATATGATTCTTGTGGACACAGCCCAATTTAACAAATGTAATAAGCACAGTAGAGAATCGGTTACTAATGACTTCAAGACTTTCAGCAACACTCTATTGTACTACATAATCATTACCACATAGAATTCTACTGTGTTAAAGGCTATTTTTTTTCCCGGAGGGTGGAAAAATGAATTGAAAAGGTCTGCTCTACAGATGTCTTCTTTGAAAGAGGAAAAATATAGTAGAGAGAAAAGAATGTTGGCTTTAGAGTCAAAGATCCTAGGTCTTAGTTTGAAGCCTTACTTTGGCATTAATTGTGTCTGTTTGACTTTGGGCAAGGCACTCAACTGCTCTGGGACTCAGTTTCCTTATCTGAAGAAGAAAAGGTTTAGGCTATATGACTTCTAAATGATCATTCTAGCTCTGAATCTATGATAGTATGTGGTACTTAGAAAAATGCAGACAGTCACATGTAACATGTAAAGTGCTGGATTTGGAATCAGGATGACGTGAGTTAAAAAAAAAAAAAATACCTAACTGATACTTATTAGCTGTGTGATCCAGGACAAAGCATTTTTTCTTGACTTTTCTCACTTTCTTCAACTATAAACTGGGGATAATAATAACATCCATCTCCCAAGGTTATTGTAAGGATTAAAGGAAATAATATGTAAGGCATTTTGCAAGCTTATAGTGCTATATAGATATTAGCTATTATTTTAAGAAAATCTCTTAGAGAATTACAATAACCAATTTTAAGAAGCCAACAGAGTCAAAATTTTTAAGTTCTTATTTAAAGTCTTTTAAAGTTTATCTGCAAAAAGTTTTTCCCAGTCCCCTTAAGTTTAGTACCTTTCCTCTGAGATTACTTCTAAATTCATGGGCACCTAAGTAGAGCCTAGAATGCCAAGATTGTGGTTAGCAAGATTCATCTTCTTAAGTTCAAATTTGACCTCAGACACTTACTAGCTGTGTGACCCTAGGCAAGTCACTTAACCCTGTTTGCCTCAATTTCCTCATTTGTAAAAGGAGCTGGAGAAGGAAATGGCAAACCACTGCAGTATCTTTGCCAAGTAAATCCCAAACAGGATCATGAAGAGTCTGAAATGACTGAACATTGTTGGTAGGTGGTTGTTTACATATTAGTTCTCTCTTGAAGGCAGGTGCTGTTTTTGCCTTTCTTTTTATACTCATTACTTAGCATAGTACCTGGAACCTAGCAGATATTCAATAAATGCCTCTCACTTTGATTATCAATAATAAAGACCCTTGGCTTTATTTATGTTTATCAATCAGTCAAAATGTCAAGAATATATTATAGCCAGAAATGTCAGTAAGATCATTCTAACACAAACTGGACTCATGTTTGTTGTTGCTTTGTCTCTGTGCTGTTCCTAGTTTCTAGTTATTTCAAGTGAAAAACAACAGTACAATAAAGGATATTGCAACAGAAGGAGCTTATCTCTTAAATTTCACTGACAAAAGTAAAGATTCTGGAAGATAAAACTTAGAATCTCAAGCTTACCAGAAGAGAAATGTTCTGTTTTGCAAACAAGGCAGACCTCTACTGTACAAAGACGTTATTACACAACTTGTGGTGTTGAGGAACTAAAAAAGAAAGTCAACTAATTTAATTCAAGAGAATTCTATGGCTTGCCCTGCTGTTCAAGTTCCGATCAGTGAATGACAAAATCCAAGATAACCTTTATATGGAGCCCATCAAAAAACACATCGACTCATATCAGCATGGAAAAAAGTAGCCCCCTCTGTTTTTTCTTACCTCCACTGGTGTAGCTAATTTTGTCTCAGGAAAGGTCAATCCATGTCTACCCTGTTGAAGTTGAAAGTTATGAGTAAAATACCTTTAAACCATAGGACATGATATAATGTCATCAACTTCTTACTAAAAAAGTAGAAGAGAGTACTTACCAAGCCTCTATGTCTGGTGTTTCTAAA
This sequence comes from Antechinus flavipes, assembly GCF_016432865.1. Taxonomy (NCBI): domain Eukaryota; kingdom Metazoa; phylum Chordata; class Mammalia; order Dasyuromorphia; family Dasyuridae; genus Antechinus; species Antechinus flavipes. The sequence goes on from NC_067401.1 coordinate 358,281,069, forward strand.
CAAAAAAAATCTCCACATACTTTCAAATAACGTGAAGAGTTTCTCTCAACTGCTCACACAAGCTCTTTAGTTAAAATGAAATGAAAGGAACTTTCCACCTTTGATGCAACTTTTAAGATCAACCAAAGGAAGTGATGAATGCTTGTTAGTACCAGCCTCAAAACTCAACTGAAAAACAAAGTGACTTATTTAACTTTCAATCTGCAAAGTGTTTTAATGATCACCTCTGATGATCAGTTATAGATCTGAATTACTATTTCTCTATGAAGAAGGGGAATGTCTTACCCTACTATTAATCATGTGGAAATTAGGAGAGCTAGTTACAACAGAAAGGAAAGCATTTCATATTATTGATAAATATTTTAACATTTTACTAATGACATTTTATTCATTCCATTCCCTCAAACTTAAAAACCAATAAATGCAACTTGACAGTATACAGATCCTGAAGTAGAAGATTCATTCTCCTCTTTCCTTCCTTTTCTGGTAAATCCATTGTATACTAGTATCTCCACCAAAAGAGAAATGAAACTTGGATAGCTAATTTTTTTGATGCTCTCATTGGAGTATATGATTTCTAAGCCTCTTACAACTTTTAAAATTCAACCATTCTGTGAATTCATAAGATCTAGGCTACTTGCTAAAATATGGCTTTGGGTTTATCTTTTAGTTTATATATGCATGCTATAGAAAATAATTTCTCTGAGTACAGAAATAATCCAACCCATATCCTAGCTATCAACAATGGATAGAGAGCTGTGCATGGAGTCAGGGAGAGTCATCTTCCTGAGTTCAAATTTGACCTCAGACATTTACTAGCTATGTGATCTTAGGCAAATTACTTAATCCTATTTGCCTCAGTTTCTTCATTCCTAAAATGAGCTGGAGAAGGAAATGGCAAACCACTTCAGTATCTTTGCTAAGAAAATCACAAATAATAAAATGACAAAAAGTGAGTCACCACTGAAAATCATCTGAACAAAAGTACTAAAAGTCTTCCAAACATATTTTATTTTAGGGATTAAATTTCTAATTTCTGTTATTACCCATGGTCTTTACTTCTCCAGCATCTCCTTCCTGCTCTCTGTATTTTGTTAGCTTCCTGTCATACACCCTGTTATTATAGTTAGTCAGGAATGAATTATGTTACCTGGCTTTGGATGACACTCACTATTTTGAAGGGAGGGAGATATTCCAGGGCTTTTGCTGTCTGTGAGTGAAAGAAGGAAAAGAATGAAGGAAAGAAGGAAGGAAGGAAGGAAGGAAGGAAGGGAGGGAAGGAGGGAGGGAGGGAGGGAGGAAGGGAGGAAGGAAGGAAAGAAGGGAGGAAGGAAGGGAGGAAGGGAGGGAGGAAGGGAGGAAGGAAGGAAAGAAGGGAGGAAGGAAGGGAGGAAGGAAGGGAGGAAGGGAGGGAGGAAGGGAGGAAGAGAGGAAGGAAGAAAGGGAGGAAGGAAGGAAGGAAGGAAGGAGGAAGGAAGGAAGGAAGGAAGGAAGGAAGGAAGGAAGGAAGGAAGGAAGGAAGGAGGGAAGGAGGGAGGGAGGAAAGGAGGGAGGAAAAAAGGGAGAAAGGAAGGGAGGGAGGGAAGAAGGAAAAGAAAAAGAAAAAGTATTAAGTGTTTACTATTTGCCAGGCACTGCAGTAAGCCTGGTGGGTACAAATACAAAAAGAGAAATAGTCTAATGTAGAAGGAAGGAAATAAGCACGTGCTAGGCGTTATGTTTAGTGCGTTTAACAAATATCTCATTTAATCTTTGAAACAACCCAGGAAAATATGTATTATTATTACTCCGTTTTACAATTGAGAAAACTGAGGCAGAGATTAAGTGACTTTCCAAGGAACACAAGGCTCTTAAATGTCTAAAGCCATTTTTGAACTCACCTTCTAGACTCCCGGCCCAGCACCACCTAGTGGCCTTCCAGTCACCTTCTCTCTGATGGATTTGTTGCCAGGGAAGAAAAGGTTGATCTATACAGGATAGTCCCCTTCTAAAAACAAGGTACTACCAACGTATTTGAGAATTATGTTGTGACAATTTATATGAAGCTATTTGTGACTCGACTATAAACTCATCCCTTCCCTGTTTAACTTCAAGCTCACATTGATAATTTTCTTGCTTTGTGCCCCTTCATAAGAAACACATTTGTCCACAGGTGTCGTGGGTGGTCTTTTTCTTAGCCAATGCTAAATTTTGAAGGCTGATGCTCAGGGTTTTAAGTGCTGCTGAAGTATGAATTACTAACTACAGAAGTAAAGCTAAATGGTGGATCAAGCCAGAATTAGTATCTATGTAGTTACTGTGTATAGTTGTTATTTTTTCCTATTAAAACTGCAAATATTCTACCCCCACATACTGCATTTTGAAAAATTCTTCCTAAGTGAAAGAGATGCCTCAGTTAATATGGTTTATTTAAAATTTTGTTTGCACGTTAATAACTACTTTTGAAGCATAACCACTTTGTTACCTCATACATTCGCATGACAAAAGTTCAAAAGATTTTTTTTTTTCTTATCTTTTAACTTTTACAAAAGACTGTCTCCACCCCCAAGATAATAGGAGTTTCTAGGTCCAGATCTTTCTCTGGGTATTTTTTGGTAGCCCAAGTAAGCAAAATGCACATCTTCAGATAGCACCACTTCCCAGTGTACCTGAATATACATCATCTTTAGATTAATTATGAGAGCCAATACCTTATAAGTTTCCAGCCAGACAATAGATGCCATATAGAAAGCTAAGGTTACAGAAGGTCTTGACTATTTTCCAAAGCTATGTGGGCTCAAAGACTAATCATGACTATGAACTCAGCTACATGGCTCCTCTTGAATTTCCAAGAATATTTTAAGATCTTACTAATAGGGGATGTTGTCAGAGACAATGCTTTTTCTGTATATAAATAAGAGTTATCTAAACCTCAAATCACATTCCACATATTTATATACATATATAATATGCACATATATGTATACATGCATAAGTAAGTATATATGTTTATATAGGACATCAAAAAAGTCAGTATGTTTATAAGCATTTATATGAGTGTATATATCAAACATTCAATAATTTATATCCTTCAATAAACCCTGTAGATAAGGATTTTTTTAAACTTTTAATAATGCAGAGTTCATGTTTACCATGTAATTACATAGTTAGAGGGTTTTTGCTGCTCAGTGTAAGAAAATAAGAGAGTCTGATAACTTCTACATTTCTTGAAATCCTATAAATCTAGTACATAAAATATTTTAAAATTTCTCTTATTTTCCTAATGAGATTCTAAACTCCTTAATCACAGAGATTGCATTTTCTATGTTTGGGGGCAACCAATAAACATTTAGCAAGAAAATGAGAACTTCATAGATGCTACACAAATTGGTTGTTGTCCTTCCTTCCTGAAGAGGACCAAAATGGCATCAATATGTTGGAGTCAGGGTACAGTGTGTCTGACTATGTTTGATGAGCTTGGAACACTCCACTACTGATCAAGTACAAATAGTCTATGTGAACATTTGGGGTGGAGATAACTCTAAATTTGTGCATTTCATATTTTTTTTGAGCTACTGCAATTCTGCTTTACCCATAGAGCAAGAGCCTTCTTTAATGTGGGCATGCTATGCTCCGTCCTTTACCAGTGTTTTCCATGTCATACAATGAGTATGGGTTTACTGGTATTTTGTCTTCCTGTGGGGGAAACTTGCCTGTGGTCCAGTCTTGGGACAGAGTTTAGAGGATGAATCATAAATCTCATGTTATTAATTAACAAACATTTATTAAATACCTTCCATATTCTAGGTACTTGTTAGGTATTGGAAACATAAAAACAAAAAAGAAACACTCCCTGCTTTCAAAGAACATTCCTCTTGGAGAGAAAATGTATCAGAAGACACAAAATATGTCTGTGATGTCTTCCACTCTCACCCCAAGAATGCACAAATACCCTCTGCTTTTCCCAGATAAGAAATCTCTTCATTCTGGAAGCTCACGCCTTCCCTGAATTTCTCACTTTGGAAGTATTATTCACTCAAACAGCCTCTTTCCCTCTGGAATTTTACAGACCAAGAAAAAAAGATGAAGACAAAGTTTCATCTACAGTCAAATAGAAATGCAAGCAGAACTAGGTAAGTGACATAGCTCAGAGTCCTGTTTTCACCGTTTCTCCTCTCTTTATTCTCAGGACAAATCTCTGGGTGGATTTGGTGATGGGTGGTTGTGTTGATTTTTCTACTTTTAATCACTTACAGCACCTTACTTCTTTTGATCTGTTAATATGATAGAAAGAAGTTGGATCTCCAGGGCACTGGCCATTCAGGGGCTGCTATTTATTCAGAGTCGATTCTTCAGACCCAGGGTTTGTTAGGAAAAGAGATAGGAATAGGGAGTCTAACAGCTTAAGGAACATAGGGAAGGATATTTGTGAGGATTTGAGCTGGAGGTGAGAAAAGTAATTGGAAAAGAAAGCAAAAAAGGGCCTACTATAATATAAGGGAGAAAAATCAAGGACTACAAATAATTTTTTTGTTTATTGCTTTGAAAGACAACATCAGAAGGGATCTAGGAAGATTACTCATATTTGTTTTAGAGAAAAATGAGTAAAATATAAATGACAGGTAAAGAATCAGTTATATGACAATGGAGAAATTAAGAATTTAAGCCTTACTAATAAGACTTTTTAAGTCAGTTCTTTGTATTGATCATTATTTTTATTTTTTAAAAATAAAAAATACTGCAAAGATTCCACTTCAATTTTATGTTAAAAACAAAACAATTTGACCACAATTAATAGATCACTCTTTACTCTCTCTATAAAAGTTTGAAATTCTTGAAAAAAATTTAATTCTAAAAAAAAATGACTGGTTACTGATGTAGGGAACTGGTTCATATTAGATATTTTGACCTCATAGACTAGGGGTCCTCAAACTACAGCCCGGGGGCCAGATGCGGCAGCTGAGGACGTTTATGCGGCCCATCGGGTTATGGCAAAATCAGATTAGCAACACAAACTTCCGGCACTGGGCTGAGGCGGTGGAGACAGAGTGTGAGGCGATACTGAGGTGAGGTGAGTTCCCAGGCCGGGCTGTGTGGTGTGGGGAAGGGAGAGAGATGCAGAAGATGGAGAACTGACGGCCCGCGGCCTTGTACAGTAATGGCAGCCACCACAACAGACAGGCGCGGGGGATGTACAGTGCACGGCCGCTGCAGGGGGAATTCACTGCAGCAGTGAAGGTTCGGAAGCAGGAACGTAAAAAGCGGGAGAGTGTGGGAACCAGAGGCATCACAGCGCAGAGGCAGCTTGGAGGAAGTTGGACGTTGCAATCTGTATGTCTCTGTGTGGGCAAAGTTATTGCTGGTATATTGTTTTTGTAGCGCTGTGTATATACATATATATATGTACATATATATATATATATATATATATATATATATATATATATATATATATAGGTATTTTACAAATAGCAATTTGGAATCCCTAGGAAATAATGATGTTAAGAAAAAGAAAAATTGACTCGGAATGTAGGATATTCAAAGAACAGTGGACTTATGATTACTTTTTCATGCAGTGCAAGGAAAGAGCTGTATGTCTGATATACCAGACACTAAATTCTGTGTTCAAAGAATATGATTTGCATCAACACTATGAAACTCAACAATAAGATAAATATAATTGTTTGGTTGGAGAAGTGAGAAAAGATAAAATATTAAAACTGAAAAACTCAGTTGACAACTCAGCAAAATACTTTTGTGAAGCAGAAGCAACTAAATATTTCATCACTGCAAGCAAGTTTTCAAGTTGCCAAGCTAATAGCACACACTGGCAGACCATTCATGGAGGGAGAATTTGTTTAAAAAATGCCTTCTTTCTGTTGCCAAAGAGATGTGTCCAGAGCAGGCCGATTTATTTAGTACAGTGAGTCTTTCAGGACCTACAATTACATGGAAGATTGAAGAAATGGGAGACAATCTGCAGCAGCATTTGCAAAACTCCATTTAAAAAATTTCATAGTTTTCCTTGGCATTCGACAAAAGCAATGATGTTGGTGATTCTACACAACTTCTAATTTTTATTCGTGGGCCGAATGATTATTTTGAAGTCATAGAAGAGCTTGCTGCACTGCAAAGCATCAAAGGAACAACTACAGGAGAGGATATCTATGAAAAGGTTTGCCAAACTATAAATGGTTTGGAGCTGGACTGGGCTAAACTAGCCAGCGTGATGGTGCTCCTAGCATGGTGGGGTCTAAGAGAGGAGTAGTTACTCACATTAACCAAGAGATGGACAAACATAACGTTTGGAGCTGGACTGGGCTAAACTAGCCAGCGTGATGGTGCTCCTAGCATGGTGGGGTCTAAGAGAGGAGTAATTACTCACATTAACCAAGAGATGGACAAACATAACCATTCTCATCCAATAGCCATATACTGCCTCATCCACCAATAAGCTCTGTATAGTAAATCACTGAAGTGGGACTCTTATAAAAATTGCGGTATCTTGTGTTAACTTCATTAGAGCTAATGCACTAAATCACAGACAATTTCAGGAATTTCTGTCTGAGCTAAATGTTGAGTATGAAGATGTTCTATATCACACAGAAGTCCATTGGCTGAGTCGAGGGAGAGTTTTGAAACGTTTCTATGACTTACTTCCACAGATTACAACTTTTCTGCTTTCAAAAAACAAAGAAGTACCAGAGCTCAATGATGCAGAATGGAACTGGCACCTTGCCTTTCTGACAGATGTAACAGAGTTACTCAACAATTTCAATATGCAACTTCAAGAAAAGGGGAAGCTCATCTGTGATATACAATCACATGTCAAAGCATTTGAAGTAAAATTAGGCCTCCTCATCAAACAAGTGAAGGAGGAAAACTTCTGCCATCTCCCCACAACTCAATGGCAGGACAAAAGTTGAAATGGCTGGCGATGGCTTGGAGATGCAGTGGGTGACCTTGGTGTCTTTGCTCTAAGCATTCCCCGGCACCTACTTCAGCTGCTCTCATGGGGGAATGGAACAAATTGTTCTTATTTGCTCATTCTGCCATATGCTTGAGTGGACATCTCAACTCACTGATGGTTTCTGTTGGTTACCCTCAACCTAGTTTACTCCATCTGCCAAGAGGATTTTGACAGGATGTGGGCAACATACATTTTATATCTTCTTATAGCCACAGGTGATAGTGAGCAACTGAGCCACTAGCTATTCATAGATTAACCTTGATATCTATATTATCTTGTAAAGAACAGTACGAAATAGTGATGCTGCATGAAGGGAAACTTCAAAAAGCACGCTTAAATATATAAAATAGACTAATGGTAAGATAGGGATTGTGGCTTCCCCTTTAATATTCAGAATCTGGTAATGTGTCAGTGTTGTATAGTGAAAGACAAATGGATTTGAAATCAGATAAACTGGGCTTAAATTCCAGTGTTACTATTTACTTCTTTATGTGATTTTAGAAAAGTCATTTTGCTTTGGACTTCAGTTTGCTCATTTTTGAAATGAGTAAGATGGACTAGATGGTAGAACATTCCTACTAAAACAGTCTAGTTTTCTGATTATTTTAATTCTCTGAATTACCTATTTTCCAGTCTGAATTGTTATTATATAAGCCACTAGGTGTCAGTAGAATACCAATAAAACAAAATAAAATATCTAAATTTCGTCTCATTTCTCCCCATTACTTTTTTGTTCAGCTATTTCCTAAATTTAATTTTTTTAAACTGAACTGAAATTAAATCTTTCTGCCATTATTTGTGGAAAGCTTCCCTTCCCACTGCACCCTCAGTGATCATGCTTTCATTTCCAACTTTGGTTAAGACTTCCCATCTTAAACAGTATTTTTCTTTCTTACCATAATATGTTTACAATTCAAAATACCTTTTCAGTGTACCTTCTTTTTTCCAGTTGCTAACAGAGTGGAAGATCAGTCACAAGAGGCTTTTATAGATCCACAAGTGGCTATACCCTTAAGATGACACAATAGTGTAAGAGCAAAGTTGCCCTCCACATCACTCACAAGTAAGATCTAAACCAAATGAAAAGTATAATTGGGTGATATTTAACAAAATAAATAAAAATACAAAAAATATAAAGTTGCATTTTAAATAGTTAATATGTGTCCCACAGAAATATTTATGTATAGTTTGATGGCTCCCCTTTTTAACCTTAATTTGATATTGCTGATCTAGAGAATAGTTCCAGGAAAGTCAGTCTGAGGGTTTGCCAGAAACTCAGTCTATTTTGGGGGAGACAACTGTTTTAAATTCCTTTGGAATACCAGAGAAAGCAAGCCAGATAACATTAAAGCATAATATGCCAGTGATCTTGAGAATGGTCATCTTGGTTCTGAATGTGTGACGTGAATGAAATTGATTAACTTCAGTTAATCTGCAGATAATGGTAATAATTGGTCTTATGCTACTTAGCTTTAAATAATAGAATATCACTAAGGGTGTGCTGATGAATGCATAACTGCCAACTTAAAAAAAAAAGAGTGAGAGATTTACTTTTAAATTTAATGAGGATAATTACTATCTTGTTAAGTCTATATGATCAATAAAACAGTAAGTCAAACCATGCTTTAGAAAGTTTCACAATTTCTAAGGTGTAAATGCTCTTACTGAAAATTCAAGAGTCTTTTCTAGCTATTTTAAACTAACTTCAGTGCACTTCTGAATACCAGTCTCTTAGGAATCAAAATTTCAGCTCACCCAAAGGGAAAGAAAAATGCTAAGCATAAAAAAGTTGCAATGTCACCAAGGATGAGTTATATGTATGAAAAACTATGAACAATATTATAAAAGAGATGCATGACCAAAAAAGGAATAACTGCTCATATATTGACAGCAAATAATATTTAAAAGATAATGTACATGCCTTTGGAACTTGCATAATGTCAAAAGTTCTAGAGGAAATGCTCCAGGTCGTTGTGTAGGTGGTTCATAGAAGGACTTTTTTTGGAGGATATAAATATTGATTTACAGGGCAGCTAGATAGTATAGTGGATAGAGCATTGATCCTGAAGTCAGGAGAACCTCAATTCAAATCCAGTCTCAGATGCCTAATAGTTATTAGCTGTGTGACCCTGGGCAAGTCATTCAACCCCAATTGCCTTGCAAAAAATAAAAAAGAATTCAAACTTAGCTTTTTAAAAATAAATTCTGTGTGTCATCTTTCTTCCCATTATTCCTACTTTTTAATTATATTTATCTGTGCACATCTTCCCAGATTACAGATCTCCAAACAAATATAAGCACCTTGAAGGCAGAAGCTATTTTAATTTATACTCTTAGCATAATGCAAGGAATGCTATGGGAGCTTAAGGTTATGAAGACAAGATTGCTGCTACATATTTGTTGTGCTACTTGATTTCTATCCCAACGCATCATCACTAGTGAATTGCTAAAATTTCTTCGGGTTTCTTTCTACAGAGTTTGGAAGCCAGGTGGTTGGCTCTGTTTGTGTTCCAGAAAAACAGGGACTCTTTTTCTAGGAACTTTGATTTATTTGAATATGAGAAACTGGAGCAATGTAGGGGATTATCAGCATACTACTTTAGCCACACTCATTCTGAAAGAGACATTAAACCCAGGGCTTCCCCAGGAAGATCTGAGTTCAAATCTAACTTCAGCTGCTAAATGGATCATCTTGGACAAATCATTCAACTTCTATCTCAGTTTCTTCAACTATAAAATGGGGGTAATAATAGCACCTACCTCCCAGGGATGTTCTGAGGGTAAAATGAGATAATATTTAAAAAAAAAAAAAAACATTTAGCAGAGTGCCTGATACATTAGTAGATTCTACATAAATGCTAGTTCTTTTTATTGTTGCTGTTTAGTCATTTTTCAGTCATGTTGGACTCTTTGTGACTCCATTTGGAATGTAATTTGGCAAAATTACTGGTTTGCCATTTCTTTCTCCAGTTCATTTGACAGATAAGAAAACTAAGAAAAATAAATTAAATTACTTGCCAGGGTCACACAATTAGTAAATGTCTGAGATTAATTTTGAGCTCAGGAAGAGGTATCTCTATCTGATTTGGTACTCTATCTGCTGTAACTAGAAGTTCTTATTTTTAGCTATTATTATTTAAAATAGACTTTAAAGTGATGGGTCAGTCTGAGAATCATTTTCATATCAAAGGTATAGACTTGGTTATATCCAAATGGCCTTTTTATGTTTATATTATATTATAATATATTGTTATAATGTATCACATGTAAATATATAATTATATTATACATATTATATAAAATATAATTATATAACATTTCATATATGTATTATATATTATTTTCTGGAAGTCATATCTCCTCCACAAAGGAGGACCTCAGTTTATAGAATTCTCAGGGGATGCAAACACTGACACAATACTCTGCTCTTCCTGATACTTTTTCTTTTGTTAGCTCACTGGGGAAGACATGTAAAGGCATTTCCACATCAAAAAACAAACAACTTCTGAAGGAAACATAAACATTGAAACAATGTCTTTTCCTAAACCCAGAGAGTCATCTGTGCCTAATTTTCATCCCTAAAATAATTCAATTTACCCAAATGCAAATAAAGTGAATATGATTGCCTACAATCTCAGGAAATTGCAGACAGTCAAAAGAAACCAGTAATGACTTTTATTTCTTCCTTAAACTCCCTTCTAGAATGACAGTAAAATTGCTCACAATTTCAACTAGTCCCTACACTTCTGTGAAATTTCTATTACAACACTAACAATTGGTATCAGGATTGCGATAAACAAAAGAAAACAATAGGACTGAAAGCAAAAAAGAAAAAAATTATGCCCAATCATCCAAGAAAGGTACTGATCAATGTCTAGAAATATTGAATCACATAATACATGGAAGAAAATGACTGCGTGACAAATGGAACATACCTTCTCCAAGCAATATAAAAAGGATAGACAGATTTAACTATAAATGGCAACAGCACCAAGACTGGGCAAAGGTAGTTTGGTTATTAGAGCTGAAACTTGGATATTTTCATTGATAAATTAATCATTAAATATTTGAATATCTATAAGATGAAAGGCACCATGGTAGGTATTTGTTGAATTTTTCCAAAAAGGAACCTTGAAAAATATAATCAATTATTTATTATACACACATACTTTATCCATAAGAAATATATTATTTCTTAGGAGCTTTCCCCAAGTTACCCAACATATTTCCAAATCACTTCATCCAGAATTCAATTGCTGTATGCTCAGGTAATACATAATATTCAGCTTAGCAAAGTAGAATTAGGAAGATTAACTTCTGACACAAATAAAACAAATCATGAACTCAAATAATGCATACCAAAGTCAATAAGAAAGGAATTAGGAGTTATCCAAACAGTCTTCCTTTGTATTAATATAGCTATTTGAATGTTTGTTATATCTACTTATCATTAAACAAATATGGGTTACTTCTTCCTCCATTCCTGTTTACAACCTGTCACCTTTTCAGTTACATAGTCTTGTTCCTCATCCCACCAACCCACCACCCTACTACCATTTCTTTATTCAAGGAAATCTGCTAATATAGGACTTACTTGTTCTTCCCCACCTCACCCATTTTTCTACAAGTGTGATTTGCAGTCTCTTCTTTTTTCTCTGTAAGGAGTTAATTTACAGAAAAAGAAAGAAAGAAAGAAAGAAAGAAAGAAAGAAAAAAGAAAGAAAGAAGAAAGAAAGAAAAAGAAAGAAAGAAAGAAAGAAAGAAAGAAAGAAAGAAAGAAAGAAAGAAAGAAAGAAAAAAGAAAGAAAGAAAGGAAGGAAGGAAGGAAGGAAGGAAGGAAGGAAGGAAGGAAGGAAGGAAGGAAGGAAGGAAGGAAGGAAGGAAGGAAGGAAGGAAGAAGGAAGGAAGGAAGTCTCCAGATATACCAATGGAGCTATGAGAGATGGTGATAGATAAATAGAGAATGTAGATATATTTGTACTTTTTGTGGTAGCAAAGACATGGTAACAAAGTTTAGTTGTTGTCCTTCATTGAAGGAGAATAGACACAGTGTGCCTGACTGGCTTATCAGACTAATATGAGCTTAGAATGCTCATATTAAGATCAAATAAGATAGACATAAATAGTCCATGTGAGCATTTAGGATAGATTCTTTTTCTTTTGAGCTACTTATCTCTGTACCAATTCCAAAGTTCTTGAGAAAGACCTTGAGAGTGTCCTTGTATAACTTTTTCTGACTACCAAGGGAATGATTGCCATATGTAAGTTCTCCATAATATAGTCTTTTTAGGCAAGCATACATTTGGCATTCAAATAATATGGTTCATCAGAATTGTGCTCTTTGCAGTAGAGTTTGAATACTTGGCAGTTTAGTTTGAGAAAGGACCTCACTGTCTTATTATCCTGCTATTGTCTTTTATCCTGACAGTTAATTTTCTTTTTTTATTATTATTATAGCTTTTTATTTACAAGATATATGCCTGGGTAATTTTTCAGCTTTGACAATTGCCAAACCTTTTGTTCCAACTTTTCCCCTCCTTCCCCCCACCCCCTCCCCCAGATGGCAGGTTGATCAATACATGTTAAATATGTTAAAGTATATGTTAAATACTATATCTCTGTAGATAGATAGATAGATAGATAGATAGATATACACACACACATATCCATACAGTTATTTTGCTGTACAAAAAGAATTAGACTTTGAAATATTGTACAATTAGCCTGTGAAGGAGATCAAAAATGCAGGCGAACAAAAACAGAAGGATTGGGAATTCTATATAGTGGTTCATAGTCATCTCCCAGAGTTGTTTCCCTGGATATAGCTGGTTCAGTTCATTACTGCTCTAATGGAACTGATTTGGTTCATCTCATTGTTGAAGAGGGCCACGTCCATCAGAATTGATCATCATATAGTATCGTTGTTGAGGTATATAATGATCTCCTGGTTCTGCTCATTTCACTTAGCATCAGTTCATGTAAGTCTCTCCAAGCCTCTCTGTATTCATCCTGCTGGTCATTTCTTACTGAACAATAATATTCCATAACGTTCATATACCACAATTTACCCAACCATTCTCCAATTGATGGGCATCCATTCATTTTCCAGCTTCTAGCCACTACAAACAAGGCTGCCACAAACATGCTGGCACATACAGGTCCCTTTCCCTTCTTTATCAATTTGGGGTATAAGCCCAGTAGAAACACTGCTGGATCAAAGGGTATGCACGGTTTGATAACTTTTTGAGCATAGTTCCAAATTGCTCTCCAGAATGGCTGGATGTGTTCACAATTCCACCAACAATGTATCAGTGTCCCTGTTTTCCCACATCCCCTCCAACATTCCCCATTATCTTTCCCTGTCATTCTAGCCTATCTGACAGGTATGTAGTGGTATCTCAGAGTTGTCTTAATTTGCATTTCTCTGATTAATAATGACTTCATAATAAATTCATATGGCTAGAAATAGTTTCAATTTCTTCATCTGAGAATTGTCTGTTCATATCCTTTGACCATTTATCAATTCTGCCAGGTAATCTTCAAAATCTTTTAAGACAATTCAAATGAAAGTGATTCAGTTTTCTTGTATGATACTAATATACTCTCCAGGTTTCACAGGCATACAAAAATGAGGTCTGTACAACAACTCTGTGGACTTCATTTTGGTGGTCAATCTACCACCCTCTCTCCCACATTTTCCTTCAGAGGCTCCCAAACACTGAGCTAGCTCTGACAAAATAACAAGGTAAATGCTCATTGATTAGAGAGTGGCTATATGAACTGTGATACATGAATGTAATGGATATTTCTCTGCTATAAGAGAGAAAGATCATGGGGCAGTTAAATGACACAGGAGATAGAGCAACCTCTAGAGTCAGGAAGACCTGAGTTCAAATTTAGCCTCTGACACTTATTAGGGATGTAACCCTGGGCAAATCACTTAATCCTAATTGCTTTAAAAGAAAAAAGAAAGAACATGATGAATACAGAAAAGCATGAACTTACATGATGAACTTATGAAAAATGATATAAACAGAAAAATAGAAAGAACAATAACAAAACTATAAAAACTAAATGATTTGAAATTATAAAAACCAAGTCTCATTACAAAGACGAGACATGAGAAAATACCTCTCCTCCCCATTTATAGATAGGGTCCTTGGATGTGGAACAATTTATTAACTGTATTAATTTGTTTTGTTGTTTTTTTCTCTTCCCCCTGTTATTTTTTTTTATAAAAATTATGCTCTATCTGGGGCAGGTTGAGGAAAAGTAGGTGATGTAAAAAAAAAGTATCAATAAAAGTGTATCTTTTCTAAAAAAGGAAGGAAGGAAGGAAGAAAAGGAAGGAAGGAAGGGAGAAGAAACAGAGTGACAGAGGGAGAGCGATAACAAGCTGAGATAGATTAACAATATGTGCTGGACCATTCTTTCAATGAGTGTTTGTATCAACTAAGTCAATTACTTAAGTGATAAAATACGCAATTTATTTTTCATCCCTAGAGCCATTACTCCCCTAGAGGGCAGCAGTTACCAGTAGCTTTGTACTTTTGTGACCACAACTTTATTATAATTATCTATGTTTATAGAGATTTGGGTCTCAGATAATTTTAAATATCACTTTCTTCAGTCCATTAAATGTCATCTCTGAAACAGACAAAATTGTTGGGATATTTTTATCAACAGAAGTTCCATGTTCAGGATGAGAAATTCCCCCATTTTTGACTACATTTCAAATACTATGCACTGTATAGTGGGAAAATTGAAGTCTTGCATAGATCAAAAAGTTAATAATATTTGATTGAATTAATTATTTGGCTATCCTGCTATAAAAATAAATAAATAAATCAGGAGAACCTATGCTATGAGATGACGAATTTAACTATTGTTCCACTGTGAAACCCTAAAACCAACTTTGTAACCTGATAGATAATAACTAAAATAATTTCAACTATGGCATCTGCTAGGTAGCAGAGTAGATAGAGCACTATGCCTGGAGTCTGGAAGATTCGTCTGAGTTCAAATCTGGCCTCAGATATTTATTGAGTGAGTGACTTACCTAAGCAATTCACTTAACTCTGTTTGCCTCAGTTTCCTGCGAGACATCTAAGATTTTTTGGTATCAAGACTTAAAATCTGAAGAAAGGTAAGGAAAAATACCAGTTGAAAAATTTGAAAAAAAAATTTTAGTTGCAATCCCAACTAAAATTAAACTTCAAATCTGAACAAACAGGTCAACAAAACATATCACTTCACCACATATCAAACCTCTATTTATGACACTTCCCCACGAATCTTGCTATTTCTCAAAAGCCTATTGAAGTACATAATTACAGCAATGAGAGAAGCACAATTATTCAATTTAGGCACTTGGGTTTCAAAGCCATGCAACAGCAACAAAGAAAGAAGTTGAAATATAAACATAATTTTTAAAAAGTAGGTTAGCATTCTATTCTCCTTTTGTTACAATGGAAGAAAAGTGGTGAAGGTTAGATCTAACCCAACCTTTTAAGATAGAGTTGTGTTTAACTTGCGTTAGAATGAGTTGGTATCAGTGATTATTTTTTAAAATAAGTACATATGCTTATGTTAAGTCATCTTGACTAAAAGAAAATGTAAACAAGACAAACATTTTAAAGAAAAATGTTTTAGCACTAGATAAAGACTAAAAGTTTATTATTCAATAAGAAATATAAAATGTATAATATTAAGTTTTTTCATGGTAAAAAGAACCTCCTTCTTTATCCTGTCTTGCAACAAGATTTTTTTTCTTTTTCTTTATCTTTAAACTTGGTTCCATCTTTGTCTTCAAATTTATTTCTGTTGCATTACCACTGACCTCTCAACTTGCATATGATTTCTCACTATTCTTAGACACTTAGACACTATATTGAAAATTCAATGTTATGTTCCCTCCTTTACTTTTCATGAAAAAGGAAGGTTCAATGAAAAATCTAAATCAGTTAATAAATGTTAAGTACCTATTATTTGCCAGGTACTGTGTTAAGCACTGGGGATGCCAAAATAAAGGGAAAAGACAATCCCTGCTTTCAAGAATTTGAGGGTACCTTGACATCATGAGTGATAAGTTTGAACCCATCTCTTACCTATAATGTTTGTTGAGTGACTTATCCTCTCTGGATCTCAGTTTCCTCATCTGTAAATGAGGATTTGACTAAATGACCTCAGATCTCGTCCAGATCTCTGATAGACAGTCTTTTGACCCTGAGAGGCTTCTCACTCTAATTATGATCTTATGATCTTTTATGGATTCTGATTTAGAATTCCTCCCCCAGTACTAGGCCCAGCCAGGAACATGGAAGATTTCTGTTCCCTCAAACCTTGATCTCATTTTATAACTCTTTCTTTTGGGACAGAAAGTAGTATTACAGTAGGAGCTAGGGAAGGGTCAGAAACAAAATCTTCAAGCTAACTCATGAAAGGAAAAATTCACAACTTCTGGGTCAGCAGGAAGTCCTCAGGATGGAATCCAGAAGTTTTGTAATTATCAATGAGAAATTTGTCAATGAAGCTTAAGGTTCTCCTAAAGTTCACTGCACAGATAAAGCTATTCATAGACATTTGCCTATAGGAATTCTTTACCAACCAAATTAAAGTAGTCTTCTCCCAACTGACTGTTCAGGGTACCCAAGAAGCCATGTCATATTTTATGAATGATGGCTTTCAAAGAAATCTTCTAAAATATTCCAAACATAGAGGCAATTAAAATTCAGATACCCCAGCAAGTAAGGAATTAAGTAATGGAGAAAGTAAGTATAATTAGGATTCTTAGCCAAGATATTTGGAGTTAGTCATCTTTTAGATGACCAACTTTTAAAAGAGTTAAACATTCACCTGAGCCAGCAGCAATCCTTTCCCCTCATTCTAGCAATTTTAGATCATATTTAGCACTATAAGAGGGAAATATTGATTGCACAGCAATTATAGGACTATGCTATTAACTTCCTCCTCAATATTCCTCCAATCATCTATTTTTATTTCCTGACTAGACACAAAAAGGAGGCACTATAAGATATCCAGGAAGAAAATCTATGCTACCTTCCATTTCTCCTGCAGAAACATGTGTTTCTCTCATTAAGAAACAGGACAAGCTTCTGCCACAACTATAGATCTTTCAACATATAACTATGAAATATCTGTACACTCTAATCCTGATGCTCCAACGACTGAACCAAGTATATAGAGCCATTGTTTTCATCAAATTGGACAGGAAGCAAGCAGAAATGTTGTCATTCTTCTCTAAAAGATTCACAATACTTCCTACTCCTCTCTAGGATAAAATACAAACTTGTCTGGTTCCAGAATATCAAGACTTATTATACATTTTCCCTCCCCACCTTCTGCTTATTCTGTTTTCCAATCAAACTGTTAACACTTGATGATTCATGTTCTGCCTCCCACTTCCTTACTTTTGCACAGATTATCCTCTGCCATGCTTTTATAAGTTGAGTAATTAGAGGAAAGGCTGATCATTTGGAGAGTTCGCTCACCCTAATCAACTGTATGAGATTTCCAGTTATGGATCTTACTGCAAGAACTTGAAGGGCAACTCCTATTGAAGTAAACCTGAACCCAGACACCTTCCTGATTGGGCTTTAGATATTGAGGCTGCCTCTTCATTATTAGTTGGCTCAGAAGAATGGGATTTTGCAGGAGGTGCTGTTTCCTCTAAAAGAACAAACAGTCAAACAGAAAGGGAGAGATCTAGGAAAGAATAGGGCCACGAGTTAAAGAAAGACAATCTAAAACGAAACATACCCCCAAACTATATCAATAATAAATGAGATGAGTCCTTTTCTTCAACTACTTGAATTTCTCTGTTATTATGTCTTAGAAACCATAACAGTAAGCCAACATTTTGCTTGATTAGTTAGAGATGCACTGATCCCTCCTCACTCCTACCTACTAGCACAGATACTATTTTTTAAATAATAGGTTTTTATTTTTGAAATATATGCAAAGATAGTTTTCAATATTCACCCTTGCAAAACCTTGTGTTCCAAATTATTCCCTCCCTTCCTCCCATCCCTCCCTAAGCAGCAAGTATTAGAATATAGGTTAAACATGTGCCATTCTTCTATACATATTTCCACATTTATCATGCTGCACAAGAAAAATAAGATCAAAAAGAAAAAAAATGAGAGAGAAGAAAAAAGTAAGCAAACAATAAAAAAGGAGAAAATACTATACTGTGATCCACATTCAGTCCCACAGTCCTCTTTTTGGATGCAGATGGCTCTCTCCATCACAAGTCTATTGGAATTAGTCTACAGATACTATTCTAGGAATTTTATGGTACCCACTCCCAGCTTGGTCTCATGGAGCTGGTCCACCAAGAGCAAGATTGCTATTGCTCAAGACCCAGGTGACTGCCACATAGGCAAGGGGGTTGACATATCCGGAGAAAGAAGACTGGTGTCAGCTGTCATCAGATGGGATGTTTTGCCTTTATTCTAGTCTTCAAAAAAGGAAATATAACACAATGGGCTGGATAGAGCTATCTGTAAGATTAGAAAGCACTGAAAGTCACTAAATACAGAAATAAATGAGGAGATGAGTGTCATAGAATCCTATAAACAGACCTTAGAGTCTGCAAGATACATGTTCAAGTCCTGTCTCTGACGCATATTAACTGTGTAACCATGAACAACTCACTTAATCTCTCCTGACCCTATGTATTTCTTTAAAACTCAGTCACAAAGTAGCTGCCAATATATATTAGCAGAAGGAACTTCCACCCAGAAATTTCATGGCATGGATTAAATCATAGGTATGGACCAGAATGTTCCCCATTCCCCCACAGAGCAGAGAGCCCTGCCATGATTATGCCACAATGAATAAGTAGTAGATAAATGGGAGATATTTAAATATATTATTTTCAATATCATTCTAGTAGACTGAAGCATAAAATCAATCAGTCTGCCCAGCTTTCATACATATACACTCAAAGGACTGTCCAAGAATACCTCCAGGATTCTTCTAACTTCTAGGGTTTCATGGAACACACTTAAATAGTTAATTAATTAACACACGCTTAATTGCCATTGTCTCAAGTGTCTAACTCTATCTGAGTAATCGTGGATATTCTTATTAAGGTCACCACCACTTCCCATAATGTCACAAAATTTATCTGAGCTAAAATTTATGTATTGCTTTAGAATTAAGTCTGAGGTTCGTTTGTTTTGTTTGTTCACCATCGTAAAAAGTTTTTTCTCAATCTGTGTGTAAAGGTTATCCAGAACCTTGTGTAATATATCCTGCTGCCAAGATAACCAATTCTGTTACAACCTTATATATCATTCCACACCAAATACACCATTCCAAGTATATTACGTCTTCTGCTACCTTTTCCCAGCCTAGCTTTAACCAACAATGCACTACTGTAGACTAACAAAGAGAATGACCCAGGACGAATTAGAGAAAGACTGAAAATTATCAAATTCAGAAAAAAATGGAGGAGATGATGTCATAGAATCCCAGAGGAAGTCTTTACACATGCCAGAATGAGTATGGGTACAAAGTTTGCAAATGGAATCTTTACTTGTATAAATAATCCAAGAAATAGGCTAATTCTGCTCTTGCTTTATAGACCTATAATCATTCCTTTCCCAATAGAAAATTTTATGGGCTATGGTTTTAATTATAATTACAAAGCAAAATGAGACTATAACGTGACAATAAAAACATGTCCTGGTTATCATTTTTGGGCAGCATCATCTGACCACAGTTAAGAGAGGACAAGTAAGTAGTTTTTTTCATCATTAAAATCCAACAAAACTATTAACAGTGCTAAGTTATCAAAATTTAAGTTCAAGTTTTACATTGTAGCAGAAAAAATAAGGTGAAATACATTGAAGACAGGTCTATGCTTGTGACATTAGTAATGGACATTTGCTAAAGTTAAAGAAAAATTAACTTAAAGATTGCTGCTTACAATTTCTCATGAATTATGAAAAGCTAGAAATTTATTGCTCTGATTTCTAAAGGGTTTTTTTTAGCATTCTTTGACATGTTATAGAAGAGGGTAAACTCTTTGGAAATATCTGCTTCCTGAACATGATTTATTAAAGAAATAGTTATGAGTGATTGCCCTCCATGAGTCTGAAAATATGCAGTTAGCAATTGTTAGGCTATAATCTTCCAAAATACTATGAAACTTTGTTCTGGACTCCAAGCAGAGAATTGTGAATAGACTATCTGAAATCCAGAACTACAATCAATCATCCAATCCAAGTAATGAATTAGCAGCTACTTTATGCTGAGCATTACTTTTCAGGAGATAGAAGTGAGAGAGGAAGGAGGGAGAAAAGAGAAAAGTAGTATAAAATATAATCCCTGTTCACAGGGAGTTTAAGATGATCTCTATTTCAAAGATAAGAGTGGTTCGTAGGAAACCACTACTAGCAAAAGTCCATGCTTAAAACCTTTTTTGACATTAGTAACCTAAAGGTTAGAAATGTCCTGGAGGTATTCTTGGACAGTTCTTTGAGTGCATAAGTATGAAAGCTGGACAGACTGATTGATATCATGATTCAGATCAGTCTTCTAGAATAAACTTATGATGGTCAGAATGCAAAGAAAATAATCAACATAAGAGAAATTTTGAAAAAAATTAGTGGGACCTAGTAACTGCCTAGATATTGAAAATGGGGATTCAGAAATGATTCTAAGTTTTAAGCATGAGCTTTTGCCAGACCTTTCAGTTTTTGGTTCTTAAGTACAAATATGCATTTGATCATTCAGCTTTTATGAATATACTGACATTGATGTAATACTTTAAAATTTATGAAGTATCTTGAATACATTATTTAATTCAATCTTTCCAGTCTATGACATTAATACTGCAGGTATTTTTAGGTACATTATACAGATGAGAGACCCATGGATTTAAAATGATTTATCCATGATCTCATAGCTAATAAGAGGCAGGATTCAAATAATAATTGATATTCACATAGCATTTTAAAGTTTGCCAAGCACTTTACATATATTATATCATTTAATTCTTATAATAGCTCTCTGAAGCACATGTTCTGATAAACTGATTTTTCAAAGGAAGAAACTGGAGCAAAGAGAAGTCATACAGCAAATAATATCTGAGGAGAATTTGAACTCAGGTTTTCTTGACTTGAGTCCAACATTCTTTTCACTAAACAATGTTGTTTCTCAAAACATGATGATGATGATGATGAGGAGGAGGAGGAGGATAAAAATACTGCAAGACCCCTCACTCAGTCTTTTTTAGGAGGAAGGAGGGTGAGAAATAATTGGGGTAAGTGACTTGCCCAGGATCACACAGCTAGTGTGTGAGTCTAGATTTGAACTCTGGTCCTCTTGACTCCTGGGTCAGTGCTTTATCCACTGAACCATCTAGCTATCTCCCCAACTCAACCTTAAAAGTTCAGATGGTAATAATTAAGAACTGAAAATATTATATTATATTCAAATAAGATTTAAAGGAACCAAACAGTGCTCATACTGCTCAGAAATATCAGTAGAATTTGAACCTGATTTTTGAAAGAAAGTGATCATTCTTAGTGTTTGACTATACTAAAACTTCATTAATATTTTCAAGGGTTGATTAATTACAAAAGTTGACTAATATCCATTAATCTTTGGTGTTTGTGGGGAGGTATCAGAAAGAGAAGGACAGAATGTACTATAGAATAGGAACTATGAAGTTATACAAATTCATCATAAAGTACCTTGAAAACATTGCTTCTCAATGATCAGAGTCAAAACATTCATCCCTTTAAGACATTCCACAATGATTTATCTCTTGCCTCCTCTGAAGAAAAAGCCTTTGAATAGAAGAAACACTAAGACAACAAATTGCTTGTGAAGATTCACCAACAGACCCATAGTCTGTCAATGAAATATAAAAACCCAGCCTCTCCAAGAACAGTATACACAGTAACAGCAACATTGTACAATGATCAAATATGAACAACTTAAGCTATTCTCAATGGTAAATAATTATAATAATAATAACAAATCTTGGAGGGGCTCTGGGAAACAGGCACATTGATTTAATGTTGCTGGACCTATGATTGAGTACCACCATTATATAAAGGAATTTGGAATTATATATAACAAGTTAATAACCAGTGAATACCCTATTACCCAGTTATACCAATGTTAGGCCCATAATCAAAAGAGATCAAAGAAACAGGGAAAATTCCTATATGAACAACAGTATTCGTAGCAGTTCTTTTTATAATACAAAAGAACTAGAAATTAAGGGGATGCTCATTTAAGGGGAATAACTGAATAAATTGTGGTATGTTAATGTGGCAGGATACTATAGTGCTGTAAGAAATTTTAAAAAAAAAGATGCTTTTAAAGAGATTTGGAAAATAAGCAGAACCAGAAAAACAACTTATACTGTATTGTTATTATAAAAATGAATCATTCTGAAGTTATGTAATTGATGAAGAAAGAAATTAGCAGAACTAGAACAATTTATATGACAACAATGCTAGAAAGATAAAAAGTCTTTAAGAATGATGATCAAAATAATGACCATCTATGATTATTATAAAAGACTACTAAAGAAGACAATCTACTTCCTAACAGAGAGCTGATAGATTTAGAGTACAGCATACACACACACACACACATGCATACACACACACATATGTATATATACACATGTGTATATAAATATATAGGGGATTTCTGTCAATAAAAAACTAAAACTTTTTTTCATGTAAAAAAGAGAGCTTACAAATTGGTAGTAAAGCATAGTAGATAATGTCATCAGTGTATGTCTATTTATATAAGGATAAACTTATATATTACATCAACTAAAGACTAAAGCTTAGAAATTGTCTATAGCAAGGTAGAATAATAAATAAATGTCTCCACTGTATTTCAATTTGCTCTCATTTTAAAATTAATTAATTACTCAAGCAAGAAACCTAGTCTCAATTAATGGTTATTAATAAATAAAAATGATTTTGCATTTATCATGTGGAATAGTAAGACTGCATTCTAGCAGTAAAGGCATATTAAATCAATGACCTTTACAGTTGTTCAGAGAAGAGAGAAAGCAAAGGCTAAGGAAGAAAAAAAAATGTTTAACAGCTTTAAAACTAGGAATCCAAGTTAATTGACTTCTCACATTTGGATAAGGTCAATGGGATCGATTCATTCTATTAAAAAAGGGAATCTCTCAAACTTTGTATCACCCCTTCTCTAGAAAAAATTTGAGTAAGTTCAGTGAAAGAGATCCACAACTGGATGTTTTAATGTTGATGATTTATAATAGATAAAAGCAATTTTGGATATTTTTTTAGAAGCAGTCCAAGTATATTTGTGTGTATCTGTGTGAAAGGTTAGGGGGTGTACACATATGTTTGTTCAACTGCTTCTATTCTTTGTGACTTCTTTGGGTTTTTTTTTTTTTCCAAGCAAAGGTATTGGAGTGGTCTATTGTTTTCTTGTCCATATTATTTTACAAATAAAGAGACAAGTGACTTGCTCAGGCTCATACAGATATGAAGTATCTGAGAACAGATTTATACTCAGAGAAAGGAGTCTTCCTGACTCCAGGCCTGGCCCTCTGTGCATTAAACCATCTTACTGCACCTAGGGCATTTACTCCATTTATTAATGTTTGAATAGAGATTTAAACACAAGTACACAATTGTACTTCTATCAATAACGTAAATCTTTTGTACATTATTATATCCCTTTCATCAGATACTGAATTCTTCCCTAATTTCTAACTGCAATTTCTTTTTTATCACATTTCTTTGTTCATTCACTAAATATTTCTATCTACTATATACTCAACCCAGCAACTCTGTAGGTCATTGACAAAAAGAAAAATCCTATAATACAACAAAATATTTTCAGTAGCACCTTTTATGATTGCAAAGAACTAGAAATAAAGTAGGTTGTATAATGATTAGGGGAAGGGCTAAATACATTATAAATGAATATAATATTCCTCTGCCATAAGAAATGATGAATACAAGGGTCAGAGAATCATAGGAAGAAATATCAACTGATGAAGAGTGAAGCGGGGATCAAGAAAACAATACATTGTCAATGGATAGAATAGCAAACAAAAAAAAGAGTAAGTGTTATATAATTATAATGACCAAGTTTCAATCTGAAGAAAAGGTAAGAAAATGAATCTCCCATTTTTCTTTGCATAAGGGAAGGACTGCCACTGTGCAATGTCACAAAAGTTGTTGATCACAATTGACACAGTGGTTGTTTTTGCTGTATTGCTCTTCTTCTCTTGCTTAATTCTTAATCACAAGAGAAGGCTCCCAAGTTGGCAGATAGAAAGGGATATGTAAAAATAAAATCAAAATATCTCAAAAAATGTTCAAAGAAAATAGTTGTCTTAAAATAACTAAAGGTCTTTTATATAGAAGAGAAGTATCCAAAACTAAGATGTGTTGCTTTGGGATGTAATAAGTTTTTCTTCCCAGGAAGACTTTTAGCAAAGTTTGGATAATCACTTATGTAGGAGAAGGGATTTCTGCTCCGCTATGAGTTGGATTAGATGACCTCAAAGGACTTCTCCAACTCTGGTATTTTCACAATAGGCCAGTTTTAGCCTGTACCTGCTTAAAAATTATCTCCCCACAAGATTCTCTAGGACTTGCAGATATATGGAATTTAAAGGTAGATGCTTTACTGGAAAATGAATGGATGCCCATCAATTGTAGAATGGTTGAGTAAATTGTGGTATATGAATGTTATGGAATATTATTGTTCTATAAGGAATGACCAGCAAGATGAATACAGAGAGGATTGGTGAGACTTACATGAACTGATGCTAAGTGAAATGAGCAGAACCAGGAGATCATTATATACCTCAACAATGATACTGTTTGAGGATGTATTCTGATGGAAGTGGATCTCTTCGACAAAGAGATCTAACTCAGTTTCAATTGATCAAGGATGGACAGAAGCAGCTACACCCAAAGAAAGAACACTGGGAAATGAATACAAGAAACTGCTTGCATTTTTATTTTTCTTCCTGGGTTATTTATACCTTCTGAATCCAATTCTCCCTGTGCAACAAGAAAACTGTTCGGTTCTGCACACATATATTGTATCTAGGATATACTGTAACCTATTTAACATGTAAAGGACTGCTTGCCATCTGGGGGAAGGGGTGGAGGGAGGGAGGGGAAAAATCGGAACAGAAGTAAGTGCAAGGGATAATGCTGTAAAAAATTACCCTGGCATGGGTTCTGTCAATAAAATTCTGTCAATGAGTTATTTAAAGGTAGATGCTTTACACCTAATTTTTAGTTCTTCTGTTGATCTCTTTTCACTTCATAATCTTATCTTACCAAATTCTTATCTTTCTCTGAGCTATATCTGAGCTATATCAACAATAGAGAAACCTAATTTCTGAAACACATATAATAAATAAATATATATGCATATATATGTATATATTTTCCACCTATCATAATACTAATTTTCTACAAAAGATAATCAGACTACAATTCCATAATTTTCAATCTTTTCTCAATTCCTCAATCCTCCTCCTCCCCTTTCCTTTTTATCTCAGTTTGCAACTTAGTGATATCAGTGGAGAGAATTGTTAAAATCCCAGACTCTTTGATGATCTGTCTTCTTAGCTAACCTGGTTTCTCCTAGTTCCAAGATAACCAAACACTCTGAAATGAAGTAATTCCTCGAAGTTTTGTCCTATACTATATTCTCTATGAATAAACTTAGCTTCCATGGGATTTAACTATCCACAGATAGACATGAGTGATGAATATGTGTTATCTATGATTGTGCACATAGGCATGTGCATAATAAGAAACTTGCCAGTGGGAAGCCCATTACTCAGAGTATACACATTGTTTTGCCTATTACCAACCCTCAAAGTGAGAACAAGGTGGGAGAGAAGGGAAGATGTGACGGGTCTATTTCTAGAAGTGTTTCTTAGAAGGGTCCCGCTCCCCAACACTGAGAATGCATGGATATTCACTTACCATTACATAAGCTACTTGCTTACCATTACATATCTACTACTAGTAAGAAAGGCTTTTCAGCAGGATGCTGAGCCAGAAATGGTTCTATAAATAGAAGATTCCTACAACTCAACCTCCTCTCTGCTTGGGTGTGTTAGAGTAAGAATAAATTGCTATGGGCTTCCAGGTAGGAGGAGGAGCCTCAGGTCATCTCTCATCCAGGGCCATTATAAAGCATTAGGCAACTTATTTTAATTTCTGTCTGCTTCAGTTTCTTCAACTGGAAAGTAAGGATAATAAGTGAGGGTAAGTAGCATGTATCTCCTAAAATTGTTGTAAAATTAAATGAGATAATATTTATAAAGCACTTGGTACAGAGTAGATATCTAATAAATGCTCATTTCATCTCCTTCCCTTCCAAACTTCCTATTTCTGTCAAGCTATATTTTTCAAACATCTCAATTTCTGTCAAAGGTAGAAGCCTGGCTTTGGAATCCAATTCACATACATGTCATGGCATCACTTCCCTGGTGTCAGGGTCCTCTTCCAGAGAGGAAAACAAACAACAAACATAAATCACTCTGGCTCTCATGAATCAATCAACAATAGATTCTGGCCAAAAATCTTGAGGGTCTTCCCCTCCCAGATTAATTTTCTTTTTCTTTTTCTTTTTCCTTTCTTTTTCTTTTTTTTCTTTCTTCTTTTCTTTCATCTTTTCTTTTTTCTCTTCTCCTCTCTTCTCTTCTCTTCTTTTCTCTTTTTTTTTTTTGACAAATTTGTAAAAGATGCCATTCTTTTCTTACCTAAATCTTATATG
Organism: Antechinus flavipes; assembly: GCF_016432865.1. Classification (NCBI taxonomy): domain Eukaryota; kingdom Metazoa; phylum Chordata; class Mammalia; order Dasyuromorphia; family Dasyuridae; genus Antechinus; species Antechinus flavipes. The sequence continues at coordinate 358,307,812 of NC_067401.1, forward strand.
GATGTTGGTTCAGTCAAACCTGTGAAAGACCTTAACTTAAAAAGGCCAAGATCTTCCGCCACATCCAGGTCCATCTTCAGACATCTTGATCTCTATCTTGCCACTGGACCCAGATGTTTCTGGAGGGGAAAGTGAGACTGGTGACTCTGTACAACCTTTCCTCACTTAAATTCAACTCACTTGGATATCACGGCTTCATCTCTCTGATGTTATGGTCTTCTTCAAAACTAAGGACAAACAGCATTGCTGTCAAAGCTACAATCCCAGGTTTATAATCTTACATTATCCTTAATGTCTCATATATCAATTCGTTTGTCAAATATTGTTGTTGCTGTATCTGCACAATCTTTTGTATCTATTTCCCTCCATATAATCATCTTTCATCTATTTTATTGTTCTAGTTTCCCTGTGGTCTCTCTGCTTCAAGTCTCATATTCCAATCCATTTTACATCTTTCTACCATAGTGACTCTCCTTAAACACAAATCTGATCATGCAATTCTACTCAGCTAGCTCCAGTGATGTATTGTTGCCTCAAGACTAAAATATAAATTCCTCTGATTAACTTTTCAGTCCTTTATAATTTAACCCCAGTTTATCTTTTCAACTTAATTGTATATTATATATATTACTTCCCTTGTGATCCAGAATAACTGACCTTCCCTTTATTTCTCATGTATGAAACTGCATCTCCCATCTCTGTGACTTGTCCCTGACTATTCTACATGCCTAGAAGACCCTCCCTCCTTATTTCAAGCCGACAGAGTCCCTCTTTCCTTTTGTGTTACAACTCAACCTTCAACATCAAAAGTTCTTAACCTGTTTTGTATCATTGATGTTTTTGGTAGTCTGATGAAGTCTATGGATTTCTTCCCAGAATATTTGCTATCAACATTTATAATAGATAGAAATGTCAAATTTCAGTTATATTAGTGAACATAAAATGTAATTTTTTCCTATCCAATTTCACAGACCCCTGTGAAATTTGTCCAAAGATCCTTAATTATGAAACCCTTTTCTGATCCCCCATCTGCTACTGCCATTCCCCAAAACTACCTTGTATTTAACTACTTATGTAAACTTGTATTTGCTCACTTTCTATTGGTGCTATATGTATGTATATTTGTGCAGGTGTATATGTATAGGTATGTACATATATTATACCTGCTGTCTCCTTCCATAGATATCTTGTAAGTAGAGATTGTTTCATTCTTTGTACTTATACCCCAGTTACCAAGGATAGTACTTGGTATATAACAAATGCTTATAAAACTTTGTTAGTTGGCTGATTGATTGATTAATTGATTAATCAAAGTAGAACTCAGGAAAAGCATTCAGATCTGTGAATGATATTCCTTTTCAATGTTTCTTTAACTCTGATCTTTAAAATTAAGTTTTGCTTTGGAAGCAATTGGGATTAAGTGACTTGCTAAGGTCACACCTCTAGTAAGTGTCTGAAAACAAATTTGAACTCAAGTTATATTGACTCCAGGATTAGTACCTTCTATCCACCCCAGATGCACTGTTTTTGCCTTTCTTTGTAATATACAACAGTGCCTGGTATATAATAGGTTCTTAATAAATACTTTTGACTGATCAACAAAGAACCGCACAGAAGAAATAGAATAATGTGTAGGGTCAGAAAGATAAGGGGATGTGCTGGTCTTGTGGGCAGAACAAAGGTGAGTTTTAATAAGGAAATGGAAGACAAAAAGTCTGAGGTAGCACAGGAGAGACAGACAAACTATACAGAGGGAGATAGAAAGAGACAGAGGAGCATGGAGAGCCAAGTCTTATTTATGAGAGAACTTGCATCATGCAGCATTTCCCCTCAACTGCCTTCAGCAAAAGCTGGTAGGAAGCCTTTTCTTCATAAGCATTTGACTCAGAGAGGATTCTAAGAAGCAGAAGGAAATCTTTTACCTCCAGGTCCCAAGAGGACATAGTGGCAAAGAGGATTATCCCCTCAGTTATAGTTCCCCTCCTTAGGGAATAAGCAGAAATTTAATGTTAAGGTTTATCTATTCAGCCTTCAATTCCAATCATCTATTAACTGCCTAGTAAACATCTACCTGGGCATCTCCACAAATTTAATATGTCCAAAATGAAATTCATTGTCTTCCCACAGAGCCTACCCCTTTTATTTACTTTTCTCTCATCACCACTATTCTTCTAATTATCCACTCTCCTTCACCCATATCTAATCAATTGCCAAAATTTTGATTTTCCCTCTATAATGTGTCTCACACCTGTCCTTTTCTATCTATTTACAGAACTACTTTAATAAATATATATATTTTATCAATCAAATTTCACTTAGATTGTTATGATATCTTCCTAACTAGATCCCCTCCTTTTCATCACTCCTCTGTCCAGTCCACATTCTGACACAAATACCAAATTGCCAAGAAACTTCATTTATTGCCTCTAGCATAAAATAGAAATTCTTTTCTTTAATATTGAAAGCCCTTTGCAATCTACACCAAACTATATTTCCAGACCGGTTTCCCATTATTGTGCCATATGTAATCTATATTCCAACAAATTAGCTTACTTCCTTTTCCCCCCATATAATATTACATTACATCCATGGCTTTGCTCAACCTATCTGTCTATCAACCCTGGAATATCCTCTCTTTCTTTACAGCCACTACTTAGAAATCTTACTTCTTTTTGAAGCTTAAGTGAGGTGCCACTTTTTGAATAAGACCTTTCCTTATCAAGACAAGCATTAATATTCATTTTCCCACTTATCTACTAATTATTTTATATATGATATTCGGCATGAGAGTACACATGGTGACTTCCTCTAATAAAATATAAGTTCCTTGCAAAGAGGAAATATTTCATTATTTTAAATAAGTCCTTATTCAAATAAAATACCCTTTAGTAATTGATGAGTAAATCAATTAAAATACACACACACACACATACATACATACACACGCATATAAGGATGTGTATGTGTGTGTATGTGTGTGTGTGTGATTCTTTAGATTATATTGCCTACCTAGTGGTTGTCCTTCATTATCAAAGAGAATCAAAATGACATCATTATGTTGGGGGTCAAAGTATAGTTTGTCTGATAGTGACTGATCAAACCAATATGAAATTGGAAGACTACCACAGATCAGGCACAAATAGTCCATATGAACATATGGAATGGAGATGAAGTGCTTGGCTAATAAATCAATGTAGGAGAGTGGAAACAAATAGATTTACATATCCTTCCATGAAATTTCTGAAAGTGGCAATTATGAAAAGGTGTAGGGAAGTTTCCAAAAGTGGCAGTTATGAAAAGGTGTGGGGAAGTCTTTTTCTATTGATTTGTTATTTATCTCATATGCTACTTTAAGTACCTGTCTTTTACTGTAATATAATGTCATGTGTTGAATTTTGCTCCTAGACAGAAGAAGTTCACAGGAATGAGAATTCAGAGTTATGAATTTCAATAGCTGATTGACTCAAATGATTTCCAGGAACCCACTGAATAGGGCAACAAATGATATATATGGAGGGGGGGCGGGGAACATGACACTTAGAATCTATAATCTGGCATTCCTTGAAGGAGTTATAATAAATAAAATCTAGATGGAGCCACTGGAAAGACATGTAAAGATAGGCAAAAGGGGGAAAATGCTTAAAGAAAGGGGGAAAGAAAGAAAAACCAGTTCCAGATATGCTACTTTCCTGTAGAGCCCATGACAGTAATTCATGACCTTACTTTTATGTGATTAGAGATTATCACAGCAAAAGAGTTATTTTTTTTTGGGGGGGGGGGGAATGCCGTTAACTTTATATGGTGATTAATACCACGAATAGAAGAAAACTAGGAGTCAGGAATAAGATTGACTTCAAATGAATATGATCATGACAGCTGGTGTCCCAGATATTAACTAATGCAATTTTTCCAGTTAGAAAATTTTAAAGTCCCTTAGTCCATCATGGCTGGCAGCTAGGTGGCACAGTAGAAAGAGCACCAGGCCTGGAGTCAGGAGTACTCATCTTCCTGAACACAAATTTGGCCCTAGACACTTACCAGTTGTATGACTTTGGGCAATTCACTTAACCTTGTGTGCCTCAGTTTCCTCATCTGTAAAATGAGTTGGAAAAGGAAATGGAAAACCGCTCCCATATCTTTGCCAAGAAAACCCCAAATGGGATCAGGAAGAGTCAGACAGGACTAAAAAGAGCACTAAACAATCACAGTCTGTCACATTCATTCTTAAATAACACTATCACCGGAGTTTCAACCACACCAACAATATTGGGTACAAGGAAAGAAAATCATCTAGGTTAGTCTAGAAACATGAAGTTAGACACAACAATGAATCACAAAAGCAGGCTATTTACATAAATAAGTTCTCTCTTTTCTTTTGTGCAATAGTTGCTGGGGTTTTTTATTTTTTTGATTCTCCTTGTGGTAAAGACATGTAAATTACATTTGGTTGCTAGAATAACGGAGACTTCCCACACTTCACTTCCTCTCTCATTCTTACCTTCCCCCTCCCATCTCCTTTTGAATAGATAGAAGTATTTGCACAAGTTTTTAAAAGCTTAAATAACACTGTGAATTGAAAAGGAGGAGAACTGGCTGGATTCCATTTGGGAAATTGCTTCAGTGCTTTTAATGACCCTTTTTTTCTCCCTGAAAAAGGACCATCTTTTTAACAGGATTCTTCCAGAGATGCTATTGGGCTTTGGGTTGTGTAATAATAATACAGGCTCTGAAGAATTAATGTTGCAAGTCATCCAGAAGACAATGAAAAGCCAACATGAGTAGGCTGCAATGTTTTTGCCTTTCTTTGTAGCCTTTGTAGTGCTTACAACAGTGCCTGATACATAGTAGGTGCTTAATAAATGCTTTTTGACACACTGTCTAATGAAGAACTTCACAGAAGTAGGAAAAGAAATAGGATCAGAAAGATAAGGAAACAGACTGGTTTTGTGAGCAGAGCAAAAGATAAATGGTAAATAAACATCATGTCTTTTAATACTCATGCAATTCCAAGAGTTCTAAAGGGAGCAGCACGCAAGGAAAAGACTCTAGGGAGCACATATACAATTGCAGAGGATGAAAAGATACAGATGGATTGCAATCTGCAGCAACATTTCCAACAAAATGTTTCTATGTTTCTATAAAGTATTTTGTGTTCATAGTGAAGGGATAGAAAAGGAGCAAGGCATGAAGTCCAACTCTCAATTGGGTATAAAAATGTGTATTCTATTCCTGACAACCCATCAAATATTCATAACTAGCACCATGCCAGACACTGGAGATGTGGGGATGTGGGGGCGATACAAAGTGTAAGACAGGGTGGGAGCCCACAGGGAAAAAATAGAGTGCTGCTTTCTAGATTGTTCCAGGATAATAGTTAGCTGTCCAGTTACTAATATGCATATCATCTATAAAGAAATCACTTTTATGGCTTCTATTAGAGAAGGAAAAAATCTCCGTGAATCTAATAAAATGTAATGGCAGCAAATTGAGGAAACATACTATAGGCACAACAATAAATATTACTATCCACAGATACAAAAACACAATACTAAGTGCCAGCATCTCAATATCAACAATTAAGACTTGCCAAAGTATGTGCCCACTCTATAGACTGAACCAAGAACTTTGTAATGCCACCCCCAAGAATTTATAGTTCTGTAAATAATATTCAAGTTTTCAATCCAAAGACTGAAAGAATAAGCTGAATTAATTAAGGAAAAGAAGAAAATCATGGAATTATAGATTTAGAAAAAAGGCAAATCTCATAATTTTATTGGTTATAAAAAAAACAAGGGTCCAGAGACATCATTTGATTTGCCCAAGCATTGCCCAGATTTACCAAGCTCATCTAGGTGGTAAGTGTTAGACAGATCTTATGTTCCTTTCCTATAAACCTTCCCATATTGTTCTTTGCGATGAGCAGGATCTTACAGGAACTCAAACTCCAGTTTAATGTCACTAAACACAAGATTTCTGGTTCCTTTCTTTTCCTCTCTTAATTAGTTGCACAGGATTCTTGTATTTGAGTAAAAGCAACAATTCTATTTGCTGATTTGAGAAGAAGGAAGAGGAGGAAGAAGAAGGAGAAGAAGAAGAGGAAGAGGAAGAAGAAGAAAGAACAAAAAGGAAGAAGAAGAAAAAAGAAAAACAAAGAGGAGGTGGGAGAAAAAGGGAGGAAGGGAGGGAGGGAGGGAGGAAGAAAAGGAAGGGGAAAAAGGGGGGGAAGTTCTAGAATCTTATCTGTGATCCCACATATGTAATCTTGGGCTAGTCATTTATCCTCCCTGAGCCTCAGCTTCCTTATTTGCAAAATGAGGAAATTGAGTTAACTTCTGAAAACCATTCAAGTTCCCAATCTATTGTACTATGGTTCTGTGATTCCTGGAGGGAAAATTACAAAGCTAGACAAAGTATTATTCTAATCGGTTAAATCAATACCTCTGAACACCAAGCTCTCCAAGAGTGACTTTTCTCTTTTTTTTTTTTTTCAAGAGTGACTTTTCTCAAAGTGACTAAATTATTTCTACAATTCTAGTAGCTCACATCATTCAGGGTCATGGTAGTGACAGTAAAGTGTTTGTCTTCTTTTCTGTCTATATCTGCAATCAGTCCCCAGAAAGATCTAGATCTGCTGAAAGACTAGAGGAAAGCATGCATGACAGTGGTAAGAGGTTATTTTTCCATGGTACAGAAAGCAGACAGAAATTCAATATGTCAGGAGATTGAAAATGGATAAAAGATTTCATCTTAAAGTGAAAATAGGTACACTTGTATCAACATGATATGCTCTGAACAGTCAAAAAATTCCAATAAATTTAGTTTAACTTTACTCAAGTCTGGAGTCTCATTGCAAATAAGTACTAAACATTTCAATTATCTGTAATATATAACTGGAGTCTACAGAGCATGGAATAAGAATAATTGGTATTATTATTATTGTAGCTAACATTTATATAGTACTTACTATAGTACCAGGCATTGTGCCAAACACTTTACAATTATTATCTCATTTGATTTGATTCTTACAACAATCCTGGGAGGTAGATGCTATTATTACCTCCATTTTACAAATAAGGAAGCATAGACAAACAGAGGTTAAGTGATTTACTCAGGGTCACACAGCAAATGTCTGAGACAGGATCATAAACTCAGATTTTTCCTCAGTGAAATTTCAACACACTTTCCACTTGGCTATCCTTTTTTAAGTCCAACTTTATCAGCTAGAGGTTTATGAGTAGAATGCTCTCTTGATTCCACAGTTAAATCAATACAGTCACAACTTACCTATCTGGGACTTACCTATATGGCAATTGTATCTCTCTATAGCATAGCTCAGAATGAAGAAGTGAGAGAAGACAGCCATATAGTTTTAACAACAGATGTCGTGAATTCTCAACACCAAGGCTAATAAGTCATAGGAGAGTTTCTCAGTTTTCATTCATGGTCTATTTGCACACAATTCACTCAAGGGGTCTGATTTCCAAGTCAGCAATAGATTAGAAAAACAAATCAGAAAAGATAGATGATATAAAATCCCATGAAAAAATTTGGCCAATAGAAGCTCATGTATATATATATAACGTTAAGATTTATAGAGTACTTACCTCCCATTAACCCTGTAAAATAAGTATTAATATTATATCTCCATTTTTGTATGGGAATAAATTAAGACTCCGAGAGGTTGTGCTTTATACAAGATCACATACCAAGTAAGTATCAGAGCTGGGATTTGAACAAAGCTCTCTTCTAACACCAAGTCTTATATTTATTCTACTAAGTCATACTATCTATATCTAGGTTTTCAAAATTAGCATTAAGTATGATTTGACAGAGACTAATAACAAATGTCATTGGAAAAATATAGTTAAAACTCTCGCTGGAAAGTTTCTCACCACAAATAGAGCTTTTGTCAAAACATTAAACCTTTGCCATGTCAGTCAATCAGGAATCAACTGTGCTTAGCACTGGGAATACAAAGACAAGCAAAAATCAGCCCCTGCTCTCAGGGAACTCAGAATTTAGGATAGGAGACAACAAAGAAACAACTACATATCTAGGAATAGTTGATTATAATCAACAGAGGAAAGGCACTAGCATGAAGGGGTTTGGGTAAGATTTCTTGTATAAGGTCATGTTTTAGTTGGACTTGAAGGAATCAGGGAAGGCACATGTAGAGATGAGGAAAACGGGCATTTCAGAAATGGAGGACAGCAAATGAAAATCTCCCAGAGACAGAAGGTGGAGTGCCTTGTTTGAGAAACAGAAAGGAGACCAGTTCCATTTAACCAAGTAGTAACAATGAGCTTTTACAAAGGATTTTTTTTTCAAAAATGTAGTAAGGACAAGAGTATAAACATTCTCCCAATAAAAGAAAAAACCCTTAGGAGAATAGTTTCATTGTTATTTCACAGAAACTCAAGTTTCAACAAAGTATTTAGTTTCACCACAACTTCATGTCCAAATGTGTCACTGTTGTCTCATTCATTAATCTTTGTCTTAACTACCAATTGACTGGAGTATATTTTGAACACATTTCACATATACAGGAAAAGTTATGTAGATTAAACATAAGAAGGGCTAATGATGGGGAGAAGTGGGGAATATAAGTGCTTTTTTGGACTTGTTGAATCTGGAGATATTTAGTTGAAATGTTCAATAGGCAATTAGTGATAAAGGATCATAGTTCAAGAGAGAAACTGGTACTTGATATGTATATCTGGAAATAATCTTAATAGGAGTGATAAGTTTATAGGATGTGATGAAATCTAATGAAGTATAAAGAGAAAAGAGATTCTAAGACAAATGCATAGAATAAATCTATAGTGAGTGGAGCTTTAACCATCCAAAATGTAGTGTCCTTCTGGAGGTCTCTGTTCAGCACCAAAATGTAGTGTCCAGACTAGCTCTTTGGAGGATTTCGGGACCAGCTTTGGTCTTTAGTGAAGGAGTGAAAGAGGCAGGAGAGCCACCAGGATGGGCAAAGATGGAGTCTCATTTCCAGTCCATTCAGCCCTTAAATACCTCAGTATAATTACATCATTACATCACACTAAGTATGTGCCAACTAGAGAGCCATTATCTCATCAATCTCACTGAGTATGTGCTAACTATAAGCATCCTGCTATAAGCATCCCTTTCTTTAAGTAGAACACAGATGGTCATGCCCTCCTTGACTTGTCAAGAAAAGGTGAGAACACCAAAGGGAGGTGATCAGCCCTCTCTGACTTCTCAGGAAAGGATGTGGGCACTAAAGGGAAATGGGGAGCCAAACTTCATTTGTGGAACTATTTATAAAGGAATTGCACATGTTTAACATATATTGGATCACTTGCTGACTGAAAGAGAAGGTGGGGAAAGGGAAGGGAAAAAATTAGAATACAGGGTTTTGTAGGGTTGAATGTCAAAAATTATCCATGTATATATTTTGAAAATTGAAAAGCTTTAATTAAAAATAAAGTTATGCTCTGAAAGGATGTTCCTGGCTTCCTCTTCCTAATGATAAATAGTTTGCTTCAATGGTGAGCCTAAATTCCTATCTTGAATTCAGAGAACTGTGAACAAAAATGGTTATTTTTCTTTCTCCTGCCTTTTTGCCTTCAATAATTGTTTGTATGTTTTTGCTGGTTTGTTTTTAAAGATCAAAATTTTAAAATATGCTCAACTCCAATAAATATTATCTTTGCCAGAAAACATGTCGACAAAGGTCAAACATCTTTCCCAGAGCTAAACAAGGCATTTAACTCCAAGCAGAGGTTTAAATATGCAAAATGTTGCATAAGTCTGCAACATGGTTATATAGAGTATTTATATAAGTATTTATTTCAGTCCAGAACTGTGATAATTTGTAAGTCAGAAAGTATTGTGGCATCCATAGTATACAGCCTAATTGTTTGCTATTACTTAAAGCTTGGAATGTTAGCATAGGAAATCCCAGCCTTTTTATATGACATGTGAAGAAGTGGCTGTGCAAGGCCTTGAACCCACCCTGTATTTTAAAGCCAAATCCAGTGCCCTCCACACTTCTATTTCATGCTACCTCTCAGCTATTTCATCAATGTGTTGCTTTAGGCATCTATTCATGGCTCTATACTATTGCCTATTTTCATCAGCATTTTTGATTAGATTTGTAAATAAGAAAAAGCTAGGAGGATAGCTAATACATTGAATGATAACATTAGAATCCAAAAAGAACTTGAAAAGTTACATTGGGCCAAATCTAATAAGATGAAATTTTGTAAGAATAAATTTTAATCATGTTTGGTTTCAAAAAAGTGAACTTCATAAATAGAAAATGATGAGGGTATTGTTAGATCACAATTCATCTATGAAAAAAAAACTGAGGATTTTAGTAGATTTAAGGCTCAATAGTGTCAATAGTATAATTTAGCAGTCAAAGAAAAAGCTAATTTTGTCTTATTTTACATTAAGAAACAAGTGATGTCCAGGAATAGGGAAATGACAGGCTATTGTGTTCTGTCCTGGTCAGATCACAACTGGAGAAATTCATTCATTTCTAAGCACCACATTTTATGAAAAATTGGAGACAATCCAGAAGAATACAACCAAGATAATGAAGAGCCTTGAGTTCATATCATAAAAGGATTACTTTGAAGAGATGAGTGATTTTGTGACTGATAGAGAGAAAAATTGAGGGTTATATGATCAGTGTTGTCAAATATTTGAAGGGTTATCTATATGGACAAGAGATCAGCCTGAGAGTCTGTCAGTTAACTAGCATTTACTACTAGCAACTCCTATAAGCCAGGCACTGTTATAAACACTGGGAATACAAAGAAATGCAGGGAAAAAAAAACAGTATCTGCTCTCAAGGTTTTCACAGGCTAACTGTATTGTTGTTTGTCCATTTTCAAAGAGCACCAATGACATCAATTATGGGGTGATGTCATGATTTACGGGTAAATTGTATTTAAGGCAAATTTGCACAAAATTGTTAATCTTTGTGTCTCTTCCAGAGTCATCCAAGTTCAGTGACAAGACAAAAGTCAGTATAAGTGATGATGAGCCATACTACAGTGAATGACTTTGGCATCTTCAATATTTGATCAAATTCTAAGCACTCTACAGCACATGCTTTAATCACTATTGGAAGAAATTGTTCTCATCTGCTTTTTCTGGGGAAAGTCTTAATATGCTTGGGGTAGACTTCACCCTAACTCATTGATATCCCTCACATCAGAGGGCTTGCCATAGAGTATAAACAACATTTAAATTAGATACAGAAAAGATATATACAAAGTATATACAGACAAGCTACATACAAAGTAAATTAGGCATAGTCTTAGAAGGAAAGCATTAAGATTAAGGAGGTTTGGGAAAGCTTCTTGCAGAAAGTGAGATTTTTAGCTGAGACCTGGAAGAAACTAGTTAAGTAAAAAAAGTATGGATAAGGAGGGAGAAAATTCTAGGCATGAAAGACAGAAGAATTCTGGCTGGGGATTTTAAAGGGGAAAATCAAGTTTTGAAATCAGAAAACCTTCATGAAGGAACAATTCACAGTGAAATGGCCTATCCTACAGAAAAATCAATTCTCCTCCCTAGAGGTCTTCAAGCAAAATATGCCTTAGAAGAGATCCTCAATCACAGAGGATCTTTACTAGGACCATGGTATATAAAAGGGGAAAATTTGTGAAATGTAAGCAGGGACTACTTATGTTAGCATTATAGGTCTACAGTCTGGAATTCTGTTTATTTTTTAGTCAGGACCTATTCATTTCCACAGTGTCTGAACTCCTGAATGATCTTTCTATTAATAAGATTCCCTAAGCCTTTCAGAGTTTAACTTCTTGTGTTCACATAGCTTAGTATATTTTAGAGACAAGCTCTTGAATCCAAGACTTTTCTGCCTCAAAAGACTGGTCCTCCATCCACTACTTCTCAATCTAAAGATTAAGTAGGAGTATTACCAGAAGTCAGGAACAAAAGAAAAGGCTCAGAATCTAGGTAAAATTTGAAGGAATAAGTAGATAATATAGGACTATATGTTGATAGTTAAAACAAATCACAGAGTTCATTTGGCCCACTCCACTTCTCAGTTTACAGAGAAGGTAACTTAGACCCAGAGATGTCGAGTGCATTGCTCTTAGCTGTATAATTAGCAGAGCATAGAGCCAAGCAGCATCACCATCAAAGTCTAAATCCAAGTTTTCTGATTTCAAATCTTATAAGGCTTTCACTATGACCCACTGTCTCACTCTATTGTGCATTCAGGACTTTGACAGAGAAGAATTCAGCTAATACAGACCAGTTAGCTTAAGACAGGGCCAATGTGAATGAATATTCAAATGTGAACTTGATTCTAACACATAACACAGCTTAGCTCCCTAATATTCCCTAGATTAAAAAAAAAAAAACTAGAAGAGACCTGGCCACATAAATATGAACAGTGAAATAATTGATTACTGATAAATTCTGATAAAAACCAAGCAGAGGATGAGATGAGTGCATTCAGACAGACTCTAAAAGCCACTCTAATAAAAAATCCTTTTTTAAAAAAATAGAAAAATCTGTATTCTTTTTTTATCTCTAGACTTTAAGTTTTCATTTTTGCATCTGCCCCCTCAAAATTTTTCTAGGGCAATACAGGTTTTCTCTAGAGCTATGAAAAAGTGTACTGTTTCAAAGAAAATATTTCTTCCCAGGGCTAGCTCAAGAGTTTGGGAATCTCTTAGATGAATTCTTGATTCAGATAAAGAATAAGGTTCCCTCACAAGAATCAAAAAAGAGTTAATGCAGGCTGGTTAGATCAGGCCCTTTAATCAAAGAGGATATAAGCAGATAGACAGCTGGAACAGCTTCTGACAACATGTAAATCCCAGCCCTGACTCCAAAGAATTCTACCAACATTGATATTTCACTTTATCTGACTTACTTATGGTAAGTATATTCAAAGGTGGCTGGGATATACTCCCTCTAGATTAGAGCATCAGGTACCTTATCTGTTTTTTCCATTTTGAAACCTTATACTCTTCTTACATACAAGTGGCTAATTAGATGGCTTCCTAGACCAAACTGTTTTGCCTCTATTTTAACCACAAATGCTCATGGCTTCATTTGCCAGCACTGGGGCACATGTCTTGTGTATAGTTTCTGTGATTGATTATGCTCCCTAAATCAGTTTTATATTCCACCAATAAGCCTTAGAATGAAGCTTTGCCTATGTTACAAGAGCATTCCACATGTCTATCATAAAAATTTTGAGACATCGAAGTAAAAGCAGAGGTTTTCTCAAAAAGTCCAGTTAGGGCACAATCCATGGATTTAAATTTTCCTAATTTCCCAGCAGAATCCTGGAGCATTGATAACACAGTAACTCTCCCAGAAAACGCCAGACTCTTCCCTATTATCATTGTTTGTCCTCCATTCTCAAAGAGGGCCAGTGATATTAATAAGGTGATGTATTGACTTAGAATTGAATTGGATTTAAGTGAGGCAGAGCTGTGCAGTCATTGGTCTCATTCTCTCCTCCAGGGTCATTGGAATTCAGTAACAAGAAATAGGTCAAGACAATTGGTGATGGCCCTGGATGAAGTGGAAAACTATGGAAGGGATGACATTGTCAAGGACTTTGATAGGCAAAGAGAGTTACATATTTGCTCCTGGAATCAACAGGGAACCATTGGAATTTATTGAACAGAAGAGATAACAGGTAAATCACTCTCTCTGGGGTGAGAGGCAGGCTTTCATTTACTGACTTGAATCAATTATACAGAATGTTCCCAAAATCTTAGTACAGTTTTAAGCTTTAATAGCTTCCTCAAAAACAGCTCTTTAAAAAGCTATTAAAACTTAAAACTACACTAAGATTTTGGGAACATTCTGTATATCATTTGTTCTATATACTATTGACATGATCACCATCTTTTGATAACCTCAACTTAGACTAGTGGTTATCAGAATATGGTCCAAGTATCCCTAGAAGTACTCAACATTTTTCAGGGTTTTTAGGTCAAATCCATATGTATAATAATACCAAGATGTTTTCATTTCTAATATAGTATATAATTATAGATATAACACATGCAAAAATTCTTTGGACATTCCTCAATAATTTTTTAAATCAATCATCAAGATTTATTAAGCATTTTATATATACCAAAGCCTGTGTTAAGTGCCACATATACAAAATAAAAAATAAAACAGGAACTTATTTTAAAGTGATCATGAAAATCACAATGAAATTTGAAATCTTCATGTGTTTAATGAGGGATTCATGAAAAAAAATACATAAATGATTCATAGAACCAATACCTGTGCTATAATAACAAAATTAAGAGTTTATGAATCACAGAATCATGAAAAACAAAAAGAAAAGACACAATTTATTCCCTTAAGGCACCTGTTTGACCACTGGGGAAAGATATAGTACACAGGTACATATATATACATATATATATAAACTCTAATATAGTTTATAATTTAAGTACATGAGAAAAAAAATTTAAGTACATGAAAGATTCCAGTCATGTCTCATTTTTAAATAGGAGAATTTAATTTATAATACATATTTTAACATGCAATTTATTATGGTTCCTTACTTTTTTCCCTTTGCTTTTATAGTTTGGATTTATTCATTCCTCAACAATTTTAAAGAGTGTAACTAGGTCCTGAGACCAGAAAGTTTGAGAACTACTATCTTAGGCAATGTGTCTTTTCCATATTGCTAAAGAAAGTAACTTTCAGACAAATATTGTTCTCTTAAAATAGCCCAAAATATCCATAGATATGAATTTTTGCTGATTATGTTTTATTTTACAAAATTTAAGTGTACTGGAGGACATTATAGGCAACTTAGTCTAACTTGTAGCTAAATAAAAATCATCATTACATTATACCTTGTAAATGGTCATCCAGCTTTTACCTGAATACGTCCAGCAAAAAGAAGTAGAATGTGGTACATTTTACTTTTGGGTGGCTCTAATTGTTAGTAAGTATTTTGTGGGTTTTTTTTTTCCTTGGATTAGAACTAAAAGGAAATTATATCTGTCATTATTTAGCTCCTACTGCAGTCTTTGAATATATTGATAGTATTTCTGCCACAGTACTTACCAGGTCACACAACATGACTTTTACAGTAGGGAGATATTTGGGGAAAACATGTGTTAATGTTTCCTTAGGGGTTGTATTTATTACCTGGACAATCCCAAAGTCTATATCCCACCCTCAGATGTATTTCAGAGATATTTACATTCAAATGTATTCAAGATAATGTTACTTGATTTTGCATTCATTCAGGAAATCTGAGGTAAAAGAAAAGGTTTTCCCCCCAAACTAAAGATGACTTTCTAATGCAGTGGACAGAGTCTGGGATTTGAATTCAAAACAATTCAACCTTATCTCATACTGTGTGACCCTGAGCAAGTTATCTAACTTTTTCATCACCTACCTCTCACAATTACGAGAATTAAAAGAGGTCATATATGAAAAGTGTTTTTTTAAACTTTAAAGTGCTATATAGGTTTTATTATTATTATTACCTAGATATACATTGTATTAATTAAGAGAAGAAAACAAACTCAGTCAATTTTGTTAACAGATTGAAGTTTTCTTTAATCTTGTTCAGTTATTCCTTTTGGTGTTAAGTATAATAAAAAAAAATCTTGAGATTATCACACTTATTACAGAAATATTAACTCAAAAGAATAGTCTGGGTCTCAAAGACAATTCTCACTAAAGATATTCGAGAATTATATAAACAAATAATTTCATATATTTGTTAAGCACTTATTATTGTGTTAAACACTCAGGATGCAGAGCAAAAATGAACCTATTCCTTGTCCTCTATTTTGGAAAGGGGTCAAAAAGGGAAAACTTTATTTCCCTCCTGGCTCTGCTCCCAATTTTCTAGATTTTGAGACCATGTGCCTGCTTGAGTACTTTCCATCTTGCTTTTGTAACTCCATAAGGGCATCATAGAAAGGTGATACTTAAACTGAGTTTTGAAGAAAAAGATTTCAAAGGATGAAATAAGGACAGTCCAGACTATGGGGGACAAAGAGTTCAAAGGCACAAAGATGAGATAGAAGGTGGAGTGTCTTGTGTGAGCAATAAAAATGGAACAGTTCAGCCAGAGAATAGAGTACAATCAAATCAGACTACTTTGTTATAGTTTATCTTTTATTGATTTGGGGGACTTATTATTATTAACTATGTTAATGTAACATTAATATTAACATATTAAATCACATAACATGTAGGGTCCACTTTATTTAGAAAGTTTTACTTGCTTTTAATCTTCATCTTTTCCTTGATAAATGCAAATATTTCCTGAAACTACTTTCAAAGTCATCAGTTCCATGATGCTTTTAAACATAAATGATATAGAGGAAGGATATGATTTAGCTACTTTCAAAGTCATCAGTTCCATGATGCTTTTAAACATAAATGATAGAGAGGAAGGATATGATTTATTTACTTCCTTACCAGACTACAGAATTTCACAAATGAATTACAACTAAACTATTGTGCATCAAGGGACATAACTTAAAGTCTTGACATTTAGGGCTATTTATTTGAGAATGAAGGAAACAGGGTAGGATACTAAATTGGGTCAGGCAGGTTTCAGAGTTCATGTGAAGTGTTTCTGCAGTGGGTAAAGAAGCTTGCATCTGGAAGGCTTCTATTTTAACCAATTATTCATGCTAACTAGGTGGTAAACCCAATTATATTTACCATGTAGAACAAGGATTGTGAATTTGTGATTTATAAAAATATTCTGATAATTGTACTTTAACATAATTGGTTTCCATTGTGACCTTACAGATATAATTTCATGCATTCAGCACATTATTTTGAGAAATACATAAACTTTACCAAATTGTTAAAGGGATCCATGACGCATAAAAAAAAAATTAAGAAATCTTGCCACTGAAGGAATAAAGTCCTTTCAACACAATCCCAATTTTAGCACCATGGAGTAAGACTCTAGTTGTCCCTCCCTAGTTACATTTATGACAGCAAGCCACATCGGTCCCTAGAGAGAAAAAATAATAAGATATGGTTCGATTGGATTTTACATATTCTTTAGGACTTGTAAAATCCTAATCTTTATTTTTAAGATGAAATTTAGATTTTAAAAGGCAGTAAGGCATTAAAATAATCAGAATTAGTTTATAAAATATATCACTCTAATGGGTGATAAAATATATCACTCTAATAATCATAAGAATATTAACTTTAAAGTTTAATTTTAAAATAGTTAAGCTTTAAACCTGGAATTGCTTTTGCCTTTGTTATACTATCCCTAAATTTTGTCTTACTTCTATTAGTTAGATATATATATATGAAAACATATATAAACACACACATATACATACATATATATGTACATATAAATGGAATAATAAATTCCCTTGCTTATCTGTTCAAGAAATGGAGAATTAATGAGCTCAGTACTACTGGGTTTACTCAAGTTCCCCCTAGATAATACTTTGGCTAGTACAATATCATTTATAATGGTGGATTTTAAAGAAACAGTAACTTCAATTTTCCCTTTTACTTTAACCAGAAACCCCATAGGAAGAATTGCAACTATCTATTACTTCTCTCCCAGATTCTCTGTTCTGAGGGAAAATACTGGCCCCCTACATGACTTCAGATGGCCAACAAATATACCATGCTTTATAGGGGCAGCAGGATTAGAAATGAGGAAATAGAGAATAGAGGAAATAAAGAGTACATCTCTGGGATGTCTGGACCATACATTAGCTCCTCTGAATCTCAATTATTTCAATGATTAACATAAAAAATGTAATGATAATGCCTCAACTTCTAGATACATTATAGGTTTGAGAACAATATCTTGACTTAAAGAATACCATGTATATTCAAACATTCTCAAATGAATTTCAGGTAGTTTTGTTTTCCACAGATAAAATACTCTGTCTTTGTAACCCAGGCTCCTGACATTATCCTCCCCTTTGCTCTCTATTGTTACTCCCTCAAGTGGTACACAATCATTACATAATATATTTAAAGTTAGAAGGGGCCATTAGAGGCACAAACCCTTAATTCTACACATGAGAGAACTGAGGCCCAGAGAAGTCACCTTATTTGCCCAGGTCATATAGGTGCTAAGTGACATACTCAGGAATTAAATTCTCTGATTTAAATCTAGCACATTTTAAAAATTGTACCAGAAATTTATCAAGTTTTATCAAGTTAAATTTAATATCTCAAAAAAAAAAAAAACCTGAAGCTTTATGCAATAAAGGTCTTGATTTCACATTTAATCCTCATTTTTTTCTGGCCTTTTTTTGCATATATTCATGTTTATTGAAAGCTTTCTAGTTGATAACAATTTTTAAAAAATCTTTTAAGGAAAATTCCCAAACTCATACTACATTCCCCCTAGTATTTTTCTTTGCTGCATCTGGGTTACACTGTTCCTAAATTTCCAAAGAGGAACAGGACCTAACATTTTGAAAAAGTTATGACTCACTAGTCACAAGGAGATGAAGCGAAAACGTGATGCTATTTGCAATACTTCCCTCGATCTCTTTTTGTGAGAACATCCAATCAGCTAAATTATTTTTTTACATCGTTAACAGGAATAGCTGACATTTATGTAGTGCTTTTGAGTTTGTGAAGTGTTTTATAGACATCATTTCATTTGATCCTCACAACAGTGTAAAGGAGGTGCTACTATTATCCCTACTCTATAGTTGAAGAATCTGATATCTTAGAGAGATCAAATGACCTGTACACTAGCTAATAAGGAGGGAAGACAGGATTTAGGAAATGGTTCTTTTCTGATTACCAGTCCAATGTTCTTATCCTTCTAAAACATTGCCTTTTATTAACAACAATAACATTCAATATATATATATATATACAACTCTAAAAATATATAGGCAACATATTGTAATATTTTGGTGACTACTTTGTAAATCAGAATGTTCAAGTTTTTTTTTGCTATTGTTTCCCAATGAGAGTTACCCAAATTTTGGCATCCTCTTAATCCCTATATATCCCTAAACAGATTAAACATTCTGAAAGATGGCAAGGAAAATAAAGGCATTTATTCTTGACAGTTACTGCACAACTTTAAAATCTATTGCTTTTGGTTGTTTCAGTTGTTTCAAGATACATTTGACTCTCCCCCAAACTAACTAGTCACAACCCTTAGGAAATAAGCAGTAGAGTATATCCTTTCTAATTGATAGCATTAGCTGATAGAAAGAGTCAGATTTAATCATTATATGGATCTTTTTTGCTTGAATATTTTTGTTTTTGTTTTTAATAATGAAAGGCTCAAGAGGAGATGAAGGGTATATTTTCCAAAAATCACTTTGAAAAAAAAGTTTTTAAATGCATTTAAAAATCTATTCTAAAACATTTTAAAAGCCCAGAGTCCCTCCAAACATTAAGTCCCACATAGAAAACAAAACTTGTTTTTATATTTTAAATTCTTTCCAATATAAGCTTTAAAAAAAAGTAAGCTGTTTTACAAGTGAAGCAGGCTGTGAACAAAGCACAGTTGAACATGTAAATGAGTTGTATGCAGTCAAAAAACTTTTCTAAATTATTTCTGTTGATAAAATAGTTAGATAATATTTGTCAAAAAGGACACATGCAACATAAATATTCCATTAAAACATTTCCAAATTAATTACATTCATTTCTGTTATTCTTTAAAAACAAAAAAGACTGATCACTACCACACAAGCTCAAAAGGGTATACACACACACACACACACACACACACACATATATAATATATATAAATTTATTTATATCCAATCCAACCATAATTTCATTATATGACCTTGTGCTAACTATTTCTTTATGGCAAACTTTAATGTTTTCAACAATAAAAGAACAATAATTTATCAATCACACATATTTGAAAGCCTAAAAAAGAATTATGGAAAAATAATTTCTTTTAATATAGACATAAGGTAACTGCATGTTGTTTTGGATCAAGAATATATGCTAAATTGAAAAAAAAACAGGCATTAGATTTGAGTATAAACCCTAAGAGTCTTTTCTTTGCTCTTCTCAAACAGCATCAATATTATGTATATTGCCCAAAGAAAGTTAATCTTGGAATCTCTCCATTCAGAACCAAAAGCAACACAACATTCCAGACCCCTCAGGAGGAATAAATGTCAAGAAATAGTAATTACTCTACTATCTCATGGCCTGATTATCAGGAATAACATTTGAAAAAATTAATGGGTATGGCTGCATTCAGGAGAGATTTCCAAAGGCAATATTCCCTCTCAATTTTCAAACAAAATGTAGAGGCTCAGATGAAGTGAGGTCTGTTACCCTTTAGAAAGCAGGCATTCAGGAAGTGAAATGTTTGTTGAGTTATTCCTACATTTCAAATTTGTGAGGTTGTACAATCTTATCAATGAGTTCAGTCTTTAAGCCCACTAAAATGAATATCCACAAATATCTATCTCTTTATCCCTTTTCAGATCATTAAGCTAAAAGAACCCAACTATTTGTCAACAACTGATACAGAGTTCCCTTGAAACCAACTTCTTTTGAAAGCGTAGGGAGGAGGGATTTATTGATTTTTTTTAATTTTCAGATCAAACTATATTTTATTACTCATATATTTTAAGAGTTTACACCAACCCTGAAGTCAGGAGGACCTGAGTTCAAATTTGGCCTCAGACACTTAATACTTCCTAACTGTGTAACCCTGGGCAAGTCACTTAACCCTAATTGCCTCAGCCAAAAAAAAAAAAAATTATCATCAATTATTAGTTTTAATTATTGCTTAAAAATAAAAGTCTGAACTTCCCTATCAACTCACATAGTTCTTCCTATTTATATTTGTATTCTCAGTATGTACCCACACTGTCAGCTCTTACTATGTGTTTGTTTTTGTTGGCTGACATCAATTGCCTTGTGAGTACTCTTTCTTTACTTTTTTACATACCTTTTAATATCTCATAATCACTTCAAAAGTAGAGTTCCATTCAATACCTTAAAATTTGAATTATTTAATTTCCAAGTAGATGTAATTATTTATCATTTATCTCATTTACCTTTCTTCCATACTTCATACTCCTTATCTTATCTTTGTTTTAGTAATTTATCATTTCTCTCTTCAAGACATTCCTTAAGTCTCTAAGGAATTTTTTTTTTCAGTTCATTTCTCCTTTCTAAAACTCTCAGTTTTTCTTCAGCGGCATGATAATAAAATGCCACTTATTACTGTAAATTTTTCTTTAGAATGTCCATATGCAGGCTAGCAAAATCCAACCTCCTACCCTTGGATTATTGGAATGTTAGAAAGCAAATATAGTTACTTCTTTGGTGACCTCTTCTGCTGTAGGTTCTGCATCATGGCTGACCTCCTCCTCAGTGGTCTGGAAATAATAGAAAGGAAAAAGTATCAATATCGCAAGCCCTTGTCAACTACATAGTACAGTACAAGAAGTCTCCATAATTATGGATAGGAACTGAAACTATGGTTTCATGATGTAGGGAATTCTGTCCTCTATTAATGCAAGTTGTATGAACATACTTTCCCTGCTGCTCAAAAAAAAAAAAAAAAAAAAGGCACAAAGCTTACAGACTTGTGAAGTCTGTAATTTTCTTCTTTAATTCACCTATTATATATAAAAAATTACATTCCTGGAGAATTCAAATCTATATAAAAAGTTGGGGAAATAGATTTAAATTAGACACAGGATCATAGTTGGAGAACTTAACGGGATCTTTGAGGACATCCAGTTGGTTCCTTCATTATACAGATAAGGAAACTGAGGCCCAAAGAGGTTAAGAAAGTGGCAAGACAAAGATGCAAACCAAGCATCTAAAATAAAATTAGTACTTTTTAAACTATACTACAGTGTGCCATGCATCTGTCAAATATTCTAAATTAGTAACCAAAAAATGTATTCAATTGACAACATAATTGAGAAGTGAAGCAAATGGTACTTTTAACAACCTAAATTTAAAAAAAGTCATAGGGGAGGCAAGAGAGTGAAGGAAGGAAGTTTTAAGCAAAATAAAACATATATGGCAGGAGCAAAAAAAAAGATCTTCAGAGAATATTTCTAGCTTTTTACAATTTCTCTTTATTTGTTGTAAACACTAAAGCAAAAACCCATGTTATTCCCTATGTTGTTGTTTTTTTCAGTATTTCAGTCATGTTTGATTTTTCATGACCTCATTTGGGGTTTTCTTGGCAAAGATACTGGAATGATTTTACATTTCCTTCTCCATCCCATTTTATAGATGAGAAAATTGAGACAAATGGAGTTAAATGACTTATCCAGGATTACATAGCCCGTAAGTGTCTGAGGCCAAATTTGAAGTCATAAACATGAGTGTCTAGGGCCTAAATCCTCTATCCACTGTTCCAACTACTTAGAGGATACGAGGAAATTTGATTCAAGTACAACTAGTGTTGAAATTAGAATGCTTTTAGATGTCATTGGAGCAGAGTGAAGACTAAAAAAAAGGTTCATTTCCTTTCCTGTCACCTCTAATTTAGTTGACTACTTGGGAGAAGAAATGAATCAGGTCATAGACATTAGCAGAATAGAGCCTCCGGCCCATATATAAGGGAATTATGTTGTGTGGTTTTTTTCTTCCTGTACCATTGAAAACCCGAGAATTTCCCATTTTTGAATGTCTGTTATAACTGTATGTCACATGATCTTCCAGAGAAGAAAAAGGTTCAGAATCTTTCAGAAGTACACAAATGAAATGGGTCAGCTGAGAACCTCAGTGATTTAAATGAGTACATGTACCGTGTATCATTTACTACCCATCTATCCCAATGCATAACCTTGGTTATCTCAATTCAACACAAGATAATGACTGACAATTTTGACACTGGAGAATTATACTTGTTGACTTATAACTTGGTGAAACATAATACATTAAGTACTGGAAGGTTTTTTGTTTTGAGTTTTTTTTTTTTTTTTTCATGATAAATGCAGGTAGTGAAGATGGGAGGAGTAGTAGGGAAAGCAACATATTTTGTGAAAATGCCAATTTTAAGTCAAACTAATAAAGAGACATATTGTTGGAAGCTCTGTTTTTCTCTGCTTTTCTATTCTGTTTATACACACTGATCAAAGTTAGTTAAATTTTGTCTATTCAATAAAGCAACATTATTTTATCTTAGGAGCTCAATAATCCTCCAAAGAGGATTATATCACATTGTTATTGTTTAAACACCTTAAAAGGCATAGCCTTCCTTTTGCAATTAATTCAAACTACAACTAAAATATGATTATCGTTTCTTTTAGCATTCCTATTATGAAAATATAAGTTCCCTGTGATTTCATTAATTGCATACATTTCAATTCTAGACCCTCTACTTAAAAACTAAACTTTGGAAAATCAAACACTACTTTTATCTCTTGCCTTCTGGGGCCCACCTGGGAACCCCAAGAATACTCACCATGAATTATAAGATGTCTCTGGTTTTTTTTACTAGTTACCAACCACTTTGGGATCAGCACTTAAGCCCTATAGCAGACATTTGTAGTTATGAAATATTTAAGAGACTCCAGGGTTTTTTAAAACAGAAACAAGAACTAGCTTGATAAAAATCCTTCTTTGGAGTGATGCTATTAAACAGATAAAGGCCTGATGCAATAAAACTTAAGAGTTCTAAGCTCTTTTAGGGTAGCAGTCATATTTAAGTAATGTTCCAATGCTGCATACAAATAAGTAATTGGTACAATGATAAACTTCAATCTTATCTCCTTCTATTTACTGTTTTAAATAGTTTCAAAGCAAAGATAATTCAATGTCTATCTCAATTCCATCTAGAAAATGGTTTAGCATTTAATATTTTGGAGATGTGGGGGGGGGTTCTTTGATAAATAATGCTAGCTAAAAATTATTCTGATGAATAATATACTGGGTAGCTTTCTTTAAAAAAAAAAAAATCAGAAATACCACTGCCAAGAAAAAAAAAGATAAAGTATCAAGTTAAATTCCTCTTTAAAACTGCATCTTTTTTAAAGATTGCAATGTGCATTGGTTAATCTCTTGATACAGTAAGTATATAGGATGAACAAAATAAAGATGCAAATACTCTATGAAAGAAAGAAAGAAAAAAGAGATGCTAAGATTTAGAGAAAATATGCTTGATGGAGACTTTTAGCATTATGAAGTCATTTCAAGAAAAAACAGTTTGAAGCCATGGTGATGTAGTAAGCCCAGAATCTTTATTTACTTATTTAACTCGTGTAAGATTTCCTCCCAATCTTTGGAAAACATTTTTAGACAGCAAAATTTTACAACAATGCAATTAGAATTCAAGATAAGGAATTAGATAGCATGATTTCTGATGCCTCTTCTAGTTCAATCTTATGAAATTAATATAATTTTTATAAAGATTTCAAGTAGCTAGCTAAGTTAATAGTTAATAGCAATAGGACTTCATTTCTAGAGTTCAAGAAGGTTTCCAAAGAGCTTTCTCTACCACAGTTCTGTAAGGTTAGTGGTTAAACAAAACCAGTCTTTAATATATCATATTTGGCAACCCCTAGGATAAAGTTCTTCCTTTAATTCTATTACCACTTTATCTTTCATCCCCACTGGCAGATAAAGATTTCATGTCATGCCACTTTCTAAAAGCTCTTCTAGATCCAAGCACTTCACTGTTCACCCGCCCCCATAGCAAGTAAAGATCTATTGAAAAGCCACTTGTTGACTGGCAATTAAAGCTGGAGCAGATTAGTAGTGAAATATGCAAATACCATGAAAATCTAAACATATTTATTAAAGAAGGATACGTAATTTTAACTTAGAAGAATAGTCAATTTTTTTTCTCCTATGGACCATGAACCTTTTTATTCCTGATAATGCAATATCAGGTTATGTATTTACAAAATTATCTATTTATTGCAGAGGTCAGATTCTTCAGAGAATCTGTAAAAAAAAAAATTAATAAGAAAGAGCATATTAATGTCCATTCTTTGCTCACCTCTATTTCCATGGGCTCCACCTCGATCTTTTTCCATAGTTCCAATAACTGGGCAATTGGCATTTTTAAATTATTTTCCTTCTCTGATGAATCAGAGATAGAAATAGAAAGAGGGAAGAGATATAAGAGTGGCAAAGAGGCAGATAACTGAAAGATAGACAGGGGGAAAGGAAAAAGGAGAAATGAGAGAGAGAGAGAGAGAAAGAGAAAGAGAGAGAGAGAAAGAGAGATTTAAGGAGGGTCAGAAGAGATGCAGGCAATTGATGAAGTCTTGAAGGGTCTTCTGGGATGTTGGGGTTTCCCCCCAAGGGGTCTCCAATATGGCTGCTTGTGTGATGTGTCCTTTACCCACCAATACCACAGCTGAGAGAAGAGTTGTTGCTGCTTCCCGCTCAGGCTTGGAAAGAGGAAAAGAGGAGCTATAATTGCAGCTTTAGAATCTGTAATGCGACTTTGGCAGAGTAAACGCTTCACTTGCAGTATTAAATTGGATTCTCCTCCCTCTCCCCCCCACAACACTCCCCCTTATCTTCCCACCCTCCTCTCCCCCCCTTCACTATTTTACCTTAATTGGCTCTAAATGATGGGTGAAAGTTGAGTCTGAGGATGCTGCTGCCATAGAAACTGCATAGCAACCCAGGGAGGTGGGGGCTGGAAAAGAGTGGAGGAAATGAGGGGAGAAAGCAGTGCAGCAGGTTCTCCCCTTCTCCTTTGGCTCTCCCCTCATCTCTGTACTCACCTATCATACCACCCTGCTCTGAAGAATCCCCAGAGATCTAAGGATGTCCACTGGCTGCCAGACACTGTGAAAGAGGGAAAGAGACTGGCTGCAGCTGAGTTATTATTCTATATTAATATTTAAAAGGCTCCCTATATTGTGAAATTAATGATAACCTAATATCAGAAGCAGATGTCTTCTCTTCCCCCACCTCACCACCACAGCTAAGCCCCATACAATTGAGAAGTACACAAAGAGAAACAGGAAAGAGGGAAAATCTCAGCCTGCAAATAAACTCAGTCTCTCTGGAGTCGTGAGAGTGGCACAAATCTGTAAGTTGTGCCAAAGGCATCTTCTTCCTGCCCTTTACTACAAACTGCTATAGCATGAACATAGTCTTCAGAATATACTCACAGTCCAAAGCACACCTTGAGAAATGAAAAACAATTTGCCCTCAGCTTGTTGAGTGGAAGCTGTCTAGTTCTTGAACAAATATTCTATTCAACAAGCATTTATTTGATGTCAACTATGGCCAAAGCACTGTGCTAAATTCTGAAGATATAAAGACAAAATATTGAACAGTTCCTGACCACAAGGAGGTTGAAGATAAACTGGAGATAAATAAAAATGGATCATTTTAAAAGTTTTGAATTTTAATATCTATTATAGTCAGATCAGAAACTTGAAGTAATGTTCATTTAGGCACCTATGTGAAAAATAATCTCTTCAGGCATTTGATGAGGTACCTCATGAAGATCATTTATAAAATAATTCTTCTTCCATATAGTTTAGTTCCTGTATCTAGAAATGATAGACTTGGTTGTGCTTGGAAACGTGCCTTCTTCCTTAACTTTTAACTAAAAAACTTTCTAATTCAGACTTAAATGAACAATGAAAAGATTTTATCTTTCTCTTTCCAATGCAAACCACAGATACCTTTCTCAAGATCTTATTTCCATAAAAGAAAAAAAAAAAAGAAAACTAGCCAATACATAATCCTTTTATATTTAGTGTTGGTCCTGAGATAGTATTTTCCTTATTCTGAAGCAAGTTACTAAAGAATCATATACATCTCAGGAAATGACTACTTTTAGACTTAACTTTATCAAAACTCGAGTAATCTGACTTTTTCACTTTTGTAAAGCTACTAATAAATCCATAAAATTAATAAATTAGGTGAAGAAACAAAGGATCAATGAAATGTCATGGGAGAATAAGCAGAATTCTAGATCCTATTAGAATACAAGGGGTGCCAATGTCTGCCATTGATTTTCTCTGAGATTTGGGGCAAGTGTCACAAGGATTCACTGAACTTCTAGTCTTCCTTTTGTTAAATAGGCCTAATATTGATAGCATGATGTAAAGATTATGGAAATCAATCATGAAAACAAAAAAATTGCTCAAGTGTTTTAGATATTTTGGATAATGATTTTTCATTTGTCCATGAGATAAGCTTAAGCCCATGTTGCAATTTCAACAAAAATGAAGTATACTAAACATTGCTGTAATAGGAAAAGCAATGAGTTAGTAACAAATGGAAAGAAACACTTTATGGGAGTAAAGCTAGAGAATTTTATATGGAAAGTAACAACATACATTGCAGTCAAGGCATACTACATGTCAAGTCCTTTAGAATCCAGAAATTTCAAACTCTACTATTTATACATTTTTATCCTCACTAGAAGGTATACTTGAAAGTAGAGGTGTTTCATTTTTATCTTAGTATATCCAATGCCTAGCAAATTATTGGTACATAATAAACAATTAATAGGTTAATCAATTAATTAAGACTATTGAATTGAAAAAAAAAAAAAAGAGAGAACCCCTTTGCTCCTGATGTTCATGGGATTCTAGCACCTGTCAAAGATTAGCTACATTTGCATTAGCTTGAGACATTTGTGTGATTCTGCAAGATGCTCAATCTGAGAATTTTTGTGACATTGAGTTATTACTTATTAAAAAAATAATGTTGCTATCAAGAAAGTAGTTTGGGCACTGGAAGAGAGAGAATCCATTTCATAATTTTCCCTAGTTCACATATATAACTATACAAATATAATTCTGACAAAATGGAGATATTTGAAAAATGAAGATAAAGAAATGAAAGCACAGAAATAAAAATTCTTGTCAAGACATTAAAGCAGTATTTACTATTTAAAAACTGAAAGCTATTAATTTTCAGTTCTTTCAAATGAATTGCCCAAGTATTTATGAACTTAGATATTTACATAGCTTACCTAAAGAAACACAAGCTTTCTTTTCTCAAAAATTCTTCATATATAGAAATTTCATTAAAATTAACTGTTAAGATATAGGGATGTTTGCACTCTTCTGGAAAAGTACATGAATAAAGAATAACTAGGAAACCAAAAAAAAAAAGTTTTCAAAATGAAAAAAACTGATCCAAGAAAACATCCATTTTCAAAATCTGCATTGAAAAATATAAACAAAATTGGGAAAGCAAATAGGGTGAGAAATTATCAGTTAAAATAAAATAAATGTGATAAAATAATAAAGATTCAATCAAATGGAGAACTAGAGAAGTTACATGCTTTAGGATAAGAAATGAATTGGAATAACAAATGAATCCCAGGAAGACTGGTTCAGTTTTCTCAGTAGTGATGATATCTGGGGAGGGGGGGGGGAATTGTTTTCCAAGAAGCCCACCCAACAAACACCAACTTCCAAAAAAACCCTTAATTTTTATTGTTTTACTGTGCAATTACTAAAGGATAGACTTTAAAACGTTCCAAAATGCTATAGACTGAAAGCAATAAGAAGCATTTCAGTTCTTCTAAATCAAAAAATCATTGAGAAATTAGATGTGTGAATTGGCATCAAACACACAGCAAGTCTGGCTCCTATTAAAAATTATCACAGTGCTTTGCCATTGAGTGTAAGTTGCTCATTATTTGGCCATTTTCCTTTTAATGAACCTCACAGTTTAAAGAACCCTGTGGAACATCCAGCATCACAGTAACTCCATTGAAAAGAGAACTAGTCAGAAGATTAAAAGACCTGAATTCAAGTGCACCCTCACCATTAATGCCTGACTTCTCTGTGGCTCAGCTTTTCTATCTATATAAAGGAGGATGTAGGAAGGGAGATGAATATTGTTGGGATAGTCAAACAATGGAGTAGTTCTATCAATAGAGTAGTTTATATCAATTCTATCTCAGAACTGATAAGAAGATTGAAGCTAGTTTACATAACATTGTTTTGAATTCTGGAGAAGGAGCAGTATTAATTAAATTCTCAGTATTTATTTTGAGGTTGAGGTTATTTAATTGAGAAGCCTGTGGTCTTTTTTCAATGACTTTGATATTTTAGAACATTTTAATCTTTGGCTATTCCATTTTTCTACACTTGAAATCTTCAAAGGAATGTGTAAAGTTAGTTACATATTTATATTCATCTAGAGGTTCTCCTTTATGGCTTTGTTATAGCTAAAAGTGTCAAAACATTCTCTCCCAGATCTTAAAACCAAGTAATTTTATTTCATGTTGACTTTTTTTTAAATGTATTTATTTATTTTTTTAATTGTAACTTTTTATTGACAGAACCCATGCCAAGGTAATTTTTTTACAACATTATCCCTTGTACTCACTTCTGTTCCGACTTTTCCCTTCCCTCCCTCCCCCCCTCCCCTAGATGGCAAGCAGTCTTATACATGTTAAATATGTTACAGTATATTCTAGATACAATATATGTTTGCACAACCGAACAGTTCTCTTGTTGAACAAGAAGAATTGGATTCAGAAGGTAAAAATAATCTGGGAAGAAAAACAAAAATGCAAATAGTTTACATTCATTTCCCAGTGTTCTTTCTTTGGGTGTAGCTGCTTCTGTCCATCATTGATCAACTGGAACAGAATTAGATCTTCTCTTTGTCAAAGAAATCCACTTCCATCAGAATACATCCTCATACAGTATCAAGCAACAGTTAGGATTTCAACTGAAATCCTGTTATGATAGCAAATCATGAAGTCATAAAGACTTTCTCATTGACCCTAAATGAGAAACTACTGTGTTTCAGACCAAACCTGGAACTAGCAAGCTATATCTACAACCATTCTAGTAGTATATGAAACATAACTGAAATTCAGTAAAAAACCTTTTAAGAATATACCCAATGCACCTTTTCTAACACAATAGAGTTGTGCTTCAATATAGCTATAACAGGAATGTCTTTTCAAAAGAAATTTTCACAAAAAAAAAATAAGTTGAATGCAGGGAAGGGTAAATAGAATTTTTTACTATGAAAAGTAAATTTTTTAGCTATCAGGAAAAAAATCAAAGAGAGGGTATTGATATTGCAATACCATAACTATTTTTTCATCTCATATTAAAAGAAGATGGTGTGTAGGGGGCTTTGAAGAAGGATTAGCACTTCTGCTGTGAGGGCTTGCTGAACCCTTTTCAGGGCTGCTTATCCACCACTAGTGTTCACCTGGCACTTAACTTTCATCTGTGGCTCAGAGAAGCTGTAATAGGCAAAGTGATTACACTCTGGTAAAATTGTCCTGGCAGACAATCTAAACCAGCTTAAGGTAATTGATAAATGTCAGACTCGTCAATAAGTTATAGGGATGTTTACCCCATGCATGTGAAGACTTCCCCTGCCAAATGGACAGATAAGAATAACTCATTCCAACAGCACAGTGCCTAGCCCAGTATTGAACAAGGTCTAGAATGTCTCAGAAGAGTCCCACTGAGCTTGGATTGATTGGATCACATCTGAAGCACTGCTTTAATTCCTGGATACCACATGTTAGGGAAGGGCATTGATAAACTAGAAAGTTTTCAGAAAATGTGAAAATACAGGGCAGATTGTGATCATGACATCCAAAGTTGATTTGAGAGAAGTAAAGATGTTTAGCTTTTAAAAAGAGATGAGAGTTTTCATCACATTTTTGAAGGGCTGTTTAAAAAGAGATGTTATTGGCTCTCATCACAAATGTGATGATTCAGGTCAGTCCCAATGGTTTTGTGATGAAAAAACCATCCATACCCAGAGAGAGGACGGTGGGAACTGAATGTGGACCACAATATATAGTATTTTCACTCTTTTTGTTGTTAGTTGCTTGCATTATGTTTTCTTTTGCATTTTTTTTCCTTTTTTATTCTGATTTTTCTTGTGCAGCATGATATTTGTGGAAATATGTATAGAAGAATTACATATATTTAACATATATTGGATCACTTGGTGTCCAGGGAAAAATGAGAATACAAAGCTTTGTAAGGGTGAGTGTTGAAAATTATCCATATATATATTTTGAAAACAAAAAACTTTAATTAAAAAATAAATAAAAAAGAGATGTCATTCTGCTTGATTTGGAGGACATAACTAGAAGTAATGAGTGGAAGTTAAAGCAAAGTAGATTTACATTCAAATAGGAGAAAAAGTAATATGTCTTTGTTTACTTGTACTTAAGGTTATATCAGTAATTTTTTAAATCTTCTCATTTGTGACATCACATCTTTGTGAAACTGAGTTTTTTGGCAGTTTCTGTAATAAAAAACAAGTACTACACAGAAATCAATGTGTAATAGGAAATGGAGTAACATGTCCAATCTGATTCTGAAGTTTGAAAAATTGTACAAGGTCCAATGGACACAGCAATCCTATTAGTAAGTAACTATAGTAATTTAAAAATTAAATAAAAATATTATTTTCTTCCAATTTGTATATATTTTTTCAAAAGGTTATTAAGTTTTTAGGATATAAGTTTATTTAAGAATTAAATAAAAATATTTATTTTTTCCAACTTTTGTGAATTTGTTTTTCAAATGGCTAATAAGATTTTAGGATGTAAATAGAAGTTTGGACCTACCTGTTTTAAAAAGATAGCTGCAAGTATTTATTTTAACCTAAAGATGATGTGAAAAAATTACTGAAATATTAAAGGTATGGCAAACTGAAAAAGTTAGGGAACCTCTGTGTTAAGCAATTAACCTTTTAACTCATACCAAGGGAAGACTCACCATGAGACAGAACTGGAGATAAGGAAACTGAAAATGAAAGAAAGCTAACAACCAGTGAAATTACAAAACAAAACAAAACAAAAACTTGAGTGCAGTAATTTTCATAAGAAAAGGAAGGGGCTTAATGAGTCATCAGAAAGCCTTGGAACACTAAGTTTTACAAGCTCTTTGTCATTTCTTTTAGTCACTGGAAAGGGAAGAGATGAGGACTAGCTAAAGTCCTGTCTCCTTCATATAGGAGCTTCTCACATAGGTGAAGGTCATGGCTTTTATAGAAAAAGATATATATATATATTAAGGAAGGCTTTTGAATCAAAGCCAAAAAAGGAAAGCAAAGAGATATGCTTAGAAGGAGGGAGACTGCCAAAAGTGAGTCTTATGAGTCTTATTTACATTCATTTACAAGATTCTAAAGAAGAAAACCTAAATGGGATCCTAATAATTTTGCGGCGCTTGTTATTTATTGTTCTTGTATTTCCAAACTATAGTGGAATCTTCAGAATGTTGCTTCGATATCTGATAAAAAGAGCTCTGGGTTTAGAGTCAAAAGACCTGAATTTCAGTCTTTCTAACACTTGCTCCAGTGGGAATGTCACTTCTCAAAGCCGTTTTCTTCACTTGGAAAATATGACTAATCATCCTTGCCCTATCTTACAGAGTTGTTACAAGGAAGGCACTTTGTAAGCCTTCTTTCTACCACTATATAAACATGGATTGCTGTTTTCCTGCAGGGAGGCCCTCAAGATTTATGGTGCCCCAAAAGCTTGTTGCTGGTAGATATGTACAACCAAATCAGAAATAGCTTCATTTGCTTGCCAAAGATTTTGGGAGTGAAGTTCTCTGCGACATTCCGAGTTCCATACAGTTCTGGGGAAAAGTCCCTGAAATGGGCTCAGAAGTTTGTAATCAGTGATATAACAAGAGATAAAAAGAATGGTCAGACCCAGTATTAGATGGTGGTCTGTGACCATGGAAAAGTGTCAAAGTGGATCTATTCAACCTTAGCCTAACACATTGTTGGCTTGCATTGGCTGCTGCCTAGCTGTGGAAGAGGTTTTCATTGTGTGTGTGTGTGAATGTGTGGGTCTGTGTGTGTATCTATTTCTCTGCTCCCAGCACCTAGATCTTTAGTAAGCTTTAAAAAATGTTTGCTGGAACCAGGAGATCTTTGTACACGGCAACAAGATTATAAGATGATCGATTCTGATGGATGTGACTCTTTACAATAATGAGATGATTCAGATCAGTTTCAATTGTTTAGTTATGAAGAAAGCCATCCACATCCAGAGAGAGGACCATGGGAGCTGAGTGTGGTTCACAACATAGCATTTTCCCTCTTTTTGTTGTTGTTTGCTTTCATTTTATTTTCTTTCTCATTTTTTTCCTGTTTGATTTGATTTTTGTTGTGCAGCAAGATAATTGTATAAATATGTATGCATATATTGGATTTAACATATATTGGATTATTTGTCACCTAAGGGTAGGGTGCGGGAAGGGGGAAGAAAATTGGAACACAAGGTTTTGCAAGGATCAGTGTTGAAAAATTATCCATGCATATGTTTTAAAAATAAAAAGTTTTAATTAAAAAAAATTTTTAAATGTTTGCTGGTCTAGTGAATCCACGAATGGGGGTAATGATGTATGCATATGAACTAACAAAATAGCAGCCTGCTCATGATAGGAAGACTATTCCTAGCTACTATTCCCAATCACATAGAATACAGTTAACACACAAGAGGTGAAACCCAGAAGACAGCAGCCAGAAAAGCTCAGCAATCACAAAACAAAGAAAGAGCTGACAGAGATATTATGCATACTGTGATGATTCAGTGCCCAGAAGAGAAAGGAGAGAAGCAGCTAGGGGGCACAGTGGATGGAATACCTGACCTGAAGGCAGGAAGACTCATCCTTGAGTTCAAATCTGATCTGAGAAACTTATTAGCTATATGATCCTGGCAAGTCACTTAACCCTATTTTCCTCGGTTTTTCATCAATGTGGTGACTTTAGCAAAAGTTTTGGCAGCTCTGCAGTTCTCCAATTTTCTTTCCCCTTCCCTCACCCCCTCCCCTAGAAGACAAATAACCCAAGTTTGGCAGTCTGGCTAAATATCTTTACTTTAAATTTGGATTGTTAAAAGTAACCCTATTAGGGGCAGCTAGGAGGTGCAGTGGATAGAGCACCAGCCCTGAAATCAGGGTTCAAATCTGATCTCAAACACTTAACACTTCCTAGGCAAGTCACTTAACCCCAATTGCCTCAGCAAAAAGAAAAAAGAAAAAAAAAAAAGCAAATTTATTAGTTGGAGCTATGAACTACAATTTTGAGTGCTAACACACAAACTATCTCCAGTGTCTTTTGTAGCCTTTACAAGCTGGCTGACTTATCAATTGATATTATATAAGCCAGCAACAGAGAGACAAAGAATTAAAATCACATTTGGTTAAGTTGATATTGACTTACTGCTTAACCAGTCAGAAATGGAGTCCAAGTGTGGTCTTCTCTCTCAGTAGCCAGTCTAATTCATGCTCCTTTCTATCTGATGACTATTTCTAGGTCTCAATCAATACAAAATTCCTATATTCATTCTTATTTGGAAGGTATGACATTTCTCCTAATCTACATTCCTTCTTAACTATATAAAGTAAAAATAACAGAAAAGAAGCAATCTTTTCCTTTAGTTGAGGGGCCATTGATTTTATTGCTGGCAAGTATTCTTTATAGAGGTAGGCATAGATCAAAGCTGCAAGATGATAGAGAGCTCTATCAGCTTCATACAGGTCTTTTATTCATACCCCATCTTCATATTTACTTGCATGCTACCTTGTATTTTAAGAGTTCAGAGGAAATGTATTATCCATGCTCCACAGAATCCTGCTATAGAAGCCCAGATGCCACATTTCTTCCAAATATGGTATTTTAAGATGAGAGAGAAAGCATGTAATAAGACATACACATAAATGATGGGTTATGAAAAATTAATAACTATAAAGTCAATTACTTTTTGTTCCTCTATAGAACTACTGAACTATATCTCAAAAATGTTGAATTTCTTTCTAAATGGAGAACCAATAATATTCCATCTGATTGACATTATTGATCACAAAGTACTTGATTTTCTGACTCTCTAATGCACTTATCATGAAATATCATGCATAAATGCTTGTGTTATATTTTCTTGCTATACCCTAAGCTCCATGAGAGCATAGAATATGTGTTATCTCAACCTTATAGTTCCCCTGGTGGCCTACAGTAATGCTTTGTAGACAATTTATAGTAAATGTTTGCAGAATGAATGAGAAAAAAAGAATAAGATGAGAAAATATCCTTTGAATCCCTTCTTCCAACCAAATCCATTGTTTCCTCTAAGCTCTCTGCCTCATAAATCACCTACTCCAGAAAGCTTTCCCTGACTAACACAATCAACATTGATTTCTTGCCCACTTTTTATTTCCTCAAAATTAGTTTGAATTTAATTATCAAGCATTGTCTTTGTTGTTTTTTCACAAAGGTTTACTACTCCTTTTGCATTTCTTATAATACTAATCCAGTACCCAGGCAAACAGTAAATACTCAGTTTGATAATGAATAAGCAAAAGATTTCAATAACCATATGTAGCATTAAGATTGTGTCCCAAGAAAACTGCCATTCTGCTCCACCACCTGACTGTGAATCTCACTGCTATTTTAGCAGTGACTTTAGGCAAATTATTAAACCATTCTAAATCTCAAATTTTTTAACCCATAAAATAGGAATAATAACATCTTCTCTCAATCACAGAGTGTAAGGATTCATGAGTTAATATAAGTGAAAGAATTTTATAACAATAAATACTAATTATGATAATAATAGCTAATATTTCTATAATGCCTACTATATGCACTGTGCTAAGTTCTTTACAAATATTTTCTCCTTTGATCCTTACAAAAACCCTGTAAGTAATTATTATTATCCCCATTTTACAAATAAGGAAATTGAGAAGAGAGGTTAAATAACTTGCCCAGTGTCACACAGCTAGACCTAATTTGAACTCAGATCTTCCTCACTCTGTTTACTGTGCCTCCTAATTATCTACATAAATGTCGACTACTGTTTTGATGTTATTATTAATACCATCTTATCACATCTTGCCAATGCATAGGGCAGTAGAATTATATTGTTTTTCTTGCTAGCTTTTTGTGAAAGTTAGTAACTGAAAAGTGAATGTGTTTTGATAAGTTCCATCATCAATATTGGTTGTCTGGTCTGCACTGTCCCACCAAATATTTACTAATGGTCTCAGTCAATACAATCAAAGAAATTCAGCAAAACTTGAGAACCCCAAGAAGCTTACATTCTAATGGTGGAAAACAATAAATATAAAGGAGCTGAAAAGCATGAGGAGTAGGGAAGATGGAGAAGAAAAAAGTACTGTTGGGGCAAGGTGGCAAAATCTAGAGCATGGAGGAGGGTAAGAGTGAGCCTGGCTGGCTTGGGCATTTCCCTTATAATGGAGATTGCAAGAGCAATTTATCATTGAAAGGAAGGGGCCAACAAGGCAGAAGGATCTTGGAGGGTGAGAAGGCAACTGAAGCATAGTGGAGAAATCCAAATAGTCAGGAGTGTACCTCTGAAAGTAGAGGTTCTGAAAATCAATATAATGCTCCATTTGTATTTTCATTTTAACAAAAGGATGAATTTTTATATTAGCATGCCGAGTCAGTAAGAGATATCTGTGGCAGACTTGGTATCATTCTAATTATACCACTTGGTTGTTTCTCTATTCTGACTATTCCTAAGGCTAATAAAGCATAAAGGATATTCCCATATATTATTTGTCCCTCCCCATTCTTTCTGTACCAGAATAATTAACAGTCCTCCAGATAAGGAAAGTTAGAGAATAGTTGTTGGATACTGGAAACAGTTATTATGCAACTTTTATGCAACTACTGCTGGAATTAAATATTTATTAAGAGTTTGTAATATGCAGCTCATTTTGTGGGATACAAGGGTACCATGTACGCTTCAATGCTGCTTAAAGTTCATTCTGCCCTACAGATAGGAAATCAGAAGTAATCTCGGTTTCTTTAATTCAGACAAGTGAAACTTGGTAGAATCTGACCATAGCTCTCATTGTTTACTTTCCCAATTCTTTCATACATAGTACATTAATTCTAGGATAGCACTAGACTTGGGCCAGGACACACACACACACACACACACAGGGAGAGAGACAGAGACAGACAGAGAGAAAGACAGAAAGCAACAGAGATAAAGACAGAGAGATAGAAAGAGAGAGAAACAGAGAGAAAAAACAGACCCATACAACAAGGATAATAAAGAGGAAGTAACTCAGAATCAAACAAGGCTCCAGGTGGCATCCCAGCTTCAACTTGTCCCTTCTTAATACACACCAATTTTTTTCTTTCTATAGCTACTCTATCCAATTCACTTGCATATCATGGCATCACTTCCCTGATGTCATGGTCCTCTTCAAGAACCAAAAACAAACAATAATCAGCACCATATCCATTGCTTATCATCAAATATTCTCTTAGCAAGTACAGGTTGATTTGATCCAAGAACAACACAAGTAGTTGTCTCATTACTTGACTCCCTGAAAAGCTCTGGTGGAACACTGGGTTCTCCTAATTCCCATGCCTCTAGCACATGTGAATCTCACTGAAAAAAAAAATTACATATATTATCGTTATTGCCTCTCTTTTTCTGCCGAGCTCTGCACTCCCCTAGTCCCCTTCTACTACTGATATAATAGATGCCCAGATCCCATTTTCTGACATATCCTCTTGACTAGCTGTTCATTTCCAACATTTTTCTTTCTGCTATAAAATCCCTACTGAAAAAAATAATAATTACAAAAATACTACTACTTCACATCTTTCACTTTCTTGCTCACAGATCTTACTGGTCTGCTTCAACACCACACTGGCTGGCTTCCTTTCCACCCACCCCCAACAGCTACCTACCTTATTCTCCCTCTTGCTCCAGCTTCCCTTTATGTGTTATCTTCCCCTCTTGGAATATAAGCTCCTTGAGAAGAGAGTCCAGATTATTAGTAAGTGCTTAATGAATGTTCTTTTTGTCTATTTTTCTGTCTACAATCATCTTTAGAGAGCTTTCTCATCTGTGTCATGACAAACAGGCAGTAGTCATGATTAATCTCTTAATTCCACATCAGCATCCCAGGAAGTCTAAACACCCATCCTAGGAAGACAGTTACTCACTGACTAATCTAATCAGGTTGATACATGACTGCCTGTACCATTTTGCAAGAAATCACCAACCATTATAGTATCTCTTTTCCTTTAACCAGCATATTGGTGGTTTTTTTCACTTTCATTTTTTTCCTGAAATTTCTCTTCTATTTTATTAGAAAGGACTTCATATTCTCTTATAAACTATAGACTGAAGCATTTTTCTCCTGTTGTCCTTTTATTCCTTCCTCTTAGGAAAGGAAATAAGAAAAGAAAAAGAAAAAAGAAGGGAATGGAGAGGGTGAAGAGGGAGAAAAGGGATGGGGAAGGAGAGGGAATAAAGGGAAAGAAGAATAAAGAAGAAAGGAGAGGGAAGGGGAGGAAAGGGAAAGAAAAAAAAGATGAAAAAAGGAATGGAAGAGGGGAGAAAAAGGGGAGATCAATTTGTATTCATTCTATAATAGCAAATGACCTATAAACTTCAAGGTTATATGGTTTACCTATCCAGAGTCTCCATCAACCAAATAAGATTACATTTCTTTCACACTGTTAAATAGTCTTCATGTGGAACTGTAATTTGTCTTATAAGAATATAATAAAATATTACTGTGCCATAAAAGATATCAAATATAAACATTTGAAAAATTGGAGAGATAGGAAAGGACTTGTGTGAACAGCAATAAAACAAAGAGAGAAGCACCTTGAAAATAGTATCCACAATGGTTAAAGCAACATAAATGAAAGCAATGCTAATTGCAATGACCCATATTATTCCTGGAGAAGATATGATAAACTACAATTCCTTCCTTTGGGTAATGAGTTAGCAAACAAGGGGGTCAGAATGTTGCATACACAGTCAGATAACATCACTTCATCAGTCACTTTTTTTCCCTTTTTTTCTTTGTTTCAAAGGATGCTTCAAGGGAGCAAGTATCTCTCAAGAAATTGTCACATAAAACAGCAAAAACCTTTAATAAAACATTTCAATAAGTGATCAAAAGTGCAGCCTGGTCTCAAACCTTCTCATGTTGAAACCACCTGGAATTGACAGGCTAGTTTCTTCTTCAGACAATAGATATATTATCTATATCAAGCCCGTACAAAAAGTTTTTTGACCTGATGCTATCAAGAAGCCAGTCCCCTCCACATCATTATGAGACATTGCAGTGGGACATAAGGGCAGCTGAATCATTGAAGGAAAAGTCTCTAGAACAAAATATTTGAAAAAACAGATTCAATAAGGCTATGCAAGGGTCAATGTTGAAAAATTACCTGTGCATATGTTTTGAAAATAAAAAGTTTTAATTAAAAAAAGTTACAAAAAAGGAAAAATAGGTTCAAATGTATCTCATTATTCAACATTTCCCTACCCCTATCCCTATGAATATTCATAGGAATATTCAAGATACCTTAGCCTATGGTCTAGCTTAAACAGATAGATTACCATTTAATTTTGATTTACCACAAATTCCCTTTGAAAAGATTTTCTTTTCTTAATTTTGATTTACCACAAGTTCCCTTTGAAAAGATTTAAGAAGTATTTTCATTTGTTCTTGTAAAAGTTCAGTGGCTGCTAGGGAGTATATGAAATGTTTTCCCCTTGGTACCAATTAGGAGATGCTTGTTTTTGCTGAAAAAGTCAGGTCTTCCAAGCTGTCTGAAATGCTGTCTACAAGAGCGCTGAAATCGTCTGTCAGAATAAGTATATTCACAACACTAGACAAAAGGCATTTTGTAAAAAGAGTCAATCCAGAGAAAATACTGGATCAAACAAACAAGTTGTAGTGATATTTGGCTTAATTTTTAAAAACCAGATTTTTAATATTTTTTATTTTAAAGAAATACAGATCCATGAGAAA
Organism: Antechinus flavipes; assembly: GCF_016432865.1. Taxonomy (NCBI): domain Eukaryota; kingdom Metazoa; phylum Chordata; class Mammalia; order Dasyuromorphia; family Dasyuridae; genus Antechinus; species Antechinus flavipes. The sequence goes on from NC_067401.1 coordinate 358,347,498, forward strand.
ATGTTAATGAAATCATATAGCTAGTCCAGAATAGGAAGATTCGCATGCGATCAGCTTGAAAAAGCAGACACTATTGAATGGTAAGAGTGTGCAAAGAATATTGTCAGCTTTAACAGCAATCTGGCAAGAATAAATCAGATAATATAAATATTAGAAGCTGCTGATCCTCATCAAGGATTAGCCTGTAGATAAATAGGACCTGATCTTAGTTAAGATCAAACACAATAAATGGCTTTAATTGGATCCTTGTTAAACTGTTTTTCTGTTGTGTCTGAGTTTTCATTACCCTATTTGGGGTTTTCTTGGCAGAAATACTGGAGTGGTGTGCCACTTCCTTCTACAACTCATTTTACAGGTGAGGAAACTGAGGCAAACAGAATTAAATGACTTGCTCAGTGTCACATGGCTAGTAAGTATCTGAGGCCAGATTTGAACTCACAGAGATAAGTCTTCCTGATTTCAAGACCAGTGGTCTATATGCTGTACCATCTAGCTGCCTTTTACTTTTATTGGATAAGAATATTTAAAACTAATTACTCTAAGATGAAGTTCAGTAACAGGCTGCCTTGCTCCATGGTGTGATATGAGTCTAATTCATTCTTTTAATATCAGGATCCACCCTTGCTAGCTGATTTTTCCCAGCAGCTAATTAATGGAGAGCACTCGGGACACTCCTATTCTTAATGTTTATAGTCACTCTCAGGGGAGAGTAGATTGAAACCATCCCTTTTGACTTCCTTCATCTCTCCCCACACACAAACTCACTTCAAAAACTGTCTCTATCCATCTTCGATTCTTTTCATTTAGTCTCAGGAAAAAAAGCTGCCTTATTGCCAACTCTGACTCTTTTACTCAGGTCCTTTGATCCCAATGCATTCTGTAACTGTGTTCCTTTTGTCATTTCTTTTCTCCTTCTATTTTGTATCCTTTTCTATGCTGATAAAAATGCTCACTTTCCACTGCTTTAAAAGAGACAACAACAATAAAGTGGTAGGTAGGTGACAGTAGATAGAGCACTGGCCCTAAAGTCAGAAAGACCTGAAATCAAATTTGGCCTCACACATTTATTAGCTGTGTAACCCTAGGCAAGTCACTTAACCCTGATTGCCTCCAAAAAAGAAACACACACACAAAGAAAGAAGCAACAGCAAACTCCTGACCAACCTAGATTTAAATTCTCAATCTATTATCATACTTATTGCCTCTCCTAAATTGCTAAACTTCTACAAAGTATATCTATATCTATACTATACTATACTATAATTTTTTTTACTATTTTACTAATTTACTATTTTTTACTATACTGTACTGTACTATACTATGTTATATTATACTGTACTATATATTTTACTATTCTTAACAGTACTATACTGTACTATAATATACTACACAACTGAATATATTTTATTATTCTTTACCATACTATACTGTATTGTACCATACTATATTATATTATATTAATTACTATATTTTACTATTCTTTATTCTACTATACTGTACTATGCTATACTAATTACTATATTGTACTATTCTGTATTATACTATACTATATTATACTATACAATACTAATGATCTCTTTAAAGAATTATTGGAAGCTTTTGTTTGTATATTACCATCTTTTCCATTGGTTTTTAAATCAGCAAGTAACTCAATAGACAGAGCATGGGGCTTAAAGTCAGAGAAACTCATCTTCAATGAGTTCAAAACCAGCCTCAGGTATTTCCTAGATATATGACCCTGGGCAAGGGTCACTTAATCCTATTTGCCTCAGTTTCCTCATCTGTAAAATGAGCTGGAGAAGGGAATGGAAAGCTATTCCAGTATCTCTGCCAAGAAATTCCCAAATGGGACCACAGAGAGCCAAGGTGACTGAAAAATGATTTAACAATACCTCTACTTTCTTTTCTGGATACATTCCTCCCCACAGCTCTAATAAATGTGTCACTCATTTTGACAAGGAATAAAAAAGGATGGCAATGATCTTTCATCAAGTAGGATACTCTTTTCTCAATTTTTATCCTACTCTTTGCAACATTTGACATTCACTTCTCCTTCTAGATATTCTCTTTTCTCTGGGATTTATGTGGGATCTCCTGATTGTCTCATTGCATCTACTTTAATAATATCATGTCCTTTAACCATGGACATTCCTACCACCATCTCTCCTCTGGACTTTGTCCTGGAATCTTTTCTCTTTTCACTCTATACGATCTCACTTGGTGATCTTATCAGTTGCCATGAGTTCAATTACCATTTTTCTGATGATTTCTGATGATTCCCAGATCTAGTCTTTCTTCTAAATACCACCAACACCATGTGAACACACATCACCAGCTGCCTCTTTTATATCTAGAATTAGATGTCGTGTAGACATCTCAAACTCAACTTATATAAAACATAAGTCATTGTCTTTCCCCCAAAACTCTCCTTTCTTCAAAACTTCATTATTAACCTTCAAGGATACAACCACTAACCCAATCATCTAAGCCTGCTACTTTGATCTCATTCTTTCTCCTCATCGGTATTCCCTCTACATACCCACCTCTTGCCAAATCTTATCATTTCTACCATCACAGAAGCTCCTGTATCCATTCCTTTCTCTCTACTCACACAGACATAACTCTAGTTAAAGCCTTCATTGCCTCTCATCTGGATGATCATGACAGCCTTCAAAATGGCCTCCCTGCTTCAGGTCTCTCCCTGTTCTCCACTCAGCTGACAAGATGATTTTTTCTTTTCTGTTTTTCTTTTTTTTAATTAAAGTTTTTTATTTTCAAAACATATGCATGAATACTTTTTTCATCTTTAACCTTTGAAAAACCTTGTGTTCCAAATAACCCTTCTTTTCCCCCAACTTCTCCTTAGATGGCAAGTAATCCAATATATGTTAAACATGGCAAAAATATATGTTAAATCCAACATATGTATACACATTTATCTTGATGTACAAGAAAAATCAGATCAAAAAGGAAAAAACAAGAAAGAAAATAAGATGCAAGCAAACAACAACAAAAAGAGTGAAATATTATGTTGTCTTCACACTCAGTTCCCACTGTCCTCTCTCTCTGGGTGTAGATTGCTTTCTTCATCACAAGATCATTGAAAATGATCTGAATCATTCCATGTTGAAGAGAGCCACCATCAGAATTGATCTTTGAATAATCTTCTTATTGCCATGTATAATGAACTACTGATTCTGCTCATTTCACTTAGTATCAGTTCATGTAAGTCGAAGATGATTTTTCTAAAATAGATCTGACCATGTGCTCCTTTGGATGATCTTCTACTTAGTCCTCCCTCTTTCCTTAACTTTTTTGAATCTTTTCTTTTCTTTAAGACTCAGCCCAGTTGCCGCCTCTTCTTGTTGTTTGTCCTTCATTCTCAAAGAGGACCAATGAGCTTGAAGTCTTGACTTGCCCTTGAATTGGATAGGAGTAAAGTAGAACTTCATAGTCATCAACCTCACTCTTTCCTCCAAAGTCAGTGAAGTTCAGTGTCAGACTATGGAGACACAATGAGTTAATATGCTCACCTTCCTCAGATTATTTTTCTTTTACTCATCTGTACCCATCTCCTAAGAGAATACAAGCACTTTGAGAATGGGCTTATTCCCCTCTGCATCTGCAGCTGGTAGTAGAATGTCTGATATACCATAGCTGCTTAATAAATTTCCTGTTGGGTTATATTGGATTATTAATATTTTCTTAAAATATGATACCTATAACTGAACACAACACTTCAATTGGTCACCAGACCAGGACAATGTATAATAGGTATAGAAGTAGTCTTATTTCTTTCTCTTATACACTAAGTATAGAGATCTCCAAATTCTCTGTCCTAAGGCTTCTTCTCTTCCTTCTGTATATTTTCCTTTAGTGAACTCATAAATGTCATACTTGTTATTGTTAATAAGCATTTATTAAGTACCTACTATGTGCTAGACATTGTACTAAGGGTTTTACAAATATTATTTCATTTGATTCTCATAATAACTCTAAGTTCTTGTGTTCAGTCATTTTTCATTCCCCTAAGTATCTAGGGGGAATGACATAAAGAAATTGAGAAATTAAATTGAGATCAAATTGTGAAGAGATTTAAAAGTTACATAAAAAAATAAAATAAAATAGAAAACCCAAATAAAGGAATTTAATTTTTTTCCTAGAAGCAACAAGGAATCACAGGAGTTTATTGAGAAAAGGGGGTAACATGATTAAATCTTTACTTACCAAAAGTAATTTTGGCAGCAGTATCTAGGATGGACTGAAAAGGGAAAACAGTGGAAGTAGAGAGATCAGATAAAATACACTAACACAGTGTCCTGGGCAAGAAATAATTTATCTCACATTCTTCAAATTTCCCATAAAATTTTGTCCAGTTGTTTCCTTTTTACAAATCATATTATTCTTTATATCATCTTTACTCACATGTATATCTTGTCCCAAACCCATCTCCAATAGGCTGTAAGCTCCATGAAGAAAAGATTAAAGATTATGACAATTCTTGTCTTTATATATTAGTACCTAGGATAACACTTTGCATCTAGTAGACAATAAATAAAATAAAGTTACAACAAAACATATTAATCTTATTGACTAAAAGACTATTGTCTTCTCTTTTAGGGAAAATTTTCATGATAAAGAGGATCTCTAGGTTCTGTATGATTTATAAGCCTTTGGCTTCCCTTCTACACCAGAAGAATTATATATGTCACAAAAACATATTTATTCAAAGTATATTATGCCTTTTCCTATAATTTATATTACATTTATTACTCTTTTGAGCTAATATTTTTTCTTTCCAAGGAAGATTGTGAGCATTAACTAATTGATTTTATTCTCACATCTTGTGAGAAAGATTAACAAATGCCATTGATCACACTTTTAGAGATGCAGAAATGAAAATCAATAGTAAAAGTAATACACTCAAAGTATATAGTCATTAAGAGAAAAATAACTTAGTGGTGCTCAGTAATATTTGTTCTTAGAACTGGACCACAGGCTACTATTTTCAATCTTCTTCTGTTCCTTCTCTTATATAATAAAATCCTAATTTAATTGAAATAGGAATGGTCTTTGGATAACATTTTAATTTTTATTTATATTCAAAATTGAATTCCACAAGCCAAAATTTTGTTATTCCTTAATTGTGAAAATTTCCAAAACATATAGAAGTATTCTCTCTCTGTCTATTTTGTCTTGGTTTGTTTCTTTTCCTCTTGACTTGATGAATTATATTTTTTATATTTATACATTTTCTTTTGACACAATAGTTACATTTCATATATACATGTGCATGTTCATACATACTACAGTAGAATTTTCCATTAAAGAAACAGGCAAGCAAACCTTCTAAGACAGTGAGAGAGTAGATAAACTGTTCTCCCAATTTTTTATTCCTAGAAATATGTTTTAATACCATTCATCAGGAACTATCACATTCCTCTATATTTGTCCTGAATTCTATGTCTTTTAGTGTTGCCTTCATTTATATGCTTTTATTCATTGTATATACTATTCTTTTGGTTCTTTGTTCTTGACTTTAGAACTCTTCATTCAAGTCTTCATGTTCCCTTAAGAATATTCCACTATTCACATACCACAATTCTAATTCATTCATTTTCCATTTGTTGGGTTTATCATGTATTTCCAAGTTTTCCACAATTAAAAAAGAGCTATTGTGTGTATTTTTGTTTACTTAGGCTCTTTCTTTTGATCATTAACCCCATTGGATCAATCAGCAAGCATTTATTAGATACTTACTATGTGCCAGATCATGAAAATATAAAGACAAAATCCAAAGGCTTAGGATAGATGAGTCACTTTTTTTCACAGAGCACTAAGGAATTTTCACTAGCAATATTTCTATGAAGAATATGTTTAAAAAAAAAACAAGTATTGATATACTGTGAAAGACTCCACTATGACTTAAAAATGTATTAACTCTGATTTATGTGTGAATTTAATTTTTTAATACAAACACAAGATATGATTGTAGTATTCCACATTCTGGGTTTTTATGATTCAGTCTTAAGCTTAACAATATTGTTGATTTGAAATGTCTTGTGATTGTAGAAAGCAACCTTTACAGTGATGCTTTTATATTAACAAGAAAAATTAGCAACAATCCTTTTTAAAATCTGTTTTTATAAACCAGTCTAAAAATAGCTAATCACAACCTTAGGAGCCAGAATGTATTTATGAAATATCTTTTCTTTTAATAAAGAGCAAATGCCTGCATCTTTCTACCTCCTTAAAACATAGCTTAATATGGTATTTCATTTTTCAAAATTAAACAAATGGTTTCTAATCATTCCCTATATATTTCATATGTAGCTATAGCACTATTAATGTTTTTCTACCATATTTTAATGAACCATCTGTCCAAGAAGTTATTTTGAAAAATTGAGAAATTAGTAATGAGAGAAAATATAGACTTGTTTACTGTTGTATTATAAAACGTCTAATTGATTCCATCTGAGCTAAATTCTCTAGGAAAAAATATTTATATTTGAAATTGTATTATCAGTCTCCAGGTCTGAAAAGAAAGATTCTCTTCAGACTAGATTGTAACAACAATAATAGCTTTTATATAACACTTTAAGTTTTGCAAAGCACTTTATAAATATTACCTCATTTAAGCCTTATAACAATTCCTATTATTTCTCCCATTTTGGAAGAAACTGAAGATGAGAGTAAATTAAGTAGTTAAAAGTAAGTTAAGTAGCAAAGTGATTTGCTCAGGGTCACACAACTAGTAAGCATCTGATGCTGGATTGGAAACTCAGGTCTTCCTGTTTTCAGGAGCAGCACTCTACCCACTAGTAATAGTATAGAGTGACAACAGAGAGACCAGTAAGAGATTTCTTTCTAAGAGAAGGGTGATGATGGGCAACAGGTAGAGATAATGGTTGAGAGGTGAACTTAGAACATTATGGAAAAAACCTTGCAACACTTTTCCTATAGGTGAATCAATGTTTTTTGTTTTGTTTTCTTTTGTTTTGTTTTGTTTTGTGTGTGTGTGTGTGAAGGACTATATTACAAAATAGGAGCATGTATGAAAGGCAGCAAGAGAACAAAGTGATAGAGGGGAGGGTGGGATGTGCCCTGGGAACTAGCAATGAGGAGAAAGTGACTTCTCTGGTTTCTCGTGAAGAGAACTTACAGGGGAGTGAATAAAGAGTACAAGGGAATGATTGAAAAGGAGGAAGGAAAAAGGAAGGTCTTGTTTTGTTTTTAGGGAGTTCCATCGATGAATGTTTCTTTGGGTAAAGAGGTGTTCTGTTATACAGAGATGGGGACCTTGTGTTGGGAGTTGTATAGGGGATTTGGTGATTGAAAGGAATGAATATTTCTTACCTCATAAGGAGTTGGAACTCTTGGGGGAAACTGCCACCTGTGGAACTCAAGAGGACATGGAGCCAGAGAGAAGATTTTTAGGCATCTGGGAAAAAAAGGTAACAGGAGGAAGGCATAGATCAAAGGTGGGCTGCATATGTAGGAACGTAGGGAGAGGAGGAGTTCCACCATAATACAGTGTTCTCTCTGTCATCTGAAGCAATTGGCATCGTCCTGGAAGTGAGGAACAGTGCAAAGGGAAAAATCTGTGAGGAAAGTTTTACAAATCAACTGTTTTAACCCAAAATGAATCCCGCAGAATTTTTGATTAATCCAATCCAATTAATCCAGTAAACATTTATTAAGTTCCTACTATGTTCTAGGCATTATGATACAGTTTTTTAAAAAAGACAGTCCTTGTTCTCAAAGAGCTTAAAATCTAAAAGGTTAGACATTACACAAAAAGAGGCAGTCAAGTAGAGATGAGAGGAGGTAAAAGGGCACACCAGGTGGTACCTGGTTCAAAGGCATCACGTTCTGTGAAGTTAAAACCAGGCAGAGCAGCAAATGCAAAGTGGAATGATTCTATGAAAAATATAGAAAATAGAGAAGGAACAAATGATAATGGGAGTCATGAACCAGAGAAGGAGGGTCTAGAGTTAACTTAGAGAGGATAGATAATAAAAGAAAGAGAGAAATCATCTCTGGAAGAAGCACAAAAACTGAAATTAAAAAAAAAAACTAATGAACAAGGCTAGTTGAAGGGAAAGAAAGAAAGGGAAAGTTACTTGACTGAAAGGGAAAAGAGGGGAAAATTAAATAAAAGCAAGAAAGAAAAGGAACTAATAAGCAAAATTCCAAAGGAAAAGGGGTAATAAATAACCTAATGTGTCTTCATTCATTCCTTTATCCTGATTTTCTATGCAACTCAGAATCACAACTATTTATACTAAATTCACTTAGTGTTTGTAGACTTGTTCACAGAACGTTGTAATCCTGATGCTTCTGATCCTTTTGGGAGAGTAGGAGAAGGAGATAGGGAAGTAATTGGAGTCAATGCTTTCTTCCCTCCATTCCAAACCCTCTTACACTTTTCTCCTTACTGACAGAGTTCTGACAATATGAGAATGAAGGCCAGTTCTGAAAGATGACTTGAAAATATGACTTAAAATATAATATTTTTTTCATAATTCATTATAGTTAATTTGCTCATGTACATGTCACCTCTGCTTTAAATAGCAAAGGCAAATGAAACAACCTGGGAGGAATTTTGGTTTTGTGGGTTTTGTTTTCCTTTGCTTTGCTTTACATGAGAGTGGTGGGAAATGGTTGCATTTTTAAAGCCTTAGAAAAGCTGGCAGGCTCAAAATGTCGTTAGGAGGAAATAGAATGTGGCAAAATAACTCAAGAATTATCAATTATGGGCAATAAACATTAAACCTCTTATTCCAGATGTCTCACCTGTTTAAAAATGTTAATCAAAGAATAATTTTCCAGTCAGATTGCAATTAAAGGCAGAATTACAATAAAAATGAGTGCTTCTGAGGTACCCTTTATTTGAATAGCTCAATGTTCTTTATGAATGTCACCTTATACATTAGCACAAAACCTTGGAGACAAAGCTAGAAGCTTAGTCATAAAGAACACTGAAGAACCAATCTGATATTTCCTCAATGATTCACCCTATTTGAGAAGAGGCTGGTCATACTGTTTCTTCCCAAAGAGAGGAACAACAGATGGAAAAATGGAAAAAGTCTTTTTTCCAGAAGGATTCTAAAGACCCTTCCTTAATTGAGGCCAATTCCCCAGATCCCTGGCCCAGAAGACTATAATAAAACAAATGATCAGCATCTGTTTCTCCTCAGCAGTTCCAGGAGGTTACATTTAGCACACACCACTCAGGACAACCAAGCATTAGGTGCCTTAGATCATTTCTACTGTGTGACAACTCAAAGCTGAATTCACCCAGCATATCTGAGGAAAATTGTTAGACACTATTCATTGGCTCTTGCTTTTGATATATTCATTCATAGATGTGAACAAACCTAAAAATTAAATTGCTCCTGCTGGGTTTTTAAGGAAATATATCAGGCTATACTACTTAAGTGTAAAGATTTAAGAAGCATAATCTTTTCAAATAAGACAGAGAGTACAAAGAATCAGAGCAGAGGAAGTAGTTTAGGATGAGCTTCTTTTGTCATTTTTAAAAATTCACCCTTCCCAACTAAGGACTTTGAGGCAGATAGATAAATAGATATTTCAAGTACCACAACTATTCTTAAAATTATATTAATATAGAAGAGTAGTATTGCTATATCCCACTTGATTCTGATCTCATTCTAAGCCTGACAAAGGTATAATTATGGAATCCCATAGTATGATCTATTCATACTATTTTTTATTATTATTATTACTTCACATATTTGCATTTTCAGGAATTGTTTAAGGAAAAGCATTTGTACCATTTCCATTAATTATTACTAAAAACTTACTCTTCTCCCTGAAATTCCTCCCTAATACACCCTGCTTTATGAAAAGGTTATGGTTATTTTAAGTGCATGAAGAGTGAAAGATAGGGCATGGAGAGAGGAGGGCAGCAGATAGTGAATGAAACAAGGGGATGGGGAGAGAAGAAGGAAGGGAAGGGGGAATTAAAAAAGAAGAGGAAGAAAAAGAGAAAGGTAAAGAAAGAACATTGTCTTTAATTCTCCATAATTAGCCCATAAGAAGCTACCAGATGGCCCAGATTTCCCCAGGCTATGTCCTAATCTTCCACCTACCATGAAGACCTCCCCAGCAGAACTGATTTGGCAGAGACAAGAAGCTTATTTCTTGCCTTTTGCCCTGAGCATAATTTGTGCTATTCCAAGCCCCCAAATTCCTTCCTACAATTCTGCCAGACAAAATATATGAGTAAAAGTAGTTCTTGAAGATACCCTTCAAAGACTTCAGAAGAGGGCCATATTACACTGTTTCTGACCTTAAAATAATTGGCTTTTTTCCATTCACCTGCATACTTTGGGTCCAGTTTTTGTAAGACCTTAGGAAAAAACTACATCTAAATCTTTGATAACAATTCAGGAGCAATTCTTAAAAAAAAAAAAAAAAAAGAATCAATCAACATGTATTAAGCACTTACTATTTGTTAAATTGTGGGTATTTCCAAAAGAAGGAAGAATAGCTTTGCCCTTAAAGAGCTTACATTTTACTGTGACAGAAAAAAAAAAAAAGTAAAGTGGATACATACATGATATCTGTAGATCAGACAGGCTATCATAGAGATAAAGGCACTGGCAGCTAAGAACTTAGCAAAGTCCTCCTGTAGAAGATAGCATTTGAGCTGTGGTTGTGTCTTTTGAAGCTCCCAGAGGCTTTGGAAGTGATTTGGGAGGCACAGAGTAGCAGGAGGAGGAGGGCCACCTAAAGCAGGGTGATGTTCTCAAATACCAAACTTTTATTCTAAATATACAGGGATCCTCAAACTACAGCCCGCGGGCCAAATGCAGCAGCTGAGGACATTTATCCCCCTCACCCAGGCTATGAAGTGTCTATTTGAAGGCCCACAAAACAAAGTTTTTATTTTTACTCTAGTCCGACCCTCCAAAAGTCTGAGGGACAGTGAACTGGCAACCTATTTAAAAAGTTTGAGGACCCCTGTGCCACGTAACAATGACTTGGATAACCACTCTCCTGTCCTCTTCCCCCTCAACTTTAAGTTTTCCTAAGTCCAGACATGGACAAGACTACTGGTTCTCATGCTGATGTAGGAAGGTGAGTAGCAGAGCTATTCAGGGTTTCTGCCTCTAACGAAATGGTTAGCCATGGGAAGCCCATTTTATGTGAGGGAGATGCTGATGGGTCTCCCAACTAGAAGGAGGAGGACAAAATTCCTCCATATTATATGCAAACATTTTATGTTATGCTTTATAGTTTCTCTATTAGGACTAGTCATTCAGTTTGTGGGCAAGTTCAAAGACTTTGTTTCATGTTTGCCACAAACCCAAATTTGCAACATAATCCTAAAGAGAAAGGAGTAGAACCAAAACGATCTAGATCCATCAGAAAAGGGGGGGAAAGTATTTGTCAAAAGCAAAATTCTCTTTGATATGTTCTAACACAAGAGAGAACCCAGAAACAAAATAAAATAGATTGTTGGGGAAAAGATCTAAATAAATAATGCCAACAAACAACAAAAAAGCTGCTATTAAGGAAAAAGGGGATGTGGAATATTGGTGCCTGATATATTCTGATCAATCATTTACATTGATCAGATTATCTGAAAAACTGCTCAACTACACACTTTGCCTGGGTAAAGATAGTCTCTGGTACAAAGGACAAGATAGAATATTGCTGAAAATGCCAAAGTATAGCAGAAAAACTTGGGAAGATGATACTGTCACTAAAAAAGCAAGCATGAATGTACAAGATATATATATATAGCCCACAGAAATAAATCATGGGGAAAAAAAAACTATTTCCCAATAGATAGATGGTCAGAGGATACAAATGGTTCTCAAAAGAATTCCAAACTATTAAAAACCAGATGAAAGAATGATCCAGATCACTAATAATAAGAAAAATTCAAATATTGAGATTTGTTTATACTCCCAGAAAATTGGCAAAGATGACAAAAGCAGGGAAGAGTCAAGACAAAAGGCGTTATGGAAAAACAGAAATACTAATACATGGTTGGAACTCTGAATTGGTCCATCCATTCTGGAAAACAATTTGGAACTGCAGTATGCTAAGAAAGTGAATAAATGTTCATACCTTTTAAACAAATTTTCCCATTCTTAACTCATCAATGAGCTTAAATACTTACTGCATGCCAGACACTGTGCTAGGTATATTCCCCAAGGAGAATGAGGATGAAAGATGACTTAGCACTTATTGCAGTAGCATGGAATTGGAAACAAAAAGATGTCCACAAATTGTGGAATATCTAAATAAGTTGTTCTAAATGAATATGGCAGAATAATAAAATGTGATAAAAAAGGAATATAGAGAAATAGAGTAAGATTTATATGAGCAAAGTGAAGCTAAATCAAGAAAGCAATATACACAAAAAATACAGCTCTGCAAAATGGAAATAATAACAAATCAATCTAAATGGAATTCTGTGAAGTCATTATGACTGAGCCTGGTAGCAAAACAGAGACACAAGAGGGAACATTCCTTACCTTTCTTTGCAGTGGTAAGGGACTAGATGTGAAATATAATATATTGGCTAATTTAGCTGAATTGCTTTTTATATTCTGTAACAAGCTCTTTGGTTCAACCATTTTCCCTACCCTATATGGAAAGGATGGGGTGGACCCTCAGAGACTTGAAGTTTTTCATTGAGTTTTTTAACCAAGACCATGAGTCTGTGGAAAGAATAATCGACCTGGTATGGGAAAGAGAAAGAAATAGGGACCAGGTTGCTGTAAAAATACCCAGAAGATGCTGACAAATAAGGATAAAAGCTGCCTTGCCAATCTCAAGCTCCCATTATGTAACAAAGGAATACTGATTGTGTTTGCTCTTCCTCCCTGGAAAAGTTCAATGTAGGTTAGTTTTTTCAATTGACATCCAATTTTTTTACTTACCTATTTGCTGTGTGAAGCAAACCTTTATGATCTTTTTTCTGGTGATATTTTATCTGATGTTTTTAAAATCCTGTCACTTCACATAAACATGTATGATTGATATCAGACAAATGCATTTACTTTGTATAACTTCAAATGGGAAGGGAAGGGCAGATATTTTCCTTAGGAAAAAAATGCTAGATCCTTCTTTCTCCTACATTGGTATCATAAGAATCTCTGGGGGAACAATATCAAGACAACATTGATTTGATTTGATTTTTACTAACTATATCTCATTTTAAAAAGAGGCAAAGAATCTTAAAATGGAATCTAAGCATTCACATTCTTCCTAGACAGACCCTGTTCCTTCTCAGTACTTCCCTTCTTCCTAGTCTCAAGAAAAGTGATGGAGAGAAAAAAAAGAGAAGGGAGAGGGAAGAAAGGGAAATAGAGAGAAAAGCCCCTTCAAGTCAGCCAAAAAGATGGTGACTGAAAAGTAAAGACTGCCTCATCCTGATTGGGAGCCATAGAAGTGAGTAGAAGAATGTTGGGGGAAAAAAATGGATCTTTGGTTCTTTTATTTAAGTTTGCCAGTAAATAAGTATTTATTAAGCACTTACTATATGCCCTAATGATACAAATAAAAGGCAGTCCCTACTCTCAAGGAGCTCAGAGTATAAAGGAGAAACTAACATGCAAACAATTATGTATAACCAAGATATATAGAGGATGAATTTGAAATAATCAATAGAGAGAAGGAACCAGAAGTATTTTTTGTTATAAAAGCTGGCTCTTTGGGAGAAGGAAGGAGACATTTGGAAAAGCTGGCAACATAGCAAAGAGAATATTAGATTTGTTATCAGGATGAGTTGGAATATTGAACCTCTCTCAAGGATAAGAATAGGACTTACCTTGCTGGATTGTCATGAGAAACACATGAGCTAATATATTTAAGTCACTTTGTAAATCTTAAAGCACTGCATATGAGATACACAAATTTATTTTATTTTTTATTAGAAAACTAAGGTTTTACCCCAAAAATGGGTAGGATGATAAATGGGTAGGAAGTCAATTTTGGAGGGACTGTAGGAAGATAACAAATAAGCAAGCATCTAATAAACATTTACTAAATGGCAGGACCAAATAGGAATGGAATGATCCCTACTTTCAACAATCTTGATTGGTTGTTTTTGAAGAGGACCAAAATGACATCACAGTGTCAGGGTCAATGTATAGTATGTCAAACTCTTCCTGATCAGATTAATACAACCTCAAAGGGCTCTACCACAAGTTGGCATAAATAGCCCTAGTGAACATTTGGGATGGAGATGTCTCTCAATTTATGCATCTGAAGTTTCTTTTGAACTAATGCCATTCTGCTTTATTAAAATTTGCTATGCTTTGCAATGGTTTTCTAATGGGAAAGGTATACTCATATGTGTATATAAGTAATTAAATTAAATGTAAGTAAGTTAAATACAAATTTGAAAGGGAAAGAACTAGCATTTGAGGTTACATATAATATATATATTGGGAGAGCGGTAAATTATCTAACCTTTCTAGAAAGACACTTATTATCCTTTAAAATGTGACAAAAATGTCCTGCGAAGTCCCAGTATGTTGCCCTCACAGAAAGCAGAAATAGAATTGTAGGAGTCCAAGCCTATGTGCCTTGTCTACCCTAGAAAGAGCCCTGAAAAAGACCTGTTTCCAAGAACATAGAGTTGGAGTTATTCCTAAGGTAGGGTCATTCGGAAGCTGAACTGGAGGACTCTTTTATCAGTGGTATTAGAGATAATCCCAGAGTAGATGGAAGCTTCACATTTGTGGGGTTAGACCTGTAATTTCATTGGAATAGGAACCTAAAGGGTGATAAAACTCCCTCCATCAGTTGAGGGTCACAGAGCCAGGATGAATTAAAGATAAAATCTGAACTCAGGTTTTCTTTCAAAGACCATTACTATCTACTGTATCATGTTGCCTCCCCCAAATCCCCCCAGATATGTCTATTTACATGTTTTATATATATGGTGGGGCTTCTGTACTTAATGGATACCTTTTAAAATGGAAACCTTTACAAATTTAAAATTAAAAAAATACCTTTAAAAAGATACATATTTGAAAACATCAATTAAAAAAGATAAGGCAGAGATAAAATAAATATTTTAAATATATTTTAGTAGTACAAAAGCTTTTTCACTATTATTTTAAAATTACTGATATTTGTGATTAAAATATGCTTCTTATCTAGTTAAATTTATAATAATACAAGCCATTCCCAAACTGATAAATGATTAAAAGATATAAATATGAAATTTTCAGATGAAGAAATTAAAGCCATTTTTAGTCATATGAAAAATGCTGTAAATAACTTTTGATGAGAGAAATGCAAATTGAAACATTTCTGAGGTACCAGCTTACCACTCAGCTAGGCTAATGTGACAGAAAAGGAAAATGATAAATACCGGAGAGGATATGGGAAAATTGGGACACTAATGCACTGTTGCTGGAATTGTGACTTAATCCAATCATTATGGAGAGCAATTTGGAATTATGCACAGAGAACAACCAAATTGTGAATACCCTTTGATTCATCATAACTAGCTACTACTAAGTCTATATCCCAAAGAAATCATAAAAAAGGAAAAAGGGAAAGAGACCTATATGTGAAAGCATATTTATGCAGCCCTTTCCAAATGTTAGAGATTGAAAGGATGCCCACCAGTTTGGGGAAAGGCTGAAGCTGTGGCATATTATTGGAATGAAATACTATTGTGCAATAAGAAAAGATGAATAGGCACATTTCAGGGGAAAAAAATTAAAAGACTTGCACAAACTGATGCAAACTGAAATGAGCAGAATCAGGAAAACTGTTCAGGATATAAGCAACATTATGTGATGTATCAGTGACTCATTTCTTCTCAACAACACAAGACAAATACAAAGGATTTGTGAAAAAAAAATGTTAAGGGGTAGCTAGATGATGCAGTGGTTAGAGTACTGGCCCTGAAATCAGAAGGATCTGAATTCAAATCCTACCTCAGACACTTAATACTTATTAGCTATAAAACCCTAGTGGAGTCACTTCAGCCCAATTGCATTACCCTTTCCCCCAAGGAAAAGAAAAAGCTACCCACATTCTGATAAAGTAATGATGAACTTTGAATACCGATTTTTAACTTACTTTATTCTTTTTCATGTGTTTTTTTTTTCTTTTTATTCTGCTTCTTCTTTGATAGCTGTGGCCAATATGGAAATATGTTTTACATGATAGCATATATATAAACTATATCAAATTGCCTGCCATTTTTGAAAAAGGGAGAGGAAGAGAGAAAAATTTGAAATTCAAAATTTTGTAAAACTGAATGCAAAAATAGTCTTGACATATAATTGAGAAAAAATATTAGTTAAAAATCATGTTTCATTTTTTTTTAAATTTTGATTAAAATTTTGTGATACGACCATATGTAGGTCTGGCTCTAAGTTCAGTTTATTTTGATATTTTGTTTTAAGACGTATTATGTCTTTAAAAATATTTCACAAAGTCATGTTAGATCCAAATGGAAAGAGTAAATCTCTGGTAATACTACTAAAACAATATAGCCTTTTTTCTATCCCATCCACCAATTATGCAAAAATTTTTGTTGCAATTTGGCTAACAAGTTTCTATCTTGTCTGATATCAGTGGTTTTACAAAATAAACAGAAGGTTTTACATTTTTATATTTTAATTATATATGTACATATATAAAGTTATAATTTTGTATATGCTTTAACTAAATTTGAAAAATTAAATTTGAAAAATTTTTAATCAGAAGAGAAAATTGTTCTCCAATTTTTTCAATGACCAGACAAGAGAGTTTTAATAAATGACAACATTTTCATCAATAAACTTTTTCAAAAATCAGACTTTTTTTTTTCTCAGAAATTAGGGTTTGTGTTTTTCTGCTCTTGCAGAATTCTCTCCTGATAGCCCTTGTTTCCTAGTTAACCTGAACTAATATTAACTTCACTAGGATAAAATTAGTCCTTTATCCCTTTTATCCTTTCATAAGATTCTTCCCTCTTCTAATAATATTTTTGCATATTTCTGGATTGGATGAAAGCTTACTATCTGGTAATTTTATATTTGTCATTGGTCGTTCTGGAGCCATTTTAAAGCATGTTCTGGAATTTATGTGAGTTTTGCTTTTCTGTAACTTTTTACAATGTCTTCTCATCCTGAAGTCCTTAGAATCTTTAAAAGCTCACTATGCTGCAAGTCACAGCTTCCTTGGCACAAATGGAGGAACTTCTAATGGGCTGTCTGAGGTCCATGGTATCTAGACTATAAAAGTATCTGGAAAGGAACCAAGGAGAATGACTCCATCCATAAAGGTAATATAGGAGATCAGTTGGATCTCAGTCCTGGTGTATTGATGAACACATAAAGGGATTATAGGCTAATTTGTCTCAAATATATCAGCAATCCCTCTTGTAAGCAAATAAGAATTTTTAAGTGAAATAAAAATTATTCTTAAAAGATCATGAATACCCTATGGAAGAAACTAGATAATCCTGCACTGATCCCCTTTCTTCTGACCACCAATAAATTCAAATGTTTTCTACTTGTAAAAGATCGTTTTTAATGTGCTAGAGCTCTTGGGCAAATTTATTCCAGCAGATTTCCATCTGGAAGGACATTGCTGAGCACACAGAAAACCTTGCTAGTCAAGGAGCCATGAAGATCATTCTGGTCAACATTAATATAGAGAAAGAGATTAATTTAAGTCAGGA
This sequence comes from Antechinus flavipes, assembly GCF_016432865.1. Lineage (NCBI taxonomy): Eukaryota > Metazoa > Chordata > Mammalia > Dasyuromorphia > Dasyuridae > Antechinus > Antechinus flavipes. The sequence goes on from NC_067401.1 coordinate 358,365,175, forward strand.
AATTAGGAAATTCAGTCAACTATTTTTTTCTTTCGCTTTTATTTTTTTCAGTAGACTTTATGCTGTCTGCATGAAGCAATTCTGTCTCCACAAGGCCCTTGTGCCAGTTGTACTTTGATTTCAGAGAGATGATCATGCCCTAGGGCATGGCATTCTTACTCATTGCCAGCCAGGCATTCTTACTCATGAGCTGAGCCAGCTGCTGCTGGAGGGCAGTCATTAGGGTTTTCTGAGCAGCCAATCTTTGCTTCAGGGATAGTATATAACCCTATCTTTGGCTTAATTTCCCCTTCCTTTCCCTAGAATTGCCTGGACAGAGGACTAACAGAGAGAGGGCAGAGGAAGTCAATCAAGAATGTCCTGTTCCAGTCTGTGAGATCAGAGTTAAGAAGCTCAGCATGACCCAGTAAGTGAATGGAAGCAATTTATCTGCAGAAGTAGAGATGAAAGCCAGAAGAAGCAGGCAGGGGTTGGATCAGGTGAGCAATCAACCCAGAAAAATTATCCATTGGGCAGCTCCAAAGACAGGATTCTAACAGCCATCAGCCATCAGAATTCTCAAGGAAGAGCTAATAGCAGTAGAGTAGCAGCAGACACGGATTGATTTGATCTCCAGGCAACAGAAATGTCTATTTATGCTAGGAAAGGTGAACAGTCACTTAATGCCCACCATTTGCATTGTGGATTCTTCAATCCATCAATCAACAAATAGTCATTAAGTACCTACTATTGCCAAGCAAGCTAACAAATACTCTGGCTAGATCTGACATCCATGAATTTATATAAAACCTTTCTGAATCTATTTATATTTGGGGGCTTACATAATGTCTTCCAGGAAATGTCGCAGATATTCATTTTCAAGGTACAAATATGTCGCTTTTTTTCCCTCCAAAAACTATGGTACAAGAATCATATCTGGAAGTATTGCCTTTAGCCTAACCCAAATTTCTCTTATTGCAATTTAAATCTATTTTTTTCAGTTCCATGCTCTGGGGAAATGAAGAATTGCTCATCGGTGCCTTCCTAATGATACTCTTTCAAATACTCAAATATATATTAATTTGCTCCTCAGCTTTCTTCTTTTAAGTAACTTTTTTCTCATAAGGCATATTTCCTTTCCCTTTGATTATTTCTATTGTTCTTTTCTGGCCTCCTTTTAGTTTTTCCAAATCTCTTTTAAATGTCAAGACAAAAAAGGCCATTAGGCCTTAATTAGAGTTTTGTGTCCAATTTTTATCTCCTTATATTATAAAGGTTAAAAGATTAATCTAGGTTTGGAATTTGCATTCAACAGGCATATTCTTAAAGAGGATGGGTACAAGTTTATTACAGCTCAGAGCCTTGATTTGAATAAGACATAAGAGGAAACTCTTAATACAATTATGAGTAATACACAATTAACAAATATAGTGGCCAGTATAAAAACAATTTACAACATACAACATACATCATCACTACTCTGAGAAAGCACTAACATCTGAATTCCTTGGCTGAGATGACTCTTGGTCACAGGTATACATAGTTGTTATGGGCCAGAACTCTGAAACAAGGATTCTTACAAGGTGCTAACTCAGTGGAATTGATGAAACAGTGATTATCTGGTTTAGCAGGGTGCTTAATAGTTCTCTAAATTCACTATGATTGATTTAATCTTACAAAAAAACAATAATTTTCTAGTGACATAATGATTGATTTATACTTAAAATAGATACTATAAGCCAGGGAGGACTCGGAGAGATTCAATTCCATCTTCTGTCAGGCTCCTGGGAACATTTCTCCACTGAAACGAAGTCCTCTCTGAAGGCCACGAGAAAGCTAGCTGAGCACCAGGTGAAGGAGATAATAAAGACTTTTGGACTTTAACACTTGGCTATTCTTGTGGTGATTAATCTGCTGAAGGGAAGGCTGCTCCCAAGACCTCCAGTAAGTAAGAACATTACACGTAGTCTTGAGAGGGAGCCATTGATAGGCAAGTTTGTACAAGACTACCTAGCCCAAATCTTCAAAGTCCCTTTCCACTAAGGGGTTTTTATAGACTGAGAACAAAGACAACATGCTAAATATTCTCATCTGATACATGACTCTTAAGACATAGCAACTTCCCAGGTACAGGATGCTCCATCACAAAAGGACCACCAAGGAGAATATTTGTTCATTCCTTGAGGGGCATTATGTTTTCTCCAGGAACTGGCCAGGTTTCTGGGCCTTCCATAAAGAATACTCGTTAATTAAGGCAAAAGAAGGGTGGCCTTTCTTATACTTTCTGAGATTTTATCAGGTAACTTCGAATATGTTCCAGAGTTCTCAGCAAATAAATTTACAAAAAGGCATGCCTTGACTCCCTGGGATTTTCACTAGGATTCCTTACAGAGAGAGGGATGTGGAAAAAACAGAACATCCAGAAAAAAACTTTTTCATTGAGTCTTTTCTTACTCCATCCCTCCTCTCCCTACACACACACACACACACACACACACACACACACCACACACACACACACACACACAAATATATTGCCTTCCAATGAAAATAAAATTCCAGGAGGAAATTTTAGGTTCTGTGAAGAAAGTATATAACCAGATGGAATCTCAGACCTCATTCAGTATAACCTCTCATTTTAGAGATAAACGGGGGATCTAACATGTTAAGTAACTCTTCTGAGGTCTAACCTTTAAGAACAGAGAGTTGGGATTCAAGTCTAAGTTCTCTTGATTCTGATGCCAGTGCCTTAACTTCTGTACCATGATAGTATAAAAAAGTATAAAAAAGCTGGAAAACAAAGCTGGAGGATAACAAACTATATTGTAGTAACAAAACAAACTTTATTTTAGTAAATACTCAGGAATTCAGTACAAAGAGCACCACAGCAAAATGGCCTCAAGTCATTTCTGGGACTGAATTGATCAGTCTTGTTAATCAAAACAGAGCATCCTTAACAACAATTCTGGATCTTTTCCTGAGGTTTAAGTGAGAAAAGAGTTGTTGTTTTTTTTGCAAGCTTTTTTCAACCACTAACTCTTTAAAAAAAATCAATTTTAAAAAATAAAAGGGATTATAATGTAAATACTATTATAGGTAAATCCACAAAATCAAAAGATGGATTTTATTCTTACTCTCTCCCACCTTTGTCCACTTCCATATATTAATCCATATTCCTGAAACATACTTCCCTCCATATTTGCCAATTCATGTCCTTTTTTTAAGGGCTAGCTAAAATGTCACCTTCTCCGTAAAGCCTTCCTTAATACTTCCTTAAAAGTGATCCCTTACTTCCTACTTGGAATAAAATGACTTTTCTTGTGCACTTAATCATATTCTGATTTAGCATAATTTGTGTATATATGTCTCATTCACCTCCCCCACACACACACTGGATTATAAACTCGTTGGTATCAGGGTCTCAGTCCTAAATTTCTTTGTATCCCTAGCTCAGTATTTTATATATAATAACCCTTTAATAAATATTTGTTGAATTGAATACTGCATTCAAAAGGTTGATTAGGCAATCCATGTTGTTATAAAGGATATAAGTATTGATGCCAGCTTAAATTTAAGGAAAAGAGCTTCATGAGAGTCAGAGAAAAAAACATTCTTTAAGAAAGACTAATAAACGGGGACACTGATGCATTGTTGGTGGAGTTGTGAACGAATCCAGCCATTCTGGAGAGCGATCTGGAATTATGCCCAAAAAGTTATCAAACTGTGCATACCCTTTGATCCAGCAGTGTTTCTATTGGGCTTATACCCCAAAGAGATACTAAAAAAGGGAAAGGGACCTGTATGTGCCAAAATGTTTGTAGCAGCCCTGTTTGTAGTGGCTAGAAACTGGAAAATGAATGGATGCCCATCAATTGGAGAATGGCTGGGTAAATTGTGGTATATGAACGTTATGGAATATTATTGCTCTGTAAGGAATGACCAGCAGGATGAATACAGAGAGGCTTGGAGAGACCTACATGAACTGATGCTAAGTGAGATGAGCAGAACCAGGAGATCATTATACACTTCGACAACGATATTGTATGAGGATGTATTCTGATGGAAGTGGATTTCTCTGACAAAGAGACTTAACTGAGTTTCATTGGAGAAATGATGGACAGAAACAGCTACACCCAAAGAAGGAATACTGGGAAATGAATGTGAACTATTTGCATTTTTGATTTTCTTCCCGAGTTATTTTTACCTTCTGAATCCAATTCTCCCTGTGCAGCGGGAGAACTGTTCGGTTCTACAAATATGTATTGTATCTAGGATATACTGCAACATATTTAACATATATAGGACTGCTTGCCATCTTGGGGGGGGGGAGGAGGGAGGGAGGGGAAAAAACGAAACATAAGTGATTGCAAGGGATAATGTCGTGTAAAAATTATCCTGGCATGGATTCTGTCAATACAAAGTTATTACTAAATAAAATAAAATTTAAAAAAAAAAGAAAGAAAAAGAAAAAAAAAAAAAAGAAAGACTAATGATCTCTCCACTGAAATCTGGAAGGTGTGAAAGGGAGTCCAATCCTCTCTTTTTCCAGGTGAGGAAACTAAGCCCTTGGAAATTGACTGACTTATCTAAATTACCAAGGTAGTGCACACATCAGAGACAAAATTTGAATGCAGATCCTCTGAATCCAATGCCAATGCTCTTTTTACACTATCGTAATTCTTTCTCTATATAAAATGATTTGTTTTTCTTCGAGGCACTTAGTGAGGGATGAAGGGAGCCAAAAGTCCCTCTTGTGCAAAAACACTGTCCTTCTCCTTGCCATCTAGGGGAGGGGGTGGAGGGAGGGAGGGGAAAAAAATTGGAACAGAAACGAGTGCAAAGGATAATGTTGTAAAAAAAAAAAATTACCCTGGCATGGATTCTGTCAATATAAAGTAATTATTAAATAAAAATTAAAAAAAAAAAAAAACACTGTCCTTGACTAACCTGACATCATACCAGAAATCACCATCATATGTCATTTCTTTGCATTAAAGCTTTATTAAATAAATTTCAGACATGGGATTTGTTAAAGGCAATATATTTTGTGTTTGTGTAGGAAGAGGGGGAATAAAGTAGGAAAAGACTCAGTTTCTCTGTCTAACATAGGCTGGAAATTTAGAGGACATTCTTAGTCCTGATACCCTTACTGATCATGATGGGAACCTCAATCTGTTTTGTTTCCAGTCTGGGATAGTGTTGAGGACCATGACTAGGTGAAGAAGCAGGTCATCTCTCTGAGAGCCTCCACAGCTGTGAATCATAACACTTGAAGGAGTTGCAAAGCAACCTTTACTAATGCAGATATTCTTTGTGGATTGGGAATGAAATAAATTGGAGGCAAGAGGAAAAGGAAAGAGGTCAGAGAAGGTAACAGTCTCTAGGTGGGAAGTCAGAGAACAGCAACTGCCTCTCGGTCTCCTTTTATCATCATCATTCTCCCACATGAAGAGATGCATTCTACAGGTCTGTCTGAGTTAGACCTCCAGCAGCCACTGGCAGGTGGCTCCCGTATCACTCCATTCCCCATTCCCAAAGACTCATCATATTGGACTCAGACTTAGTTCAGAACCTGACTGGCTTAATGTACTACTCAGAACTCCAGAGCTCAAGCAATTCACCTGTCACAGCCTTCCTGGTGGCAAGCTTGTGCCATCACTACCAGCTTGTCATTTTCAAAGCCTTGTTCAAGTTCCCTCACATGAAACAGAGTCCTGAGAATCACTGGATGGATAAATTATGATGGGATAAAAAGGCTGGAAAGGGCAAACGCACAATGCACTCACTCCCTAACATGATGATAAAGGATTTGGCTCTGTGCCCTCTTGTTTTAGCTGCATATATATCAAATCTTTTCATTATTATACAAAATTAGTGCCTCTGATTAAGCTCTTTATTATCCCACTCTGAACCTTATTCCCTTGCCTAAGTCCTTTTTTATCCACCCCTCTTGGGCTACTGCCAATGTTGTTCCAATGTCATCCTTCTGACCTTTAAAATTAGGCAAAGAAGTGAATTTGTTTACACAACACACTGTCTCTGCAACTGCTGGAACTAGTTGTAGAGTGAAGCTTTTTCATTCAGAAGGATCCCCGAATGCTGCTTAACAAACAACTCTCTTCCCACCAGCTGAAATTCAGCTAAATCAGCAGTGGAATGCAGCCATTTACCAGGAATATTGTATCCAGGGGAAACTCTGAGTGGGAGAGCATGAGAGGGAATAAGAGAGCAAAATTTGGAGGGGAGCCAGCCTACACCCACAAGCTGCCTCTCAGACCTGTTGTTACAAGATGTAGCACACCTGCAGAAATGACGGCTTACTTAGATATTTCAAGAGAACTGTGAGGTTATGGTTGGGTATACTTCCTCCCACCATGGAGGCTACAGCCCATCCCTGCTTCCACAGCATGTTCATGACCTGCCATAATTGTCTAGGGTGGGGTAGGTCTCTAGATCTCTCTAGATCACAGGTTCCTGAACAGTTTTGTGACTGTTTCAAAATTTTCCCTCTGGCTCTGCTTCTGACTTTCTGAACTTCAACCTTATGAACAAGCTGTTGTCTCAACCTAGAACTTGCCTCCACACTTGAGATTTCTTCTCCCTGGAACATCCTAATGTACCTCAGGCTTTCTTATACTAGATTATACCTCTGCTTGGCCAGCTCTCTTCTCCCACTGTTAAGTTCTTGTATTCCATTTGTGGAGGAGTCCAGGGAAACCTGCTTTTATCCCTATTTCTTCTCTGCCCCTGACTTTCTCCACTTCTAAACCATGCTGCCTCTACATGAATATTTCATTCCTCTCCTCATCCACTTCCTTTTGTTTATTATTTTCCCTCATTAGAATGTAAGGTCATTGAGAGCAGGAACTGTTTTTATGTTTTTGTTTCACCAGCAAGTAGCACAGTGCCTAAGTACTTAATAAATTCTTGTTGCTTCATTGCCTTAAACACATGGAAAAAAAAGAAATTATATTGAAAAAGTTAATTTTTTTTTACAAAAGTTGGTTGACTTTGAAATCTATTTTAGAATGTTTTGGTTGGGGAATATCAGTGGACCAAATTAAAGGCCCCTGCCAAGATCTTTTGACATTATATGAATATCAATGGAACTTGTGGATTGTCCATAAATTATTCTTATTCTCACTACTTGTTTGGCCACTCATTTATTCCAAGTAAACTCTCTCTGATGGCATTTTCTACTGCTTCTTATGTAATTATTTATATCATGGCACAGCCTGATCAAACACACCACATGCTCTTTGTCCTTTTCCTGATACCCAATTATATTTCTTCAATGTATTCCATGAATTTCAACCACATAGAATCATGAGATGAATACTTTTTTTAAAGTGTCTTTAAAGCATGGCTTGCAATTTCCCAATATGATAATACTTTTGATAACACACTGTCCTCTCCTATTTTTATGTCTTATCAAAGCATGGAGAGTACCCCTCCAAAGGCTATATCACAGAACACAATTACCAGGTTTTACCCAAACAAGTCTGTGAATCCTCATCCAAAGATCAGCATAGCTAAATGATGAGAGACATCAGTATGGCTACCAAGTGATACTCCCTTACACACACCCATACCCACAATTAATGAAGAATATCTAAGGCATAGCAAGTTTATGTCAGTGGAAGGAATATCTATAAAATAGACTTTTAAAGTATTCAAAAAATATCTCTATTTCTATTTCTGTCTGTCTCTCTGTTTTACTCTGTCTCTGTCTGTCATTCTCTGTTCCTCTCTCTCTCTCTGTTTCTCTGTTTTTCTCTGCTCTCTCTCTCTCTCCCTCCCCCCTTTTTGTCCCTGTCTATCTCTGTCCCTCTGTCTCTCTCTGCCCCTCCTTCTGTTTTTCCTCCTCTCTGATCTCTGTCTCTGTCTCTCTCACTGTCCCCCTATCCCATTTCTCTCCCTTCTCTTTCTGTACTTTTTCTCCCTCCCTTTTTACTTCTTTCTTGCTCTCCTCCCTTTCTTTCCTGTCTCTTCTTCACCTCTCCTTATACCTCCATCATCAGAGGGAGGTTCACTGCTATTCCCAATTCTCTTGGGCTCAAGATTGTAGACTACCTCTCCTGGAGTCTGAAAGGAGGTGATGGTTAATCACATTGCAGTGGTTGAACTCAGTGGTCCATGCCGTCTTTTATCCCTCCATCAAATCAAGGTGCCTTGCTTTCAGTGTTTAGTCATGTCCAACTCTGTGACCCTATTGGGTGTTTTCTTGGCAATGATATTAGTGTGGTTTGCCATTTTCTTCTCTGGCTCATTTTACAGATGAGAAAACTGAAGCAAACAGAATTAAGTGACTCAGCCAGGGTCACATAAGCTAATAAATGTCTGAGGCTAGATTTCATCTCAGGAATTGTGTCTCCCTTACTTCAAGCGTTACATTCTTAACTGCTCCACCACCAAACTGCTCTAATTAAACTAATCCAACAAGATTAGGTGGCAGTTGTTGGGAATCCAGAGGGATTCCCAAATACTGACTGGGGACTGGGCTGGAAGTAAGGCTAGAATTGGAGGAAGGGGAGGATGTTTAAAGGCTAGGTTTAGGGCTTCATTGCGGGTCTTCTCTTAATGAAATTGTATTTGTCTTAATTCATAGTCTAGGGATTGAAGGCTTCTTAATGGCCATGTAGTCCAAGCTCCTGATTTTATAGATAAGAGGCTGAAGCCCAAGAGTGGTCAAGTGAACGACCTCTTGGTCCTTCCAGAAAAGCAGTGAGCTCTAAATGCCACGCTTGTAGTACCAGTTGCCAATTTTTAAAATCAGCCTATGCACATTGTTTGAAATATTTGAGGGCCAGATAACACTAACTGATGCTGCCTTGAGGTCTTTGGGATCCATATTTCCAAGTCCTGCATAATCAGATAAAAGTATACCAGTGGCAGAGGGCCTGGCCCATCACCAGGCATGGTCAGCCAAGAAAAAGAAGAAAAACAGCCGAGTCAGAGCGAGACAAACATGCAACAACATGAACATCCCTGTCTGACAGCTCCTTTACATCGTTCTGGAGCAGAGATGAAACTGTCTCAGAATGACACATTCTATTATGGTGTGTGGGAGTGGAAAAAAGGCTGGGTAAATTCAAAGCAAGAATCTGTGCCAGGAGAAAACTCTAAGGAGAGCAAAGACCAAAGTACGCCTTATTCGTACAGCCTTTTCCCAGATATTGGAAGGATGACTACTTAATGGACACAAACTGGCAGGTTCCCAGGTAGGGATGCCCAAGAATCCGGCGTGTTCATCAATACGTCTTGTGCAGGGTGAGCCACCTGATTGGCAGGCTCATACAATTGCATAAGCAGAGTTCTAGATCGAGAATTAGGAAAACCATATTGTAGAATAATCAAAATGTGGAATATGGAGTCAGGTATATAGTCAGTCGTAATAACAGTGCATACACACGTGGACTTAGGGAGGCATGGATTCAAACCCTATTCTTGATATATACTGGCTGTGTGATTCTGAAACAGTCAGTTAGGACCTTGGTGCCCCTGGAAGCTCTCCAAGATTGAAAGACAGGAGCTCTTTATGGTTATTAAGGCAGTGTAGAGAAACCTATGTACACTTTCTCAGAATGATTTTTTAAATTTTAATAGTTTTATTTTTCCAAATGAATGTAAAGATAGTTTCCAATATTCATTTTTTTTAAACTTTGTGTTCCAAATTTTTCATTTGTTCTCTTATCTCCTCCTCTCCCAGACAGCAAGCAAGCTGATATACATTGAATGTGTGCAATTCTTTTAAATATATTTCCATATTTGTCATGTTCTGTAAGAAAAATCAGACCAAAAGTGCAAAAAAAAAAAAAAAAACCAAGAAAAAGAAAACAGGTTAAGAATTCCTGTTCTAAGTTATTGAAGATTTATCAATTTTCATTGTCAAAAGTTTCCAAATTGAGGGTTGACCCAAATGGTCATAATTAAAATGTCTTACGTTTGCATGGCTTATAATTTTAAAAATCTTTTCACAAACATTATTACCTTTGATTTTGACATCAAAGACTGTGAGACCAACATTATCATCCCTGCTTTACAAATAAGAAAACTAAGGGTCAGAGGTTGTGAGTGGCTAAAGGTCATATCTTTTAAGGGGTCAGCTGAGGCCTGAAACCCATGCTTTCTGTTCCTCTAGGTAAGTCCTCTTTTCACTGTTTCTTTCTGCTTTCATAATAATATTAAAATAATATTAAATATTATTAAAGAGAAATAATATTAAAACAAACTTTGCTGCTATTCATCACTCTACTCTCTTCTGAAGTTAGGAGGGAGGATGGGGCAGGTGGGAAAATTGTGCTCTAGTCTTACAGCAGGCCTGAGGTTTTTTGGGGGAAGGGATCAAGAAAAAAGGTAATGGGGAAATATGGAATCATCATCATCACACACACACACACACACACACACACACACACACACAAATACACAGAGAGACAATTATGGCATCCTCCTGTGAATAAGACCCAGGATAAAACCTGGGGGGAAAGACATAGTACAGGGTCAGAGAGAAGCCGGGGGGTATGTCCTTATGAAAATTTCAGGGGTTTTTATTTATAAACACAAGTAAGTTCCCTTCTAAAGCTCACATAGCCTGCTAGCAATAGATAAAGAGCAGATTTTCCCTTTGGACAAGGACTGGAAATACAGAAAGCAGGTGGAGGGAGAGATGTTTTGTTTGTTTGTGGTTTGCTTTTTTCCCCAGAAGAAATGAATGTTAAATGTAACGTGTGATACCAACTGGAGGACAAGTGGGCTGGCTACAGACCAGCATGTGTAGCATTGTTGTTATGGGGACTGGGCTCTCCCTGTATTCACTGAAAAATCTTAAATGCTCATTGAAAATGATAACAACATTTTAGGTTCTGTATAGAAAAAAATTCAATTTTATATTATGAAAGCATAAGTCCATACTCATTTTTATCTTTTTTCTCTCTAAGATTTTATTTTATTCTTTTAAGATTTATAGTGTGTCCCCCGCCCCCCCCCCCCAGCCAACCCATCTGTTTAGGAAATTTGCTCACTATGACCTCACTCTCTCTTCTTGGGCTTCATTGTGAGCTAGATGTGATCCTATTCAATATTTATAAATCCAAATTTCTTTTTTTAAGTTCATTCCAAATGCTCTTCCTCACTTTTCTGTTACAGTAAGGGTTCTTGACTTCAGTCTATGACTCCAGAGGTCTCACGATAAAACATGCTTCATATATCCTAAGAAAAAAGCAATGGACCCAGGATGCAATTGAGACAGTTTTTTGGTTTGTTTGTCTGTTTAGACATAGCAAAATTATTTTACTTAACTATGGCTAGTTTTTACAATGGCTTTCTTTCTTTCTTGGTGGGGGAGGAAAGAGATGAAATGGAGAAAAAAACAGATTTTTGTTCCTTGAAAAAATTAAATTAAAAATAGGGACTATAGACTGCTCCTCATGGACCCTTGGATAGATTTCAGGGCTTCTGTGTATTATCAGGTACCCAGACTTTTTTTCTTGGACTTATTTGGTCCTTTCCATTCTAGCTTCCTTCCCCAGCAAGTATATCACTGGGAAATCTCATTGTCCTGCAGGATTGAATATGTTGGTACTCATATTTCCCTAGTACTCTCTGTTCCTTAGATTAGATCCTTTGACTGGAAGATAGGGCCACGGATTCCAGGGCCTCTGTTTAATAATGGGACTCAATAAAGTTTTTCTCCACATTTCCCACCAGTTATACTTGCTTTTGGACTTCTTTGGAACTTTCCATTATACCCCATATATAAAGTACCCTATTCATTCTCTTTTTTAGCTTCCTTTTGTATGTTGTGTTCCTTTATTAGACTGCAAGCTTCTTGAGGGCAAAGATTATCTTTGCTTTTATTTCTATTTGTATCCCCAGACCTTAGCATAATGCCTGGAAAATATTAGGTGGTTAATAAAGGTTTATTAATTGACACACAAATAAGGTCTCACATCAGTCTCTTTCTGTTTGTCCCAGTGTTACTACCCTAATCAAGACCCCTATTATCTCATCTGAATTATAATAATTCATCCCTAAATAAATGGTGGCCCTCTTCCAGTTTCTCCTTTTTCCCATGCAGCTTGCACAATGCCACCAAATTAATTTTCCTAGAACATTATTTTGATGTCACTCCTTTGTTCAAAGGCATTTAATGGCTCTTTAGTGATGAACAAATTCAAACCTCTACAAATTTAAGGTTCTCAACAAGTTGGTTCTAGTCTGTCCTTCTATGATAATTTCTCACTGGTCCCCCCACGAAACATATGGTTAGTTTGGCTGTTTATATGTAAGCTTTTTGTATCTAAAGAGATCTAGATATGATCTCTCTATTTTGATGTTTCCAGGGAACATGTTGGCTAGGCAGAGAGGAATTGGTGACAAGCCTTTCTAAGATAAAAACTAGTACATGTTAAAGCAGAGCTGGGGTTCTCCATAATAATGTCTGCAAAAACAACTTTTGCAAAAATAAATTCATTTAGGTCAGGAATCTGCACATATACTTCTCTTCATCTTCCAAGTACTTTATAAACTCTAATGTAACAACCCTAAATTTGTGGGGGGGGTTTGACCTGGTGACTTAAGGATATATTTTGTGCTTGATTTTTCAAAAGAGAATACCATTCTTCATTCAACCTTTTCCCTTGAAACAAATTTTGCTCCCTTTCATCTGTGTGACTTGCTCTCTGCTCTGCTAAGATAGATCTCAAGCTTCCCACAGAGATCTGCAACATTGAGGCTGCTGGAAGATATTTTCCCTCCTGTGAGAAGCAGACACAGTTAATGAAAATGCCCTGCTCCCCCTTGCACCAGTGAGGCATGAAGAGCAAGGTATGTGGGAAAATGAAGTATTTTTAACAAGTGTTATCACAGCATCAAGAAATTACAGAGGAAAAGGCAAACAGATCTGTTATTCAGAAGAAGCAAAAGAAAGAGAATGGAACTCAATGAAAATGTAGCTTTTACCAGCTAGCCCATTCGGGTTATTTAGAAAGTATTAAATGATACTAGAGAGCCTAGAGGCAATTTGGATTTTACAGAAGAGGAAAGCCTGTCTTAGTGTTTCTGTGCCAGTCTATACCTCCTTGTCTGTCTTTCTTTAACTCTCTTTGACCCATGCACACAGAACTTTACATTTGTGAAAATACACATCAAGTTTTTACCTCATCATTTGCTTTTTCATTTTAAGTGAAGGGAATTAATCTAGAAATTTGATCTTTAGTCTTTGCCATAAAAAGATACCCTCGCCAGTTAACTACCTAGAATCTTTTAACTGGTATATGGGATGTGATCAGTTAACATCAAGGGAGAACCTTTTAGATTCTAAAATATCCTTCTCATAAAACAGTTCGTTCTTTTTCTCTTTCATTTTAATGCTGTTCACTTTACAAATTCCATGAACCTTTTTTTTTTTTTAGTAATAATAGCTTACATTTACATAATGCTTAATGGTTTACAAAGTACTTTGCTCACAACTTCTGACAGACTGAAACCTAAAGTGCAAAGCATTTTAGTAATAACTTACATTTCCATAATACTTTAAGTTTACAAAATGCTCTACTTATAACAGCCTTGGGAAGTACATAATATACATATTATGATCATTTTACAAATGAAGAAACTGAGACTTGTTTATTCATTTATTCCACAAGAATTTAAAAAATATTTATCATGTATCAAACACTGTTATAGGTCTAAGCATTATGTCCCTGCCTTCAAAGAGTTTATGTTCTATTAGGAAAAATGATAAGTATGCTATACAAAGTAATTTTGGAGTGGGGAACATTGGCAACTAAGGGAATCAAGACAGGTTCTTGTAGGAAGTGATATGAGCCAAGTTTTAAAGAAGGTTAAGGATTCTGTGATTTTATCAACTAATCCTGTTCTTTATTTACCTTCAGAGCTTCCCAAAAGGTTCTCTGGGGTTGCCGGTTGCCTGTTACCTCACTAGGAGAATCAAGTTCCCAGTTTTTCAAGTCCAACTCCATCTCTGACTCCTGAGGAACAATTTTGTTTTAGGCTTTAGTCTAAGGAGTCCTTTCCAGCAGAGAGTAGGAGGGAAAATAAAAGAGCTACCCTAGAGTACAAGCAAAAATCAGGTATGAAAGAGGTAGCTTTATAAGCTTACACAAGGAAAAGGAATGCTAAATAGCAAATTATCATAGAATGATTTTAATTGGGAAGCTAGCATTCAGGCTTTGTAGTAGGTCTACTTATTAGGTATTTTGCATTTTACCTCTGCTGAGAACAACTCTACAAATACCCAACAGGCTGTGTAGTTTCAGTGTTTTCTTTCCCTGTGGTGAACTTTTCTTTTCTCAGCCAGTCTCTCAACAGCTCATTCTTAGATGCCCAGGAAGGGGGGGGATGATACCAGCTACCTTTTAATATTCCACAAGAACCTGTATCAAATACAGAACATACAAACAAGAGACAGTCCTACTGAAGATATGGGTTGGCCAAGGAAGCCATAAGCTTGCAACTTGTAGATTACATAGATATTCTGTAATTGATTTCTGAATCCCAACCAGGAGGAACCCCTTAGGTACCAAACAGAGCAATAGTTTCTTCTTCACTCTTGTTTTGACCTCTTTTCTTGTGACTTCTTCCCAGAAAACATTATTGAAGAAGAGACAATGATGGTCTTTAGATACTTAGATTGGAACCTCTCCCTCTGACATCAGATTTTTATCTCATTTGCTCTTTCATTTTAAGTGAAGGGGATTAATCTAGAAGTTTGATCTTATGAATTTCAAAAAGTCAGGACATGAAGACACTCAGACCTAGTTATCCGAGAGTAGAGTCAAACTAGATTTTGCAGCAAATCCAGTACCAATGCCTCAAGGTGCAAGGAGCAATCTTCAGGACCAAGGCCAGCGATCCCAGAGAATAGGACTCATCAATCAATGCCATATGAATTTTGTGGGTCTGATGCTATGTAGAAATTGTGTTAATTCTGAGTTCATTCTCCCAAGCAACCAAAATTGTATGGTGAAGTGTTTGAGAGTGGGGGGAAATAAGATATTGATCCTTGTTCTTGCTTTAACTTCAAAGTAAAAATCACTTTGCAAAACTAAGAAGCTAGCATGCTAGTCACTGGAGGTTGACGTCATCTATCTGTGTGTGGAGGAGGGGGGAACAGACTCAGAATGGAGACTTGAGATGACAGTATTAGAGACTCCTGCAACTCTTCAGGGTTACTTCTGATGGGGTTCTCCCCAGGAAAGAGATTAGCCAGCTCTCTCAAGGAGAGTGAGGCTAGAAAATATTTGTTACTGTGGTAACAATTCATGAGGAAAGAGGCAATAGAGAATAGTGAATAGAGACCTGACCTTAGAGGAGTGCAATTCTGAGTTTGAGTACTGTTCTTGACATGTTAGTTGCATGGGCAAATCACTTAAACTCCTAGTACCCAGATAATTTTTTGTTGTCGGCTAGTTGTTTTAGTCATGTACTATCCAACTCTTCATTACCCCATTTCGGGTTTTCTTGGCATAGGTACTGGAATGTCTTGCCATTTTCTTCTCCAGCTTATTAAAGAAGAGGAAACTGAGGCAGGTAAGGGTAAGTGATTTGCCCAGGGTCACACAACTGGTATCCGACTTCAGATTTTAACCCAGGAATGAGTCTTTTTGACTCCAGCCCCAGTACTTCACCCACTTTACCATCTGGTTGCCCACGTAGCTTTACTTGACTCTAAATTGCAGAATAATTTTTATCTCCATTGGTAGAAAAAATCCCTCATCCAGAATTCCCTATGCCAGTGAAATCACAGCTTTGAACAAATATTCAGATATTTATACACACATGTATGCACACACATATGTATCTACTTTTACATGGGAGTGAAAGACACATGCTGAAAGAAAAAAAAAAAACAAGCATCTCCTAAGTGTCGTGTGCCAGGCATTTTACAAATACTACCTCATTTGATCTTCACAACAATCCTGGATGGGGCAGTGGATGCTATTATCACCCCCATTTTACAACTGAAGAAACTGAAGCAGAGTTTATGTTATTTATCCAGGATCACATAGTCTAAAGTTGGATTTGAACTCTGGCTTCCTAAGTCCAGGCTTTGAGCTTTATCTGCTGTGCCATTAAGCTTGTCCTTGAAGACAAACAAACTCTCAATTCTCTCATTGTGCTACATCCAGTATACTAACAACACATGATAGTTTCTATAATGGTGATTCTAGCCAGTCATCCATCTACATCAAAAAGACATAACAACTTTTGTCTATGAATACCCAGAAAGCTTGTGTTTATGAAAAAGTTGTTAGAACTTGTCTGGTGGGTTGCTTACTAGCATGGCAGACAAAAGATTCAGTCTATTTGTACTTATGTAAAGCCAGAAAATCTAGATGAAAACTGAAAAAGTCAGATATATTGGGTAATTAGTTTATATAATATCAAACTTCTGGAAACAGGAGCATGGTTTATTGAATTTTCCTATTTGTTATGTAGATACTTGCTATCAGATAGACATTGAACTGCTTGATAATTGGCATTTATGAATGTCTTTCCTGAATTTGTTGACAAAAAAGGGTCTTTGACTCTTTTCTCCCTCAGCATCTAAGGATGGATGGGCAAAAGTTATGGTGTAAAGCTTGATCCTTGAACAAAATGTGTTAGAGTATTATTAATTCTTCACAAGAATAAAGTATTAAAGATATTTCAGTTTAAAGTCAATAAGGAATTTAATAGCTCTTTCCTTCACACAATCTTAACATGCTAATAACCTAATATCTTTTGAACATGATAATAGTAATATTTACTTTGTCTATAAAATAAATAGGAGACTCATTATAGACATTCAGAAAAAATAACTGTCAAAAATTATGTGAAATTACAGCATTTATCATTGCTAGTCAAAGAATAATTTGCTTATATTTTTAAAAATTCCTGGACACATTCTTTCCTATGGAAAATGATATTTATTGTCAATTAATTTATTACATTATCTTAATATAAGTGAAACCCTATTCTAATACTTCATTTTACTTATGGTGACTCTGGGTTCTAGAAAGTTATATTTGAGAATCACAAGACTGGAGAGGTTCCACATAGCTGGAAAATCTTTTAATATAATTCCAAAGACACAAACCAAATGAGGACCAATTTCACCAGCTTTCATGAGACCCAGCCCCAGAAGGTTGTCTACGAAGTTATGATTTTTGACCACATCAACTCATAAAGACTTTCTACTAAGGCATACAAGAGAATCACAGTTCTTTTGAAGTACTGACTAGGATAATAATTCACTAATTTCAATTTATGAGCTGGCACTTATTCATGAAGAAAATGGCTTCACTACTTTCATGTTAGTGTTTTTATCATGCTTCAACGAAGAATAAAACTATTATAATTGAATTTCAGACATTTATTTACAAGGCAATGTTTAAATACTCAAGGGGCCCTGGATTAAATCCTTTTCCCAACTAAGCTACCATTTGGAAGCAAATATTAGAGACATTTTTCTTTTCTATGGCCTAACACTCAATACAGTGGATTAGCAGTCTCAACTACATTGTTCTTTGATAATCCACATTAGACAGTAGTACAACAGCTAATAGTGATGATTATTCTTTTGCTTTAATGAATGAGTGTAAGTAGACAAGTTGAAGAATCACTTTCTGCTTTTTTTTTGACCAGAATGTCATACAGTCCTGGAAACAGGGCAAGTCACTTTTCCAAGTACCAATCTAACAAAGTTCCATCAATAGTCTGGACGCTTGACTTGGTCATGATGTTTTTTGGCCATGGTAACATGTCATACAACAAACAAAAAAAGAATACAAAAGGCAAAAGCTACTTATTCCCAAGAGCCCTCTCTTCTCCAGCCAAATTGGTTTAGAGGCTTAGGTTTCCATGACCCAATATCGATTGGTCTCTTTGCTTTAATCATGGAATCAAAGATTTAGAACTAGAAGAGACCTCAGATGTCAACCAGTCCAAACACTTCTGTTTTTTTTAAATAAATGAAAAATCTGAGCCCTAAACAGATTCAGGTATTTGCCTAAGGTTACACAGGTAATGAATGGCAGAACCAGAATATGAATCCAGCTCCCTAGAAATATTTTCCCTTTATTATAACCCTACCCATTTTATAGTACTTGACTAAAATCCACCTCTTTAATTACCACAAGAGGAGATGGAAAAAGGTTTTAATAAGGAATATCATAAGGCTAGCAGAAAGTATGAGTTCTGAATCCTATTGTATACTGGCCACATAATTTTAATAGACTAGCCATTAGGCACTAAAATTTATTTTGGCCAGAATGACTCATAAGTTCTATGAACTCTTAGAAATTGTTGAGTTTTGCTTTTCTTAAACTATCATTTGGTTATTAATCATGTGCTCCCTTCGAATGATCATTCCTATTTTTGCCCTGGATTATTAAATAGTATATTGCTATCAGTACTCATCTTTTTTCCTATAGTTATTCACCAGACATGATGTATAGACAACAAATACATATACATATGTAGACAGATATAAAAAGATAGCTGTTATATATAGTCATATTTCAATATAGTTGGTTTTCTTTGTAAGTTTATTTTATAGCAAATATTCAAAAGCATTATTTTGAATGGGGGTCCATAGGCTTCTCCAGACTGTGAAAGAGATCCATGATACAAAAAAAATTGAGTCCTTCCCTAAATTCATATATCTTCCTAACTGCCTTATTTCTGCAAAAGATATAATCTTTTCAGTTGCCTAACTTTACAATTTGGAGTCATTTTCAGATCTCTTTCATTCCCTCCTGTTCATCCCCATCAGTTGCCAAGTCTTGGTAGATAGAACTCCACTTGGAGTTAGAACTCCACAACATATCTAGCACTCTACATTCCAGTCAAAGTGACTCACTTAGTATTTCAGCTCTTACCCTCCTACCTTTGTACTCTAGGGCTGGAATTCTTTCCTTGATCACCTCGCCACTTAGAAATTTCCAATTTTTCTCTTTTTGTGGTGGCAAAGAATTGGAAATTAAAGGGATGCCCATCAATTAGGGAATGGCTGAACAAATTTGGTAAAAGAATATAATGATCCAAGACAATGCCAAAAGATTCATGATGGAAAATGACATCCACATCCAATTTAAAAAAAAAAACAAAAAACTGATGGAAAGCATACTATTTTCACTCCCATCACCCCGTGGTTATTGTTCCCAACTTTGTTTCTTCTTTCACAATATAACTAATGTGGAAATGTTTTCCATGATTATACAAGTATAACCAAGATCAGACTGCTTGCAATGTTGGAAGGACGAAGGAGGAAAAAAAAATTTAGAACTCAAAATCTTTCAAAAAATGAATGTTTAAAAAATTGCTTTTACATATAATTGGGTAAAATACCATGGAAATTTAAATAATAAAGAAATCTCTGGTTTTTTTTTCAAGATTTGGCCCAAAACACCTCTGAAAGGTCTATCCTCCTCCTCCATAATTATAAATCCCTCTTCTCACTCCATAATTTTATTTTTATATTGGTCATATTTTGCACTTATTTACCTGCATGTACATTAATTTCCCACAGTAAAACATAAGATTTATGAGGATGGAAACTTTCTTTTTTGCATATTAGATTCTGTTCTGAAATTAATAGTTTTAGACTAAAACTTCCTTGGGGTACTGAAAAGTTAAGTGACTTGCCCTGAGTCACTCAGTCAATATATGGCTGAGGCAAGACTTTTTGACTTGGAGCTCTTTTATCCACTATGCATGTAACACTGTCTATTGCATATGGGTCTTCCTGGAATGCAATAAATATTTAATAAATGCTTCTTAAATTGATTAATCTCCCGAACAAGGTTTTCAGTTCCTTGAGGGTTATATACTTCAAAAAATTTTCTCCCAAGAAGTCTAAGACAACACTGCATCTCATGAGAACTCTATGAGCATCTGATGCTGATGCTTTTTTTAAAAATATTTTTATTTTTTTGAATTCCAAATTCTATCACTTCCCCTTCCTGATAATAAGCAAAAAGATATTGGTTATACATGAGCAATTATGTAAAACATTTTCATATTAGTCATTTTGTACAAGAAGATTAGAAAAAAATGAAAGTGAAAAAAATGCTTCAGTCTGTGTTCAAACAATATCAGTTTGTTTTTTTTTTTTTTTTTAAAGGTGGATAGTATGCTTCATTGTTAGTCCTTTGGATTGTCTTGGATCATTGTTTTGCTGAGAATAGCCAAGTCATTCACAATTCTTCATTAAACACATCATCATTGGTTCATGTAAATCTTTTCCATCTATCTGAAATCATCCTACTTATCATTTCTTATAGCACATTAATATTCCATTACAACATATATCACAATTTGTTTAGCCATTTCCCTATTGATGGGTATCCCTTCCATTTCCAATTCTTAGCCATCACATAAAGAGCTGCTCTAAAAATTTTTGTACAAATAAGTCCTTTTCTCCTTTTTTTGGATGTCTTTACAATATGAGACCTAGCAGTAGTATTGCTTGATCAAAAGGTATGCACCATCTGGTGCTTTTTTGATGAAAATTATGTAAGCAAGGTTATTTATCCTTAATTAGATCATTAGTATTTATGCAAAGATGCCAGACCAGATTCTATCTTTCCTTAACTACCTATATATTTTAGGTATAGGATGAATGGGATTCTAGTTTCTGTAAACTGCTCCTAACAGTTCCTTAAGATAATGAAGATAAGGTTCTAGCCCTGGGGCATTATTTATTTGCAAACCCATTAGAATGAAAAGATAATTGTCTCTACTTTTAAATAGCTCCTGGAGATACCAGTCTGTTTCTGAGAAAGGCTCTACTCAGGGGACACTGAGTTCCACCTACAGCTCTGTAGAAACAATTACTAAGATCCATAAAGACTCTTGAAAAACAAAACTGATCTGGGTTTTCAACCTTCCCCAAAATATAAATATAAAACATCTGTGCTCCAGCATGAACCAATATACTGAGTTGGCAGGCAATGGGAGAATACCATCAAACAAACAGGCAGGAAGGAAGAAAGGAGGAAGGGAAGAGGAAAGGAAGAGAGGATGAGATGGGGAAGAAAGAAGGTAGGAGGAGAAGATCTAACATAGGTAAGGTTAATAAACAGTGAAGATGATGAGAATGAGATTCATCACCTGCACTTTTCCAAATGTGAAGCCCAATCTTTTGGGGTTCCTTTTCCAGATCTCAACATTTGGTGGTTTGTATAGGGAGAGTCTGGCCTCCCTTGGCTTGATTCCTTCCTTGTCAAGGTAAGCCCCCATTTTTTTTCTCCCACTAACTTTTTTAGTGAACTCTAGTCTCCTTTTCACTTTTACATGAGGCAGCCAGATATTATCATCTTTTATATTATACCATAAAGTGGTATAAACAATAATTGCTAGACTTAGGAATCAGCAAGATGCAAGTTCAAATACTAGCTGTGTGACTGTGGCCAATCTCTTAATTTCTCTCATTTATCTCATCTGAAAATGGCTTTAATTATAGTGCCTAGAGTTGTAGAAGTAAAATGAGATGTATAGAAAACATTTTGCAAATCTTAAAGTATCACATAAAGGGTAGATCTTATTGATATAATATGGCTTCTAGGGGAGACAGCAATGGTTCTGAGGTGTCCTGACCTTAGGAGGCTTCTGTTCTAACAATAAGTCAGTAATTCCAAATCTTCTGGTTTTGAAGCCTGCCTTAAAGTGCTCCCACACCCAATCTAAAAATAATAATCTGATTCTGATGTCATCTGGCCTCAGGATAGTCCCACAGATGAAACTCCTGAAATGATTGCTGACTGTCAGATAGATAATGTTGGTCAGTGAGAACCAAATTCCAGAGACCACTCCATGGTCCTACCTATAGGCCATAAAATTCACATATCTATAACATAAATAGATAAATGTGTCTCTTTTGTTCTGTTTTCTTGTTAAATTCTCTTGGAATTTAGATCTCTTGTAATATCATTACAATTACAATAAACTTTGCTCTTTGATCAGGAAATGGGCTCAAGCCTGCAAATTCTTTTGAGTTACCTTGCAACATCCATCTGTGAAGCCCAATCTTTTGGGGTTCCTTTTCCAGATCTCAACATTTGGTGTTTTGTATAGGGAAAGTCTGGTCTCCGTTGGCTTGATTCCCTCCTTGTCAAGGTAAGCCCCCATTTTTTTTCTCCCACAATCCTATAGCTGGGACATCCCAAGCCCCTGGGAGAAGGCTTGTCTGAGTCATCATGAGTTCCGCACTTGCCAAGTTTTCCTTGAATGGGGATGTGCAACTGGGAAATTCTTGCAATTTTCGGCAAAGTTAATCTTTGCCATCCTTTCTCCTTTCTCAGAGATGAAATGCAGTAGGATAGCTTATAGCAAAATCTTATGACTTTTGGCAAAGATAGAACAGTCCTCTTTCATGTCATTTTTTTTTGTGTGTGCATCCCTGTGAAGAATATCTGTTTCATGTTTGTTCTGTGACCTGGATTTTGTTCCCTGGAAAGATTTCAAATGCAACCAGCAAAAAAAACAAAAACAAAAACAAACAAAAACCATCTTTATGCTGTAGTTAGAATGCTGGGAAATTTTATTTTTTTAATACCTTTTTATTTACAAGTTTATATGTATGGGTAATTTTATAGCATTGACAATTGCCAAACCTTTTGCTCCAATTTTTCCCCTCCTCCCTAACCCCCTCCCCTAGATGGCAGGATGACCAATACATGTTAAATATGTTAAAGTATAAATTAAATACAATATATGTATACATGTCCAAACCATTATTTTGCTGTACAAAAAGAATCCGAATCTGAAATGGTGTACAATTAACCTGTGAGGGATATCAAAAATGCAGGCGGGCAAAAATAGAGGTTTTGGGAATTCTATCTAGTACTTCATAGTCATCTCCCAGAGTTCTTTCACTGGTTATAATGGTTCAGTTCATTATTGCTCTACCGGAACTGATTTGGTTCATCTTATTGCTGAAGAGAGCCAGGTCCATCAGAATTGATCCTCTTTTAATATTGTTGAAGTATATAATGATCTCTTGGTCCTGCTCATTTCACTCAGCATCAATTCATGTAAGTCTCTCCTGGGAAATTTTCTAAAAAGCCTAACTTTTTTCTGTGGACTTCAGTTTTGGTCAAGCTAGGGGCTATACAAAAAGTTAGCTAATTAAAATTACAGCTCAAACTTTTGAGTAGATTCTCAAAATTTTGAAAGCAATGATTAGAAAGTTTGGCAATTAGTCATTTTAAAATTGCAAGAAAAATTCCTGAAACACTGGGGATAATTGCAGGAATTTACCCCATTCTAAAGAGAAAGAAAAAAACAAACAAGGTAAATACTAACTTTTTGCTAATCCTTCCTTGACTCTTATCTTGTCCTGAATTCCCCTTCTGCTCCTTTGAGAAAGCATCCTAGAAGGTATTAAGGGACCCTCTCCACTCCACTTCCAGAGTGGTCCTGAGTGTACCTCAGCGGTAGGAATTGTTAACAAGATCAATATAGCCCAAGTCCTTCTGTTTGCCAACTCCTCTCATCTCAGATCCAATATAAACTCAAAGCCTCACCTGTAGAAATAGGGGAAGCGGCCATGAACACCCCACACAACCTTGCCCATGCACCTCCCCAACCCAGTTTTAGGGGAGTGGAGGTAAAGTCCAATGATTAGCATTTGCGCCCTGGCATTTGAAACCACCATCAAAGAATTATCCTGGCACCAGTCATCCCAGCTCTCAGCCAGTCCTGTCCAGGAACTGCCTGGGAAGAATTTGGGTACCACCCAGCATGGCACTGTGAGGTGAGAAAGCCAGTCAGCCTCTGTATTTGGTAAGATCACCTCTGTTTCAATTATGGATATGTATTAGCTATGTAATTTATGGCAAATTATTTAATCTCTGCCCAGTTTTCTGATTTGTAAAAAGAAATAATTTTTGACCATGATTGCAAAAGTGCTTAGTATACAACATGCTATATGAATGTTAACTGCTTCATTGGAATTGAAATCTTTTTACACTGATAGTGTTAACAGAAGAGTTTGGGAATTTAAGAAAAACAGAAAAGCAGTTTGCTACTACCTTAAAAACTCTAGTTATCCAGAGTCAGACTTCTGAGGATTCTATCAGTAGAAACTGGAACTTTAACCCTTCTCCTGGCTCATAAAAGAGAAATGATTTGCTTAAATTGGAAAATTACCAAATTGCAATTCAGTTTGTTTAGGACATTTAAGCAGAATCTAGGGAATCTCAATAACTAAAGTTAAATTAATTTTAAAATCTGTTCTAGCTCAATTTTAGGAATTATCTTGTTTTCTCCCTAAAACAAAAGGGAAATTTATTTAAGAGAACAAAAACTAAAGCTAAGACTATTTGGCTATTATTTAGGAAAATTCTAAAATTATTAATTAAGTTACTTGGAGTTATTGTCATTATTAATTTACCTCCAGGTATGAGGCCTTTTTCCTTCACAGAGTAGGAGGAGGTATCAAGCAACCCAGCCCAGGAAAACACTAAGAATAGTTGGGGTAGGCAACAGCAAACTCAACCTCTTCCCTAGGCTCTCTGTCAATACCCCTTAATTTGTAAGCTTGCCAGTTTTCTTGAAACCATCAGAGTAAGCAAGGTCATCAGCCCTGAGAAATGAGCCTGTTTAGGATTTATAGTTTACTAAGAATTTATAAGCCTGTATAATGATCAATTCTTTGTCTCAAGATAAGTTTAAACAGATAAAACATGTTAAACAAAATCTCCTATGGGTTTAAGTTATGGTAAACTTTTAAAATAATGTATCTAGCCCTAAGCTGTGATTAGTAAAATTTGCTATTAGAGATAAAATCTCTTGGGACAGTAATTGATATTCTTTTGAGTCCTGAATTTGATTGCATCTTATGTGGGCAAGAGTTGGGAAGACAACCTTAGCCTCTGCTTAGGTCTGGTTCTGACTCAATTTCCCAATTGTTTCTTTGTTTCCCACTTGATTATTCTGCCTATGAGGTGGGATTATTACTGCTCGATCAGTTGTCAAACAGATCTAAGGATGCTTTATCCTGTCATGTATGTGCTCAGATTTTATTTTTTTCTCTTATAGCAAATTCCTATAATCAATGCAAATGGTCAGTAGAAACCATGAGCCCAATATAGGTCCAGGGGACAAAATGTTTCTTTATTTTAGATCTTAAAGATGCATTCTTTTGCATACCATTGCATACTCATAATTTCTTTTTGCCCTTGAAGGGGCAAATCCAGAGGAATATAATCCCTCACCAATGAACATGGGCGGTCATGTCCATAACATGGAGGTAGCTCAGGGCTTCTGTGACAGCCCTCACGCATTTGGACAGGCCAGTATGCAGATAATATATTGATCTGCAGCCCCACCTGAGGGGCTCTTCTGGCTGCAGCCATACAAACCTTAACTTGCAACCCTCATTCCCCGACCAGGGCTATGAAGTTTGTCTAAAGGCCCACAGTATTATCAGTTTGTTAAGTCCCTGAAAGTTAAACTAATTGCTTGCCACTCTGGAAGGCAGGGCCAGGTCCTAGGAGTCTTGACAGAGGGTCTCTGGAACCCTATCCCAGATTCTTGGCTTACTTACCTTAGAGCTAGCTGCTGCAGCCCTTCTAATCAAGGAATCCTCTAAGCTCACCATTGTGTTCAGAGCATTTTGGAAGCCAAAGGGCATCAGTGGCTTGCTAATGGGAGGCTTATCAGGTATCAGGCTCCTTCTAGACACTAGTGGACCACACCCATAGGTAACATCACAACCCAGATGGTGAGTGGTTTACAGATAGATTCAGTTTTCTTGAAAATGGGGAAAGGAAGGCAGGTTATTTTGTGGTGACCCTCAATAGCCCCTTGGAGGCTAAGCCACTTCTCCTGGGACTGCTACCCTGATTTCATTGCCATTACTAGAACTTTGGAACGGAAAAGGAATGAGAGTGAATATCCATACAGACTCCAAATATGCTTTTCCTATTTTGCACACTCATGGGGCTATACAGGAAGTAAAGGAACATCTGACAGCAAAAAAGTTATCCTATTACACCCTACCCCCTCAAGCCAGCTTCTAATCCCAGTGGCAGGCCAGTGGGAACTTCTTTTTGGCCCCAGCTTTCACTTCTCAAAATAACTCAAAAGGTGGCTGTGGTACTTGAGATTATTTATCATCTCCACCCTGCCTGGTAGCCTCAGTCTTCTGGGAAAATGGAGCATCCTCCAGCGAGTCCTTACTAAACTCTGCCTGGAGACTCCAAAGAATTGGGTGCAAACTTGAAGGTGTGTCCCCCAGCTGGAATCATGTTTCTAGAATTAAAAGTGCTATTTCTATCTCCTTCAGACATTCTTGAATATTCCTATGAACCCATAGAGGAAACCCATATGCAGGACTCCTGCTCCTGGGAACACACTGGATAGAGAAGGGTGAAATTGTCTGTGTTCTCTCACTCACTCTAGCTTTCTTTCTTATTATTTCCAACTTTTTCCAGGTATACCTTTAACAACATTGCCAGGATGAGAGTTCTGCTTTTAGTATTTTCTCTCCAATTCTCCTGATGTCTCTCTGTGGGCCCCACCAATGGGGAGATAACTCCTTAGTCTTTGGTCAGACTAGAGAACTCCGTGGGCAGTGGGGGCATTCAGGGTTGTTGGGTATATCCTCAGCACCCTCAAGGCAGCCCATATGTGCGACCTGATGCATTATTTACAAAAGCCCCATTACCAAATGTCACCATCCTTCTTTGTACTATCTACTGCCCCAAGGAAATAACTTTAACTAATACTACCCTCATTTTCTTGCCAGAGAGGATTTTTTACCCACATAATAACTGTAGGATATCCATTCCAAAATTATTCTGGCAAACTCACTTATAATGCCTCCACACCACCTTCCTTGAAGCTTTTTCT
The DNA here is from genome assembly GCF_016432865.1 of Antechinus flavipes. Taxonomy (NCBI): domain Eukaryota; kingdom Metazoa; phylum Chordata; class Mammalia; order Dasyuromorphia; family Dasyuridae; genus Antechinus; species Antechinus flavipes. Next base: position 358,392,019 of record NC_067401.1, read on the forward strand.
TAACTGAGAAATATTTGTTCACCCTGAATACCATTGACTAACTGATCCTGAAAATCAGCACTCTTCTGAATGCTGCTGCTGCCATCTTCAAGTCATGTGCCTCCCCTCCCCAATCTGGACCCGCCTAGGCAGGGACAGCTCTCCACTCCTTATCAACGTGAAGCAGCTCCAAAAGATGAGACCTCCAGCCCTTTGTCCTAAATGGACTTGGGGTGTGACTGCTTGAGAGGGGAAATGATGTGATATAGCTTCTAGGAGAGCCAGCAATGATTCTGAGGTCCCCAGACCTTAGGAAGCTTCTGTTCTAATAAGTCAGTAATTCTAAATCTTCTGTATTCACACCCCATACTTTTGTAGTTCCTTTTCCTGAACTCAACATTATAACTTAAAAGAACAGTCAACAAATTTCTAAAAATGTGCATGGCTAATAAAATAGACTTAACCCAGGAAATCTGAACATAGAAGTCAATATTTACTGGATGGCAGCTTTCGGTATCTTTGAAAAATTGCTATACAACAATAATACTAATATACATATACTACATACCAAACACTGGTGCTAAGTGCTTTACAATTATCTCAGTGAACCTCACCACAACCCTGATAGAATTATCCCCATTTTGCAGATGAGAAAACTGAGGCAAACAGGGGTTAATAAAGTGATTTACCCAGAGTCATGAAATTATATAAAACTGGATTTTAATTTAGATCTTCCTGATTCTATGATTGGCACTGTAGCTTCTGCACCACTTGGCTATCCCATATTATTCCAAAGTTCAGAATGTCAAACTTCAAAGGGAAAATTTCATCAGGGAAAATACAATACATTAGGACTCAGAGTCTGGGTTTAAATTCTAGCTCTCTCTACTATGTCAAGAGTAAGATATTCTCTCATGAGAATGCAAAGAATTCTCATTCTTTTTTTAAATGAAAAAGTCAGACTCAGGTTCTAAGTTCCTTTACCAATCTAAATCTATGATCCTATAATTCAGCTCAATCTCTTGATTTTGCAGATCAGAAAAATTAAGGCCTAGGGAGGGTGACTTTCCAAAGCTCACACATCTAGGCCTGGAATTTAGAATACTGATGGCTAACCTGCCACTACATACCATTGCAATGTGAAATGTTGAAGATCTGAAATAAAAAAGGGATTTTCCTTTATTCGTGTACTAAGTGTACCATAAGACAAGGTAGAAAGTATTTCATTGGAATTTTAAAATCTGGGTTCAAATATTGGCTTGGCTTCTACGTAACTTTAGGTGAGTTGTTTAATTTTCTGGATCTTACTTTCCTCACTTGATAAATGAGTTGGTCTAAAAAAGTCTCTAAGGAAGATTTCTTCTCTCAGTGATCATTCAACAAACATGTATTGATCTTTTACTATGTGTAAAAGTCAGGTGTTATTATCTTTAAGCTTGGTTTCAAACAATGTCAAAATGACACTAATTGCAAACAATAATCCTTCCCTTACTTGAAAATGAGTGTGAAGCAATTACAGAGAAAGTTCACAACCAGAAATGCTCTCTTTTCTATCATTTAGCAAAGAACAAAGATTCTCCTACTTTAGGACTGAACTATGTTCAAAATGAAAATTCTCTCTTCTTCAGTATGTTTTGATTGAGGCTTCACAGAAGGATGCTGAAATTTTTGAGTATGTTCCAGTCAGAGATAGCTATGAGAAAGACACCAATGCAATTCCAATAAACTTTGGATAGAAAATGTCATCTGTATGCAGAAAGAGAACTATGGAGATTGAATGCAAATCAACACATGCTATGTTCACTTCTTTTTTCCATTTTGTTTTCTCTCTTGTAGTTTTTTCCCTGTTGTGCTGACTTTTCCTCTTTCAACATGATTTATAAAGAAATGTGTATTCAAAAAGTTAATATACATGTATAACCAAAAAAAAAAAAAAAAAAAAAAAAAAAAAAAAGAAAGAAAGAAAGAAATAGAAAGATGAGCACAAACAAATCATACCTGTTCAAGGAATTTTAAGCAAATAAGACAATGAGATACTAGACAGATTAAGCCTTCAAGCAATGGAAATGAAGCTTTCTTGAAAGGAGGAAACTTTTTTTCTTTTCACTTTTTGATTTTCTATCCCCAATATATGCTTGTTATAATAGGCCAGGACAAAGACTAAACATGAATTTATTGTGATCCATTCTACAGAAAAAATGTGAAATGCTATGATGAAGAAGGATATATAATCAATAATACCTACCAATTCACAGGCAGCATAAATAAAACATGGAGAAACATAACTAAAGATTACAAGGGTTACCCTTTAGAATCCTGAAACCTAATAAGCTTCAAAAAATACAAAACAAAGCCTGTTAACAGCAATCTAATTTAGTCCTTTGCATGATTAATTCAAACAGGTAGTTCAAATTATAAAACTTCTCTAAATGTAAAAGGATTAATGAGGGCAGAGAAAAGAGGAGGGACAACACCAGTGTAAAGAGATGGTTTTAATAAAGCATGGAAAGCAGCTGACTTCACAGATCATTAGAAATCCCCACTTAAAAAAAAAAAATGAAATTATCACAGAGTGGGTACAGGTTCTCACATTGCAGTTATCTATTTGTAGCCTAGAGTGTTTTGGATCATTAACAAGAACATTATGTTATTGTGAAACCAAATAAAGATGATGTATAACAATTTCTGCTGGATACAGTATCCAAAATGACAGAAGCACCACATTTTGTAACTATATTTTTGTCACAATATTTTGCCCTATTTGTCAATTTTCCCAAGTCCTCCAAGGTGCCCTAATTACCTCAAGAGAGGGAAAATGTCATGTTAATTAATGACCAACATTAATTATTTATTTTTCCAACAATATAATCTTAAAAAAAAAAAAGCACAAATTTAAATAATAAGTGCTCTATTCTTTTCTGGCAAAAAGGGCTTGTTTATTTTTTGGCACTTATATTTAATTCTGAGTGGAGAAGGAAGATGAAATACCTGCTATCCTCAGCAAGGAGAACTGGTGAGAATATGATATGTCTTATACAGGTTGCTATGACAAGAAAAATAAAGTAATCAGACTTTATTTATTCTAGTGTAAGCCACGTTAGAACAATGGAAAAACATCCTGGTAATGCAACACTATTTCTGAGAAACCATGCTGGGTACCTGTACTGTGGTCCTCCTATGATGCACAAACAAGAAAAGACTCCGGATATCCAAAGATACCATCCACCATGGGAGGATCACATTTTGAACTGTACAAGTCATCACATAGCAAATATTAAAACAATTTACTAAGACTTACATAGACCCTTATTTTTTGTTTCTTTAACCATTCTTGTAGTTTAGAAAATAAACACAAACTTTGTACATTTTATTTAAAAACAACAACTTTGCTTTTCGGAGGTGATGTGCCTTTTCTTCTCTATTTCCTTTGTAAAACATTGGGAAGATCCACTAAAATTAAATTTTTAAAAAAAACATGTATTTAGTCAAACAGTTTTGTGAAACTTTCTTGCTTCCTGTAATACAAGCCATCTGACCAAATACCAAATATTCCCAATCATCCAAACATTAATGGTTTGACTTTTCTGGAGGGGGATAGAAAACTGGGCCATCTTCACAGATAGAGAGCCCATGACTCATGAAATTCTCATCAGTCAATAAAGCATTTTGCAGGAAGGGAGGATCTACCTCTGGGTCAGTACAATTTCTCATCTGTAGGTCTTTACTGTAACAGAATTCAATTTGACCAAGAATTTGTACATCTTCTTCCTAGAAATTAAAAAATAATAATAAGATTTTTTTTTTCAGAAAACATGTCCTTGTTTTTGTTTCCCCCCACCAAAGTCATACAGAATTATGAGGAGCATGAGAATGAGAAAGACCTGGCTCTTTAACACTTAATAACTATGATCCTTCACAGCCATATAACATCCTTTCCCAGTGCTAAATTTACAATTCTATAAATGTTAGAATTGAAAAACTTTCAAGATTATGTGGTTCAATCACTTGATTTTCAAGGTGAGGAAATAGAAGCCAAGTGATTAAGTGATTTCCAGAATTACTGATGACCAAGTTGCTAAATCCAAAGGTCTTTTCTACATATATTGTTCATCATCCTCTTCTCTCCCCAATTTCTCCTATCAGGTTGCTCCTGCTTAGTCTTCTTTGCTGGAACCTCACCCAGAGATTACAGCATTAGGTCCTGGGCCTCTTTTCTCCTCCCTCTATACAGCTTCACTTAGTGATTTCACAAGCTCTCATGGATTTAATTACTATCTGTAGGCTGATGATCCTTAAATCTACCAATCTTGCTCTAAATTCTGCCAGCTTCTAATCGTGCATCTTTACTTGCCTTTCTGACATCTCAAATTGAATGTCCAGTAGACATCTTATAAACTCAAAACATCCAAAACAGAATGCATCATTTTTTCTCCTTGCACCTTCCCAATTAAAATAGAGGGCAACATTGTCCTCCCACTGCTTTAGGGTCATAATTTAGGAATAATTCTAGATTCCTCTTATTTTTCTATATCCAATATGTTACCAAGGTTTATTCCATCTTTGCAACATCTCCAGGGCAAATTTTTATCACCTCATTTTTGGATTACTGCAATAGTTAACTCAACTCTCTCTCTACCAATTCATTTTCCCTTTAGCCACTAAAGTGCTCTTTTTAAAGTCAGATTACCTCCCTACTCAATAAACTCCAGTGGCTCCCTAACCTTTTCAGGATAAAATACTAAATCCTCTGCTTGACATTTAATGTCCTTCATAATAAAGGCACCCCTACGTTTCTAATCTTCTTATGCTTTATTTTCTTTGTTTCAGAGACACCAACTTCCTCCCTGTTCTCTAAACAACATATTATTAAAAAAAAAAAAAAACCCAACATATTATATCATCTCATCTCTGGGCATTTCAATAACTGTCCCCATTTCTGGAATTCTTTCTCTCATTTCTATCTATTTCTGGCTATCTTCTAAATAGAATCCTATCTTTAACAGGAAGCCTGTCCCAACATCTATTATTTCTAGTGCCTTCCCTCTTGCAATTATTTCCTATTTATCCTGCATATATTTTATTTGTACACATTTATTTGTTTATTGTTTCCTCTCATTAGATTGTGGACTCCTTGAGAGCAGGAGCTGTCCTTTGCCTCTTCTTTTCTCTCTAGCATTTAGCACAGGGCTTGATACATAGTAGACAATAAATTTATTGACATCCCTAAATTATTCAGTTACTTAAATTATTCAGAACCAAAAGTAGAACCTATACCTTGGTAATGTCAAATTCTCTTCTTTCTTTACTATCATTAGCTGGTTGTAAAATCTGTAGAGATCATCCATTAAAGTTGCATCCTAGCCTTCAAGGATGCATCTAGAAAGAACCTGGACAGTTCCTAAATCGAGCTGGAACATCTATCTATCAATACAGTGTCTGTCCTTCAAGGACTACTCTAGATTAAAACCAGCCAATGATAAAGCTAGACAACAGCAACTGAAAAGAGTCTTCTAAGTGCAAACGTTATTTTCTTATATTTATGGCTTTTTTTGAAGACTAAAGGTGAAGTCCCAAAGCCATATTTTGAATTGTGTAGGGAGGAATTTTTATTTTTCTGGTTGATTAAAATCTTATCACAAAAAAGTTTGTGTACATATACAAATAATAATAACTACACACAAACACACACACACACACACACACACACACACACCACATGTGCAATTATTTTTCTTGGACATATGTATGCAGAACCTCTAGCCAAACAAGCCCTTTATGAAATATTTACTACTCAAACTATTTGAAAAATTACTATTCCAGTTTGATGCCATGGAATAATTATGGGGAAAAAATGTATTAAACCTGACATCAAGCCACTCCCTTCTAAAATAAAGCTTTTAAAAATCAAATGCAAAAGCACTTGTTCTTCAACTTTTCATACATTAGAAGATGTTTAGCAAATCATATCCAGTAAGAAGCTTCTCTTTATTTAATCATAAATGCCGTTTTTGACTACAAGAATTTTTCTTTTATCTTACAGAAGGCCTTTATCTAAGAAGCAGTCATTTTTTAGCCTCTGAAATTATATCTAAGCTACTACACAGAAATCACACCTAGGAAAGGGAACCTTAGTCTTTTGAATTTAGATAGTGTCAAATTTAAAGAATGTCCTTGGGAAGAGAAACAACAGTACTTAATGCCTAGTTGAAGGAGGTATAAAGGGGAAAAGCAGAAGATGAAATTGTAAGCTCCCTTTTAGAGGTCTGAAGGAGTTCCTTCTCCACCCATTCTTCCCCCCCCCCCCTTTATATTCTGAGCAGAAGCAGCTCAATGCTAATGTGCTATAATCTTTCTCTGTCCAGATATCAATTAAGGAAGCCTTTTTGGACACACTTGCCTCAGATAGTTTGTGGTACATGCCCCATGTCTAAAAACTCCCAATTGTAACTCTATACACTCTATAGTACATCGATCAGCATATACAAATATCTGTCAATACATACAAATATCTACCATAATATACCTATATGTATAGATATATAAATATCTATCATTAGATATATTAGTATATACAAATATCTATCAGAATATACTTATGTGTATATCTATCAGAATATACAAATACATATAAGTATATACATCAAATTATTTCTATATATTAATACATCCACATAGATATAGTAGACCACAGATTGGAAAAAATTCTAATTCTATCTTCACTCTGACTTATCAATGAGATCTTGAGACTATGGACTTAATTTTTGCAAGTCTGTTTCTTCATCATTAAAACTGGAACAATTATATTTGCCTCTCCTTCCAGAAAGCTAAAAAATAATGACTTGAAAGAAATTACATTTAAAAATACACAACTAAGGCAATTGTTGCTACATGTTTTAAGTAATTATTGCCATTAAAAAGGAAGGTCTTGTTTCCTTAAACTATCACTTGTTGTCTTAATGCAGAATGCAAGAGGTTTTTGTAAATTACTTTTGCATTTTAAAACTTTAGTAATTTAGGTTGAAATACAATAGAAGCAATCTACTAGACATTTAAGTGACAGATGTGAGAAAATTAAGACAATATAAAAATAAAAGATGTCAATAAATCAGTTTTTTAAACATCTAACAACAAATTTATTATGGTTTAGTGTTATTTACATATCTAACATCTTTTCTTAGTTCAGTTCCTATGAGAAACCAAAAATTACTATGTCTTATAAACATAGCAAAACTGAAAGCCACACAACTATGGGAAGAGAATACTATTGGCCAATTAGTCTCTTTTAAACCTCTAATTTAAAAATTAAAGATTAAAATGAAAAACCAAGTAGATTTAACACTACAAGTGCCTTCCAATCACAGGGCTTGACTTTTGAGGAGTGTACCAACTTACAATTCTTGCACTTCAACCCTTCTTTAAGAAGTTCTATATCTTTCTAAATAGAAGGGACTAATGGAATTTTTAATCGGTATGGTAAGAGAAAAGAAAGTATTTAAAACACACACACACACACACACACACACACACACACACACTTTTCTATTCCTCAGAATTTTATAGGAAGAAGCTAAAGAAAGCATGGCTTAACATTCTTTGAAGGAGCATTATCAAGCTCAATGAAAGGGTCAACATGGTTTTCCATGATGAAATAGATGGAAAAAAAAATTTTTTTACCTGTTCTGGAGGAAGGCACTGAATTTTTGGTGTTACTCCATACACACTTGTAAGGGCATTCTTAATATCTGCAAGCTGATAGATATTTAAGCAAATTAATTAGTGTCAACTATTTAGATTTATGTAACTATTTACATTGTTTGGATTCAGACCCATTTCACTCTGAAATTCCTCCTTATATTGTAGCATAATACTATATGTCCATGAGATACACATATAATTACCAATGACATGATAAAGACTGTTAATTTCATCTCAAATCAATCAGTTTAGTAAAGTGTCTCCCATATGCATAGAACTGTGCTTGGTACTTAACTTATAAAGAGAAAAATTTTCTGTGATCAGAAAATTTATTGTGTTCTATGGGGAGAAGCTTCAACAGATCTCCCAGTATAAATGCTGCTATTATATCTTTAAGAGGATTTAATAAAATAAGGTTGAATAGCTCAGTTACTTGATTTACTGATGAAAGATCTCACCATTTAGCAATTAATGTGAACATTTCAGAGCATATTCCTTTTTTCCTTAGAATCTGGCATAATGAGAGTGAATAAGGAAATGGCACTAATGGCAAGCAGAGAGAAACAAGCAAGTAAATGTGGTCAACCTCAAGTCTTTATTATGAGTATAATATGACACAGAATGTAAGGTGAAGGAGAGTTCTCATATTTTAAGGACAAAATAAGGATGGGGAGGGGAAACCATTCAGCTAGGAGTATTAGGGAAATATTCAAATAGCAAATGACACTTTAACTAATCCTTGAAGAAAGGGAAGGCTTTTTGACAAATGATAATGATGGAGTACATGCCAGACAAATACATGGAGGTGGAAGATAGCAGACCAAGGCTAAAGAACAATTATTCTTGACTATAATTTCCAATAATAACAACAACAACTAGAATTTATATAGTGCTTATTATGTGTCAGGTACTGTATGAAACACTATTCAAAAATTATTTCAATTGATCCTCACAACAATCCTGATGTTGGTGCTGTTATTATACCTATTTTACAGATGATGAAATTGAGGCCAAAAAAAAAAAAAGGTTGAGTAAAGATCACACAGCTAGTAAGTAACTGGGGCTAGTTTTGACCTTTGGTCTTCCTGCGACCAAATATTCTATCTACTGTGCTACCTACATGCCTGGTTAGGATGTAGAAAGAAAGCAAAGAAATGAAAAATTCTAAAAGGAAAAGTATTTATGTCTTCAACCACAACTGTCCCAGGATCAATTTATTAGGGACATATACAAGTCTTAAAAGTTGAATTTCTCATTCTCTTTCCTCCAACTTATCTTACTGCTCTGCCTCAAATTTTTGCTAATTCTGCTTTCTTTTTTTTAAAATAGCTTTTTATTTTCAAAACACATGCAAAGACAGTTTTCAACATTCACTCCTACTAACCCCTATATTCCAAATCCTTCTCCTTCCCTTCTCCCCTCCCTTACACAATTTATACGTTAAACTTATGTAATTTTTCTATATATATTTCCACATTTATCAAGCTGCACAAGAAAAATCAGATCAAAAAGGAAGAAAAATAAATAATTCTGCTTTCATTGTCTCTTTTCCCCTATAACCATGAAACCTTTCTCATTCCTACAAGCTCTTTTTCCTTCCTCCCATCACTCTTCCAGCCTAACTTCATTTCAGAGTTATAGAATGTCAAAACTGGCAAGGATTTTTGAGTTTATCTAGCCCAGTATACATATGAACAAGAATCTCCTCTGGAACATTATCACTACAATAACCACAACCAATACAAGTGCTCAGCCAGTCTCTGATGGACAATTCAGAGTGAATGAGAAGTTACTGCACTTGAAGCAAGCCTGTCAGATTTAGGTAGTAGTGAAATTTTCTTCCTATCAAGCCAGAATCTATCTATCAGCAGATTCTGCTTCTAATTTTATCCTCAAAAACCAAACAGAATAAATCTAATCCCTTTTCAGCATATTAACTTTTTCAAATTTTGAAAATACCTATCAAAGCCTTCCTAAATCTTCTCCTAGCTAAATACCCCCAGATCTTTCAACCAATTCAGAATTTGAGCTCAAATCTTAATGTAGTATTCTAGATGTGGCCTGAGCAGAGTAAAACAGCACCCTTGTTTCATTCATTCTGGATATCATACCTCTTTTATAATGCAGCCTAAAATTACATCCTTTATTCCCCTCCTGCTGCCACGTCTCTCTATGAACCTAAGTTGAATTTTCAGTATGTTATCAGTCATACACACACCCTCTCTCTTACATCTTCAAATCCTGTCTTTGCCACTTATTCCCTTTATCACCTTGATTAAATAACTTAAAATTCCTAGGTCTGTTTTCTCATCTACAAAATAAGAAGATTAAATTAAATGGTTTTTTCTAGTTCTTCAGCTATGATTCTATGACCCCACATATTCAATCAATGGTCAAATTTTAATTCTGTATCTACCCTCTCTTCTCTACTCATACAGACCCCAAATGAGGTCAGGCCCATGTCAGTTCTCTCCTGGACTACTGCAATAGCCTCCTAAATTGTTTTCCTGTATGAAGTATCTCTTTTTTCTAATTGATCTTCCACTATCTGCTAATGTGATAATACCAAAAAAGCACATATTTGACCAGGTCACTATTTTGCTCAGGAAGCTATCCTGGCTGCCTTGGGATCTAGCACAAACTCCTCTGTATGGACTTTAAAGTTCCTTAACCCCGGCTCCACCCTACTTTTCCAACCTTATTTTACATCATACTCTTCACTCACTTGTCTGTTCAGCTAGAATGACCTCGCTATTCTATATGTATATCCCCATATACCTATTCACTCTCTCCCCACTTTTTTTTCTTTTTGCACTATCTTCTTTACTTATTGGAATGTACTCCTTTCTTACTTTAGCCTCTTAGAATCAAGTTATCTTCAAAGCTTAGCTTTTCTCTATGAAGTCTATTTTTGGTTTTCTTTTCTCTACCCCTAAACTCTTGGTGTTTCCCTCAAAATTGGCTTGTACTTATTTTATATATTTATTTAGCAAATATAAATTACTTCATGCAATTAACTTTGTCTTTCTATATCCATCATCTCTCTCAATGCCTATTACATAGGTGTTTAATAAATGCTTATGAATTATTTGATCAATATTAAGTCCTTAAAGATCTGTTACTTAACCTCTGTTGCCTCAGTTTTTTCATTTGTAAAATGGGAATAATAATAGCATCTATCCACCACAGTGGTGAGGATCAGATGAGATTATAATAATCCTAAAGGCTTAGTTATGATGATGATGATGATGATGATGATGATGATGTCATTCTGGACACAAGTATAGATCATAATGGAAAGCCTTATAAAGATTATAATTACCTAGAGATAATTGTTTTAAAGGAAAATTGTTCTTCCTTTGTTTTTCCCTGGCAACTAAGAATGTCGACTAGAATCCCCTCCACTAGAAAATATGAAGGATGGTTTTCCATTTTGCATTCCCAGTAACTAACATAATGTCTTGCACATAGAAGACACTTGCTAATTACTTGCTGGATTATGCTAGAATAGAGTGGATCAGAATGTGGTTATAAATTGGAAGACAACCACTAGAAAGAAAGCCAAAAGAAGTGACTCATTTCACAAAGCTACATAACTGTCAGAGACTTTCCATCTAAGCCAGTGAAACCTTAGGAATTAAATGTTTGTAATCACCGAATCATTTAAACAGTCTTGATTTTATATTCAGCATCCACTGGAAAAAACACTAAAAATGAAAATTTGCATGTAGACACAAAGAGGAAATGAAAGACAGTTTGAGCTGAAGAGCTCAGAAAACCCAATTCTTGCTTACTTAAGACTGAGCTGTTTTTCAGGGCTGTTGATCATCTTACTTGGCATTTTGTTAACTCTAAGGCTTAAAAATAGGAAACTCACCTGGTAGTATGAGATAGATGGCTCTATACCTAACTTCAGGAGTATACTAAAATTAAAAACAAATAAAAACAATGGTATAATTCAGCTTTAAAAAAAAAGTTATATTTTCTTTAATCAAAATATTATCCATGACATACAAATAAATTAAATCTAAAACAGATAAGAATTGGAGCTAGAAGACAGATTAGATATAGTAGACATGAGGCATGCATGGGGCCTCTGACTCCAAATCTAACACTCTAGACCCTGAGTTCCTCGAAAGCAGAGGCTGTTTTTTGCCTTTTTCTGTATCCCTAGTGCTTAGCACAGTGCTTGCACATACTAAGCCCTTAATAAACATTTATTAATTCAGTGGTATATGAATAAATGCTCTTAATAGGATTGTTGCTGTTGAGTTGTTTCATTCTCTCTTCCTGATCCCACTTGGAGTTTTCTTGGCAAAGATACTAGAGTAGTTTGCCATTTCCTTCTCTAGCTCATTTGATAAATGAGGAAATTGAGGTAAACAGGACTAAATAACTTGTCCAGGATCACTCAGCTAGTATCTGAGGCTGGATCTGAACCAAGCTCAGAGCTCTAGTCACTGCACTACCCAGCTGCCAATGGGATCACTTTTTCTTTCAAATCACTTCTTGAAACAAGACTTTTAAAAGTATAGAAGAAGTTATTTAGGATTTAAGATTTATTTAAGGCAACTTCATTTGGTCAATGGCTGAAGTCAAATATTTTCCAAAAGCAGCAAGTTTTAACCTGTTCTAAGAAACCTTATTAAAACACCATATAATTAATTTCTTAACTGGACTATGGAGCTAGTCAACCATGGACTATTTTATTGATTCTCAGATTCATCACCCCAAAGAAAGTAATTTGCACATTTTCTGTCAAGCCTTCCTCTGACTACTTGAGCCCAGAGGGATCTTACAGCAACCTCCCCCTGTGAATTCTTACTGTCTATATCACTCATTTGACACTTATGTGTCTGTACTGCTTTGCCCATCTTGGATTCATTATATGTTTGATTCTGAATTAATTTTTACCGTTGCCAAATTTTACATGATCTCCCCTGCCTCCTCCATTCAGTTATGATACCTCATACAGAGTCACGACTCAAAGATTAAAGAAGCTTTGGTGTAAATGGATAGAGCACCAACGCTGGAATGAGGAGGAACTGAGTTCAAATCTGGCCTAAGACATTTAGTTATATGATCCTGGACAAGTTGTTTATCCTTGATTGTCTTTTTTTTTTTTTAATAGTTTTTTATGGGTAATTTTTCAACATTGACCCTTGCAAAAACTTCTGTTCCAACTTTTCCTCTCCTTCCTTCCACACCCTCCTCTAGATGGCAGGTAGTCCTATACATGTTAAATATGTTAAAGTATATGTTAAATACAATGTATGTATACATATTTATACAGTTGTCTTGCTATACAAGAAAAACTAGATTTAGAAAGAAGGTAAAAATCACCTGAGAAGAAAAACAAAAATGCAAGCAAACAATAACAGAAAGAGTATAAATGCTATGTTGTGTTTCACACTCATTTCCCAGTGTTCTTTTACTAGTGTAGCTGGTTCTGTTCATTACCGACTTGATTGTCTTTTTAAAAAAATTATCAAATGAATGAAGATTACACAAGTTATTTACAAAAAGGCAAGTATTAATATCTATGTTTTCTTTGCTTTCCTCCTTTTTTCTCTTCTTCTATTCTCCCTCTCTTCCTATTGCAACTCAGAATTCCTGATCCCAAGTGTTCCACCATCCTGCCCAATAATGAGGTTATAGGAAAGTGACACTATATCCATCTCCTTCTTACCCAGACAGCTTTATATACCATAGTATCTGGATAACTTCTGGTAGTAAATCACTGAGACAAGTAGGCTAGTACAATGGAAGAAAGAATACTGAAGACCTACTTAGATTTGAATCTTGGTTCTGCAACTTAACTGGGTTAGCTTAGACAAATCCCTTCTCTGGGGCTTATTTTGCTTCCCTATGTATAAAATGAAAAAGCTATACTTGAGAAATGAAAAAGATGGGTTCAAATTCTGCCTCTAAAATTAAGTAGTTGCATAATTAGGAGATAATTACTTAGCTTCCCTTATCTTCAACAGAAATGATTGAAAGTCTCTGACTTCATTGAAGCTCCATTGCCTCCCTTGAAAGATGATGCTGAGTTTGGTTGTAACCCCAGGTCCTTTGCCTTCTGGAATATGGTATTCCAGGCTTTCTGATCCTTTACTAGAGAAGCTGCTAGATCCTGGGTAATCCTGATTATTGCTCCTTTATATTTGAATTGCTTTTGTCTGGCAGCTTGCAGAATATTTGACTTGAGATTGTAGTTTTGCAACAATGTTCCTTGGAGTTTTCCTTGAGGTATCTTTTTCTGAAGGTGATCAATAGTCTTTCACAACTAGTTTCCCCTCTATTTCTAGAACATTGGGGCAATTTTTTTTTTTTGATGATCTCTTGAAGAATGCTAACCAGGCTCTTTTTATCACTCTCTGAGATCTCCCCTATGGACATTTTGTCATCATGTGAAGTAGCATTTTGGTCTTCCCTGTCACCATAGTAGCTTTCGATGGTTAAAGTTCTTTTCTGTTTCTTGCTCATTTTCTTTCCTTTTCTTTTAGTATTTTCTCTTTCTTTACTTTTATGATTGAGCTTTGCTCCTGGGATAAAGAAAATGCTGTCTCAAGCTTCCTGTGCAGCTCTGAGCTGGTGCCCCTTGTGTTTGAAGGGGATAGCTTTGCTGTTATTTTCAGGAATCAGCCTGGTTCCCCAGAATTTGCCTTCTGAGCTGGGATTAGAGGCTGCCCTCCTGGTCTACTCCTTTATGCCAGGACTGAGAGTCTCAGTTGCTGATTTACTGTGAGTTAGACCCTCTTCACCACTTTTCCAGAGTCTGTCTGAGCTGAACAGAATATTCTTTTCACCAGAGAGACTAATCCAGTCTCTCTTGAATTGAAAGGTAACTTTATTGTGTCATTCTATTCAGACACTTGGTTTCGTGTGATTTTCAAGAGAAAATGGGAGAGCTCGAGCAGCTTCCTGGTTTCCTTTGCCATCTTGGCTCCATCCCCAGAACTTTTCCTCCCTTATCTTCGGTTTCCTCACTGGGCATTTAGGGGGATTGGATTAGAGAGCCAATTCTATCCCCTCAGATGTGAATCTGTAATACTATTATATAATGGATGCAAAGTTAGGATATTTCTCTAATTCTCTGACATATAAACAATCTGTGAAACATGAATAATATAGTCTGGTCTATGGATCTCTTTTTGTCAAAAACATAGTTCTCCTTGGCTAGCCTGGTGCCCCTGTATTAAAGCTGAGACAGGGGTTGAGGGCACTGTTCTTTCAGTCAGCATTGGATACATTCTCATCTAAGGTAAACTGAGGCTTCCTCAGACTCTTTACTCCCTCAGATACTTATTCTGCTCTCTGCCTGTCTTTACTTATAGCTTATGGTTCAGAAGTTGTTGTTTGTCCTTCGTTCTTGACATCAGAGAAGTGATTCCAAGTAAATTGGATATAAGTGAGCAAAAGTGCAAAGTCACCAGCCTCACTTTCTCTTCCAGAATCATCTGGGTCCAGTGGCCAGGTATAGATCAAGATGACTGGAGGTGGCCTAGGAGGGCATGTAAATGTTGAAAAAAAATAGTCTATTGATGATAATAAAATCAAGTAAAAATCAATATTCTCTCCTCAACCTTGATTCAACTGACCAAGATGGCCCTCAATTGTAGATTTGCAGGGGACATAATACATGCAAGTGGTTTCTTAGCCCCTAACCTTCTGTTTTGGCCTCATTTCTAGACCATATAAGCAAGCAAGGCTCTAAATTTCTTTCATTATAAATGCTTTTATCATAGTGAAGCAGTTTTTTAAATATCTGAAAGAAGACTGTGGTTTACTAGCTATTGTTAGGCTATTTGTAATTCATACAGCTTCTCTTAGTCACAGCAATTCCCTGACAAATGAGAATAATATGAAGTAATCTTTTGCTAATCAACCATATTTAACTTATGTGATTCAAATCTGTTTAAATGATGAATAAACTTACATCAGATCCCTAAGCATGTGTTCCAATCCCTTGCCAGATAAAAGCATCCATAAATGAATATTTCATCCAATTTCATACAGATGGATATTCCATTTAAACTTAATCAAAAGCCCTGTAACAGCTGGGATTCATACTGATAGAGGTGACTATACTTGCTAGAATATAAAAGGGGCAGGATGCCTTTTGCAGTAGATGAGTGGTTCCAAAAGAGACAACCTGGGAAATGTACTTTTAAAATACCTTTCAATCTATAGGGATATTTATAGACTTCCTCTTTCCTCCAAGAAATACACAATAAAATAAAAATAAATAAAATTATAATTTTCACTCCATCCCAAACAGAAATTGCCATTCGTGCTATACAAATGGTTATTCATAAGACAGATATCATGGGACTCCAATTATATTACAAGGTTACTGAGAGTAGCAAACTATTTTCAATAGAAAAAATTGTATTTTTATTCTCCCCTACCACCTGGTACAGAATAATAGATTAAGGTATTGGTCATCTACTCTACCTATCTCATTTAACAAAGAAAGAAACTGAGGCGAAGATAAGTTATTTGTCCAAGATCACACACATGATAAATAACAAAGCTGGGATGCCAACTTCAGTCTTTGGACTTTAAATTGAGCACACTTCCTACTTTACCTAGAAGGAAGTAATGAAGCAGGGAAAGGGGGAAAGGGAAGAAAGAAATTCTCATTTATTAAGTCTTACTATATGCCAGACACTATGATAATAACTTCACAAATATTATTTCATTTGATCCTTTCATCAAGCCTGGGATGTAGGTAACATTATTATCTTCATTTTAAAGTTGAAGAAACTGAGGCATATGGACTTTAAGTGACATATCCAGGATCACACAGCTAGCTAACAAAAGTCTGAGGCCATATGAGAACCCAGGTCTCCCTGACTTCAAATCTAAAACTGTGGGATCTTGCTGTTGATACTTCCCATAGGGGCTACTCAATAAATGCTGACTGAATGGACAGATTGCTTAGCATTTTTAAACTAAATATCAAAAGAAAACATGTAGAGATGTTTTTCAAATAAATATATTACATACTAAAGTAACTGTAATTAGATTCAGGTAGAACAAGATATGGCATTTTGGTTAAATTTATGATAAAATTTATCATTTTATTTCTACCACAACTCCCCAAATATGAATATCTAGACATAGACACTCAGATGGAATACCTTCCTTTTTTTGAAAGAAGGGAGGGTGGGCAGAAAGGATTGGACAAGCAGGATCTATCCCTTCTTGTTCTTGGGGATGCAACAAAGGGAGGTAAGAATGTAAAGAAAATGGATTATTAGCATTCCAAGTTGAAATGTGAGACACATTTTCCTGGAGAAAAAAGGTTATAAATGATGTTCAGGTTTTAACATACAATACTAGAATTCAACTATACCTAGAAATATTTCTGGGCTGAGAGGTAAACATATGTCCATTGGAAAATGGAAAATAAAAGAGATCCAAATGTCTAATTTATGAAGACTTTTTAGACTACAATCCCTTCACTGGATGAGGGCAGTTTGTATTGGGTCTTTATTCTAGGAAGTTAAAGCCATTTTGCAAAAATTACTTCTTATTCTTTTTATACAAAATAGAGTTCCAATATGGTAGTGTCAGTTCTGAGGAGGCAGCTACAGGTATAAGGAAGTTCATTGCAGTAGATACAAGGATCAAGATGAAGTACCTTCACTGTGGGTCTTATACTTTATTAATGATCCTCTGATTCCTGCTTTGAAACATATGTCCTTCACAGGACTGATTAAATATAGCTTGGTAGCTTTAGAGATGAAAAGATAGAAAATGATTTGAGCCCTGGTAACCCCATAGAACATTAACAAGATAAAGTGTTCTTCCTGCCACTGCCAGAATCCTATATGGGAAATATTTCTTTAATACTTTATACTTTAATACACACACACACACACACACACACATACACACACATTTTTTTTTACTATTTCCCCGAGGACAAAATGTACCTCAACATCACCAATTTGTTTTTAATGTAGTAGTCAAAAGGTTAATTCATCTTTCCTTTTCTTGTCAATCATTATTTCTCTCATAAGTTTGTTTAGGTGTCAAAACCCCATAGTTTTCTATTTTATGTCACTCATTTCAGAGCCATTAAAAAAAAAAAGTAACAAAAAAAAACCGATAAAGCTTCAAACCAAAATCCCCCAACATGAAGAATAGACAGACTAAAGGAGGTTGCCTAAAAACATTCTGGTAATCGGGCTGAAAATTTGTTGATTGGGGGAGAGAAAAGGGGAGGAGACTCAAACCCCCTCTTTCTATGGTTTGGTTTCTTTGCATCACTTGATTAAGGAGGCTTTCAAATCAAACCCAATACAACATACACAAGAGAATAGGAAATGCCATCTTATTGTGACTCTATAGAGTATATCAATCACCAATACAACAATAGGTAGTCAGTACTCAGCAAGAACAATCATGTTTTTTAAAGGCAACAACATAAGTCTAGAGTGAAGAGAGAACATACCTGTTGAGGTCAATATCCTTATAAAAGTCCAGACATTTACCAAAGTATTTTTTTTGAGAATTTAGAGCATCTAGCTGAGCTGCACAAGTTCCATGTTTTTCCCACTCATGCTTCCTGTAAGAAACAAGAAAAATTAAGAGGATTAAAAAGTCTCTGTGTGAAAAGAAAATTAGAACAGATACATGATGAAAACACTTATATTTGTGTCCACAAAATAAAACCATTTCATTCTACTGTTCTTTCAGACAGATTATTTCACTAGCAAAGCAAGAGAGATGAGAGTACATGTTTGAAGTCTCCCAAAGCACAAGCATAAACTACTTGGTATAGCATGACAGCCCCCATAGAATGCTCTCTATTCTCTTTTTTTTTTTTTTCCTTTCACTGCTAATCAGTTCCAATTCATTTCTACGATTACAGCCTGCTCAATTTGCAGTAGACTAAGGGTGAGAAACATGAAAATGCCATTGTTCAAACACCCACATATTCACTAGGAGATGTGAGTCGTGTTTCTTATGCAGATAGCTAGTATTTTACAGTCAGAGCATTGTACAGAGACAGTAAGGACAGTCATTTCTCAGCAACTAGGCATGAATAGATAAGATAACTAATTCCTAAGAAAAATGCCTTAGAATTATTTAGTCTCAGCCTCTCCTCCTCATAGATAGCTTATTGCTCAGAAATACAATAATAATAATTCAAAAGGAGAGAAAATCCACCCACCTATCCCCTAAACTGTCTTCAAACTTACAGTACCATTTTTCTTCAAGAAAACTCACTTCAACAATTTAAATCATGAGCTTTGTTATGTCACATAAGGTATAGGGTATTAAGTTTATTTAGTTCCATAAAGAGAGAGAAAAAGTTTATTGGGTCACCTAAGAATTAAGTTAAAACTAACATGCATTTATTAAGCCCTTATTATTTACAAGCACTGTGCTTAATTTTAATTTTTTACAAATATTACCTCATTTGATCCTCACAAAAAACTTAGGGGAAAGTGTTTATTCTACAGAGGAGGAAACTGAGGCATAGATATTAAGTGAGCTGCCCAGGATTACACAGCTACTAAATGTTTTAAATCTACATCTGATCTCAGGTCTTCCAGAATATTACTTCTAGATATTCATGCTCAGGAAGGATAAATAAATACAGATGAATAAGGAATAAGTTGATCATCTTACTTGGCAGAAACAAGGGGGATCCTGCACTTGTCAACACTATCTCTATACTACTCACTCATTTCTCAACCTCTTGCAAAGTAACTTTCCTTCCTTTCTGAAACCACTCTGTTAACAGTCACCAATGGCCCGACTGCAAATCCAATTATCCTTTCTTAGACTTTCTTCTAGAGCAGGGTTCTTAAATATTTTCTTCTTGGGATCCCTTTTCACCAGACAAATTTTTATATGACCCCAGGTATATGGATATGTAAAATAAGTGTACAAATCAAACATTTACTGATAATAAATCATAAAAACACTTTATTTTAAAAGCATTCTTTGGTATACATATAATTTTATCATTTATAAAAGATGAAAGCAAATTTGCATACTAATGAATAGACGTGCTTGTTTATTTTTACATAAAGAATTAAATTTTATTCAGTTTCAATTGATCAAAGATGGGCAGAAGCAGCTACACCCAAAGAAAGAACACTGGGAGATGAATATAAACTGCTTGCATTCTTGTTTTTCTTCCCGAGTTATTTCTACCTTCTGAATTCAATTCTCCCAGTGCAACAAGAAAACTGTTCGGTTCTGCACACGTATATTGTATCCAGTATATACTGTAACCTATTCAACATGTAAAGGATTGCTTGCCATCTGGGGGAGGGGGTAGAGGGAGGGAGGGGAAAAATCAGAACAGAAGTGAATGCAAGGGATAATGTTGTAAAAAATTTCCCTGGCATGAGTTCTATCAATAAAAAGTTAAAAAAAAAAAGGAACAGTGGAAAAAAAAAAAAAAGAATTAAATTTTATCAGAATACTCAATATGCTAAGTCATAAAGAAAACTTTCAGAAACTTTTTATTGTTGTTGTCAGTTTTTTTTGTGGAGCTTTCCCCTACCCCTACATTCAGTTACACTACTCCATCTGGGACTCACAGTTTAAGAAGCTCTTTTCTAGAGCTTGCAGTTGTCTTTTGTCACTCTTGACTACCTCTTCCTTCTTGATTATTTCTCCCTTTAGTTCTAAAATACTGCTCTCTCTTGATTCTTTCTGCCTAATAAGACCACCCCCTCCCCGCCCTTTCCTCCTTTTCCCATTCCCTAAATCTTTTCAAAGTTTCCTTGGTCTTCTTTTTCTAAACCCTTTCTCTTTATGATCTACATGAGTGGTTCTCAAACTTTTGTTTTCATTATCTTTATCCTATTAAAAATTATTGAGGATCTCTCCTTGTTTATCTGGATTATATTTATAGACATTTACCATATTGGAAATAAAAACTATTTTTGAATTTGTAGACCTTCTAAAAGGGTTTCAAAGATCCCCAGGATTCTCTAGACCATACTTTGAGGGCCACTGATCTACATAGTAGATGTAGGAGTTTCTTGAAACAAAGTAAAATAATTCAGTTTAGTGACATACAATTAATCTGGTAACATTTTACAAGTTTAAAAACTGTTATTGTATATAGTTGCCTCCTCTTGTTATTATCACTTGTTTTTATGATTTGGTATTTGATTTAAAAGATTATGACATATTCAAACAAAAGGTTGTTTGTTTTTTTTTAAGGACAGAGAAATTACTTATATTCTTATAGATGGAGGGGAAGGAAAAACAGAAATTTACGTGATAATTTTATTATATATTTAAAATTAAAAGCAAGGGGCAGCTAGGTGGTGCAGTGGATAGAGTACCAGCACTGAAGTCAAGAGGACCTGAGTTCAAATGTGGTCTCAGACACTCAATCCTTCCTAGCTGTGTGACCCTGGGCAAGTCACTTAACCCCAATTGCCTCAGCGGGGAAAAAAAAAATGGATAGAGGAAGTAGAGAATAGTGTATATATAAAAAATATGTCATATATATGTAGGCACATATATACATGTCTATATATGTGTACATCTATACATACATGTGAACACCCACATATCCATATCCCAAGGCAGATACCATAAAGAATAGTCCCATAAAAGAAAGAAAATTTAAAAGGAGGATAATATTGAGGAGGATATAGTCAGAATCAAAATAAACTTCCTGAACCTGAAGTGGGGGGAGGGAGGAGAGGAGGGAAGAGGGAAGGAGGGAAGGAGGGAAGAAAGGAAAGAAAGAAGGAAAGAAAGGAAGGAAGAAGGAAGGAAGGAAGGAAGAAGGAAGGAAGGAAGGAAAGAAAGAAAGAAAGAAAGAAAAAAAGAAAGAAAGAAAGAAAGAAAGAAAGAAAGAAAGAAAGAAAGAAAGAAAAAAAGAAAGAAAGAAAGAAAGGAAGGAAGGAAGGAAGGAAGGAAGGAAGGAAGGAAGAAGGAAGGAAGGAAGGAAGGAAGGAGGAAGGAAGGAAAGAAAGGAAGGAAGGAAGGAAGAAGGAAGGAAAGAAAGAAAGAAAGAAGAAAGAAAGAAAGAAAGAAAGAAAGAAAGAAAGAAAGAAGAAAGAAAGAAAGAAAGAAAGAAAGAAAGAAGAAAGAAAGAAGGAAGGAAGGAAGGAAGGAAGGAAGGAAGGAAGGAAGGAAGGAAGGAAGGAAAGAAAAAAAGAAAGAAAGAAAGAAAGAAAGAAGAAAGAAAGAAAGAAAGAAAAGAAGAAAGAAAGAAAGAAAGGAAGGAAGGAAGGAAAGAAAAGAACAGAACTGGAAACCAAGTTCTGAGTAATGCCTATATTAACTGTGGCATATGAGTAACAGGTTATAAATGTGACATACGGAACTGTGACAAAAGAGAAGCTTTCAAAGACCATAACAAAAATGATAAAGTACCTGCTCTCTAAGGAGATTCTATTCCATAGAGAGAGACTACATTGTCTCTACAAACAGTGGTAGAGACAATATTATGTGTAGAATAAAACCAGTTTTATAATCAGCTCAAAATCAAAATTTACCTGGCTCTCTGAAGCTTAGCACAAATTCTAATTTAAAATAAACAGAACATGTACCACATACTGTCACCTCAGGTTTATTCCACATCATGAAGTAACCATAATAAGAGACTAAAATAAAAATGAATTCAGGGCTGGAACTAATCCAAAGTCACCCAACTTGTTATGATTGCCATTGGTTTTTTTAAATTTCTTTAACCTTGAAGAAAACATGTCACTTTGAAGGACAGGAAAAAGAAAATTTGCATTGACTAGATCACGTAACATCAAAGTGGTTTCCATAGCAGCTTACAGAATCAAAAGATGTTGACAATAGATGAGACCTTGGATAGCATTCAAACCACCCTTTCTTTTCACAGGATTGTAAAACAAATGCTTTCACAAGGATTTGTAGTCATTGGAGTCCCAACTCTAGTATCAAACAACAGTATGGCCAAAATCCAGTCATTTAAACCTCACTTTCTTAATCTGTAAAATGGGAATAATAATAATAGGTTAAAAAGGTCCTAGAAGTCACCAGGGAGTAGATTAACATTCTTCCCAGCAGCAATGGCAATATTTATTTGATTATGATTTCAAAGCTGGAAAACAGGAGGAACAGGAAAGGAGCTAGCAGCCCACATAAAGAGCTCAGATTTTTTAAAAGTACAGGATAGCTGTACCTGGTTAGCTATATTGTGGGCATATAATATAGTATTTACATCCCAGAGTTCTTGTCAGTCTCAAAAGAGACAATACGTGTAAAGCACCATATAAATAAATGTCTGCTATTACTAAAGAACCTGAAATCCAAAAAATTAAAAATACCTAGCTAAGGATACAGAGTTAATTCTGAAATTTAGGCTGGATTACTCATAGATAATACTGATGAGGAAGCTGAGGTTGGGGGACTTACCCCAAGAGCTTACCCAGATTTAAACCTAGGTCTGCTGAATGTCTCACATGATCCCCTCTATTTCTAGCTGCCTCCAACCATGTTACACTTGACTGCAGCTGTAGAAAACCTTCCCTTCTTTCCAGCTCTGAAACCATAATGCAGAATACAGTGCTTTGGCTGCTGAAAACAATGTGCTACTGTATTTACTCCACTTACCATTCCAAAAGATTCCTTCCTGGACACACTCCCCTTTAAGTATTGTGTCCTTTATGAAAATGGAAGTTTCTTAAGAGCAGGAACTGGTTCATTTTTGCATTTGTATCCTCCTATCTAAACACCCAGGGATTGGCACATCATAAATATTTAATAAGGAGGATTCTGGGAAGATGGCAGAGCAGATTGGTAAATTTCAAGCTCTCCTGATTTTTCCCACAAGTAGAATAAATTTGCACCTCAAGGTGAACATAGACTGATAAAAAATCAAGAATATTTGACGCAGAACAGGGATGCTCCTGATATAACACAACAAGATCTGAAGAAAGACCCGGGCCAGGATTAACCCAAGTGAAGTACAAACACCTTGGGTTAGCTCTATAGAAAATCACCAAGTGGATATAAATGCTGGAGGCTCAGTGAGAACCACAGATTTCATGTCCCAGACTGTGGAGTCAAGGTCTGAGTCCCGGAAGACCGAGGTTTGGGAACCTTGGTTGATTAGGACCATCAGGCCCAGCTATGCTGCTGAGAGGTAACCATGAGCAAGATGGAACCAGCACCTGGTAAGTGCACAGGCAGTGGGGCAGAGATACTGCTGGCTGTGGGCACTTATGGGAGGATGGAGCTCTTGGTTTAGGGTTTCTGATCAGAGGGGAGAACTGAAGGGAAACTTTAAGCACCATCTCCCAACCCCACGATTAGAGATACTTATACTAATATCTCTTATTAAAAAAATTTTTTTGAACTGGCAACAAGGAAGAACCCCACTATATAAACCTACTATGGGAACAGGGAAAACAGGGTTCACCTTCAGAGGAGGACACTGTAATAAAAAAAGTCCTACCCCAAAGTGTAATGTGAAATGGCTCCTTGCCCAAAGAGAATTTATAGAAAATCAAGTGAAAGACATTGAAGAAAAATCAAAATAAATAAAGGCCAACCAAGAAAAACAAGATTATGAAAAAAAAAAAGTTAATCAACTAAAAAAGGAGATAGTCTCAAAGACAAAATAATTCTTTGAAAATTAGAATTGAGCAAGGGGAAGCCAGTGAAGATATGAGAGACCAAGAAATAACAAAACAGATTATAAAGAATGAGATAATAGAACAGAATGTGAAACATCTTATTAAAAAAAAGCGATAGATCTAAAGAACAGATGAAGAGGAGAAAATATAACAATAATTGGATTGCCTGAAACTTGTGACTAAAAAAAGAACTTTAACACGATGCAGAAAATAATCCAAGAAAACTGTCCTGGAGGGATAGAACATGAGGAGAAAGTAGAAATTTTTAAAAATCCAACAATCACCATTTCAATGAGATTCTTTGTGGAAAACACACAGGAATATTATTGTCAAATTTTGAAACCCCCAGAGCAAAGAGAAAATTTTGCAAGAAACAAGAAAAAACCACTCAAACATACAATTAGAATTGTACAGGACTTATCAGAAGCTACAATAAAAGATCAGAGGTTCTAGAATTATATGTACCTATAATCAAAAAACTAGGCTTGCAACCAAAAATATCATATCCAGCAAAATTATCCATAATATCGAATAAGAAAAAAACGGACATTCAACGAACTTGCAGATTTTTCAAGACTTTCTATTTTTTGAGCAGAACCAGGAGATCATTATACACTTCGACAACGATACTGTATGAGGACATATTTTGATGGAAGTGGATTTCTTTGACAAAGAGACCTAACTGAGTTTCAGTTGATAAATGACGGACAGAAGCAGCTACACCCAAAGAAAGAACACTGGGAAACGAATGTGAACTATCTGCATTTTTGTTTTTCTTCCCGGGTTATTTATACCTTCTGAATCCAATTCTCCCTGTGCAACAAGAGAACTGTTCGGTTCTACAAACATATATTGTATCTAGGATATACTGCAACATATCTAACATATATAAGACTGCTTGCCATCTAGGGGATGGGGTGGAGGAAGGGAAGGGAAAAATCGGAACAGAAACGAGTGCAAGGGATAATGTTGTAAAAAAATTACCCTGGCATGGATTCTGTCAATATAAAGTAATTATTAAATAAAAATTAAAAAAAAAAAAGACTTTCTATTTTTTTTTTGTTTATTAATAGTTATCGGTAACTTACATGAATGAAGAGATGGTCAAATGCTCTTTTTTGCAAGAGAGGAGGGCAAGAACACTATCCTATCTAAACCTGAAACCTTCCCTGGTTCTTAACCAAGTACTCTGCACACACATGGTAATTAATAAATGCTTGTGGGATGAATTCTGATCTTTGCTATCATGAACTATTTCAACAACTCCCCTTTCTCCCACAATCTCTCCTTGGGAGCATTAAATTGTTAATCTTTCCAAAATAAGAATTTTTACTTGGAGACTAACCATAATCAGGAGAGATACGGGGAAGGGATCCCTTTCCCAAATGTGCATCGTTTGTCTTTAAGCCCACAGGTCTTTTTTGTTTTCTAGCACCATTTCTATCTTGTCTTTAAGCCCACAGGTCTTTTTTGTTTTCTAGCACCATTTCTATCTTTCTTCCTCAGAACTCTCTGCAGTAGCAGGATATTCTTCTTTTCCCAAATATCTGTGATATAGTGAAAATAGCACTGGATGGAGGATAGGAACCCGGAATTATCTGTGATCAGGAAAAATCCATTCCCATCTCTACATCTGCACTTTCCTCTTCTGCAAAGTAAGGGAATTAGACCAGATATTCTCTAAGATCCCTTCTTGCTCTGATAGGCTGTCATTCTAATGCAGAAAGTGATGTGGTCTCATAAGAAAAGAGCTCAGCCCTCTGTGGAGATGACTTCTAGTCTTAGCCATTAACTCATGGTACAGCTCTGGACAAACCTTTTGTCTTCTCTGAATTACATTCTCTTCCATTGGAAGCAGAGAGGGTTAGATAACAATCCTTAAGGTCCTTCCCTTAATTCCCTTCATGATTTCAAGGGATTTATCATTCTTGTGTGCCCACTTCGTTAAACTGCATCTTTTCTGACACAAAACCCAATAAATAACATTTTAGAGTCTAGACTCTTGGTTGAATATAAATATTTCATAGATCAGTTTGTCTTTGGGGAACAAGGTAGAGATCCAGCGACAAGGATTTGAAAAAGGAGTCAAACTCCAGATAGAATGTATTTAGAGTTTCAGTGTCACTTTCTGTTCAGATAGTTGATGGATGGCAAGCTTATGTTTGTACTAGTTAGGTTATCCTTATATTACAAGCAACTATTGGAATCTTTCAGCTGAAGTTTTCCAACAAATTAAGGGCAAAGTCAAGAGAAAGTTGAGGCAGTACTTTGAAGAGGTCCCAAAGCAAGAGAATGCTGAGGGGGAAGAAAAGGAGCAGTATTAGGTCATATTTTCATAGCACTTTACAATTTACAAAGTGCTTTGAATACACTGCTTCATTCAATGCTCTTAACAATCCTGTAAAGAGAAGCAGTATCTTCCATTTTACAGGTTGAGGAAACAGGCTCAAAGAGTCTTAAGTGACTTGCCAATAGTCATATAGCAGAACCCAGGTCTTCCATTTCCAGACCTAAGGCTCTTTCTACTATAGCATAATTGGTTTAGTCCTGGAAAGGGGGAGTTTACTTTCTACAGGGAGTAGAAGGATGAGGGGAAGCAAAGAGGGGTTCCACTTGGATGTAGACCACTGTACAAAGGCAGTGGTGTAGTTGGCAAAGGTGGGAGAAACAGGTGAATGGATCAGCTCACAGAATGCTTGGTAGGTGCCCACTGGGTTTCTACCCAGTGAAGCCCAGGACACTTATCAGGATGTCCTTGATGATGATGATAGGATTCATGCCTTCTCAGTAATTGGTGATGATCTCCAGAAGGGGTGGGATGATCAAAGCCAGGGCCCTGCTGCTTGTGGAGCCCACCAGGCCTATAACCAGGTCTAACCTGGGGACCAGGATGGCCAAGGTACATGTCCTATAGACCAGGCCCATGCAGATGGATTAGTCTGCCACCAAATTCCATCTTTTTGTCCCACAGGAGGGAGCAATTGAGAAGATGATCCCAGCTGGGACACAGAATGAAGGGCAGAGGTGAAGAAGATTCCAAGGAAGTAGAACAGCTTCACAGACTGAAATAACTAGCAGTTCAGTAGGTTGAGGGTTAGACTGGCTTGTATGGCTGCCCCAAACTAGAGAATGGTAATCACAGTCATCCCCATATACAGGATGAGCAGGAAATTGTCCTTTTTCTTCATTTGATTTTCTAGGGGAAGACCCACACAAATGCTCTCAAACACAAAAACAGCAGTTCCAAAGAACAGTGCATAGGCCTTCCGTTCAGAACAAAGGTAAGCTTTTGGGATCTGGGACATCCTGAACAATGTACTGGAAGATCACAATCAGGCTTCCAATCATACATATGTTGCCCAACATGGAGAAAGTAGACCTTCTTTTCTAAGGTTATGGACAAATACCAGCAGCACAAAGAGGGGCAAGAAGCTGAGCACGTAGAATTGTTTGTCAATGGTGGGTGTCAAGGTCACACTTGTGTTGGTATAGCAGGAAAAGGTAATTGCATTGGCTGCTTCTATCACCCGCTTTAAATAATCAGCCAGAAAAACAAAATCCCAACTGAGTGAGAATTAGGAAAAAACTAACAAGGTACCTTCCCCAGATAGCCCGCTTCTGGAGCCAAGGGAAGGGACTGGCCTTTAGTCCATACATCACTGCATCTCCATAATCCAAAAAGGGCTTCTGTAACCTGCAGCCCAGGTGGTGAGCACATTCCACAGGAGGCCCATACCATGCACAGCCACAGTGCCCGTACTCAACTGACCTAGACAACCGATCAAGAGCCCAGCACGCTTCACTACCAGGGGCAATCCCAGAAGACCTGTGCCAATATTGCCTTTCATCAGGTGAATCAAAGTTTGCAGCCACGTTATTCCTTTGATCTTCTGGCAGGAACTTGGGTCAGAGCCATTGCTCCCACCCTCAAGGATGCTCCCATTCCTTGAGTCATAGTTGTTATATTCTTTGTTCTTCCAGTTGCCATCTGCTGAGTTTACTGGACTAGAATTGAAGGTAACAATATCCTTGGTCTTGAGCTACAGACCTCCAGTGGGATTTTTATTTGAACTAGCCATGGCTGCAGACTCCAAAAGTGGCTCTTAAAATACTGACAAAATATAGGAAGGGTGTCCAGTATGAAGGCAAATAGGTGCTTAATGCAGGTGGATAGTCATAGCTCAACAGACTGTGTCTCAAGACTTTCTATTAACTAAACCCAAGCTTAATAGAAAATTTAACATATAAGAGCCAATATCAATGATCAATTTCAAGGAACTCAACATGGACAAATGGTTTATGGGTGTGGTTTGTTTTTTTTTTTTTTGGCTTGTTTTACATGGGAAATGTACACTATAGGTTTAAAATACATATGCATAGGGTAGCAGAGTTAAGGTAAAAATA
The DNA here is from genome assembly GCF_016432865.1 of Antechinus flavipes. Lineage (NCBI taxonomy): Eukaryota > Metazoa > Chordata > Mammalia > Dasyuromorphia > Dasyuridae > Antechinus > Antechinus flavipes. The sequence goes on from NC_067401.1 coordinate 358,420,707, forward strand.
GTAATTATATTATACAAATGAGGTGCAGAGGAAGAATAAACACAGAGGTATTAGAAGGGGGATGAGGACTTGTAGCTCTAAAAACCTACTCATATTGGGAATGGGTTTAATAGGCAACATTGCATACACACATACCACGAAGAGTACAGCACCCTCCAAAATCTATAAAGAAATAAGGGGGGAGGAATGGGTGGACCAGAAAGCAAATGGTGTGGGAAGATGACAAAGGAGGCATCTATGGATAGGGGGAGGTTAAGTAATAGCAAGGCAAGTTAAGGAACAGAATTACAGCAAAGTCAGCAGGGATAGGAAATATATGTGCATGTCTGTGTGTGTGTATGTGTTTCTATCTATTTATCCATCTATATATAAACATGTGTACATACATAAAATTTTTCTTAACTGTAGCTTATTTGGGGTGGAAATGAAAGGAGGAAAAAGAATAAAGTAAATAAGGTGCACAGCAGAGAACAAAAGAACAATTTACAAGTAAAGAAAAAAATGGACAGTTGTGAATATAATTTCTTCTACTAATATATATGCTTTTTTGATCTGTTGTTATATATTTTGAATCCTCCCTGATATTCTGCTGGGCACATGACAATGTTCTCTTTTACTTTGTTTTGTATTCCTTTTTTGTTTTTCTTATTGTTTGTTTTTTTAAACACAATTTTAAAAAGGAAAAAAGTACTTAATAAATACTTTTTCATTCACCTGTTTATATAGCTATGTCCCCTCTCTTTTGCCAGTTATCTTGGAGACAAAATGAACCAAGGTATACATTTTATTAAGTCCTCCTGTGTGCCAACGCTGTGTAGTAGTCACTAGAGATACAAATACCAAAGTCTCTGTCCTTATGACCTTATGTTCTAATAGTAATAGATGTGTATACAAAATAAATACATAGTCCTGGGCAACGAGGATAGGGAGGAATATGAGGATGGACCCACTAATTGCTGTTCAGTTGTGTCCAACTTGTGAACGTTTTCTTGGCAAACATACTGGAGTTTTTTGCCATTTCCTTCTCCAGTTCATTTTACAGATGAGGAAACTGAGGCAAACAGGATTAAGTTACAAAGCCAGTATCAGAAGCCAATTTTGAACTTATGAAGATGAGTCTTTCCAACTCCAAGCCTGGCACTTTATCCACAGGACCACTTACTTGCCTGGTTATACTAATAAGTGAGAAAATTATGAAAAGATTCTTAAAGGGGATACAACTTGGAAAGCTAGGGATATTATAAGAAATGCAGGTAAAGAGGGAGAGCATTCCAATTATGGGGAACAGTATGAACAAAAGCACAGAAATGAAAGATGGAATACTGTCTATGGAGAGCAGCAAGTGAACCAGATCGGTGAGAGAACAGACAGTGTGTGAGGACAGTGATGTTTAGTCAAACTGGAAAGAAAAGTCAAACTGTAAAAGGCTTTCATTGCCAAAGAATGTGTTTTCTCCTAATGACAATGGGGATCCCACTGAAATTTCTTGAGTAGGAGAGTGACATGGTCAAATCTGCCATACAAAACATCAAGCAGACAAGGGGAAAGAAAATGAGTCCTATTTAGATATATTGAGTTTAAAATATCTTGATGTCTTAAGATTGACATATCTAATAGAGTATAGGAAATTAACTGAGAAGAGGAATAGTCTGGATATGTGGATTTCGGAGTCAATTCCACTGAATTGATAGTGAAAGCCATGACCAAGGAGAAGTATAGAAAAAGAAGAAAAGAACCGAGGAGAGAGCACTATGATATATTCACAAAAAAGGAATGGGACAAGGACAATGATCCTCAAAGAAGACTGAGAAAGATACGTCAGAAAAAGTAGAAAGAGTCTGTTTCTTGACTGGGCCTCTCAGATTTGACTTCTCAGTGATCAAAGAGGTTATCAAGTTCCTGAACAATCTACAGTCACCAAAGTAAATTTGGGTAAATGAAACTACTATGATTCACAGTCCTTTGTGTTCAGCAGATTTGGGGTGGAGAGATATAGACTTAGAAAATATCTCCTTAACAGTAGAACTCAGAAAATAATTGGCTATAAATCTATGTCAAAGATGACTCAGAATGCATCTCTGATTCAGTGAGTTCAGAAAAGAGGCAGTCTGTCTGCTTCTGTTAAAAACCAGGTATAATATGATTGCTTTCATTTTAATCATAACAAGTGATGTCATTTATGATGTGGAGTTTGTCACCAAATGATGATAGGCACCAAAAGTTGGGGTTTGGTTGTGTGAAGAATTCACAATGGCCATTCTCTTTGGCAAAAGGTAGATTTATTTTAAGGGAATTATTTCTGGAAATAGATTACAGACAAAATGAAGTGATATAATAGACACCAGAAATGGTAATATGAAATAAGAGTTGGGAGAGTATATGAAAGACCAGTGCCTCAGTAAAATTCAAAATTACCCAGTAGAAAGGGAAAGCTCCATGAGGCTGGGGCATGTTCTTAGCTAACTAAATCTTGAAAGGGACTTAACACCCTAAAAGAATTAGTTAGCTCTAAGGAGGAGAAGTGGGGTTGGAAAGCATAGTGGAGTTAGGGGAGATACCACATGGTATGGGGGAGGAGAGGTAAGGAGAAAGACACCACAAGGCAGAGTGTCTTGCTGGACTGATCCAAAGGAAGGTAGCAGCAAAGTCATGGGTCATAAGTTAGTTTATAGAGAAAATTTAGCTTCAAGGTCTTGATATAATTTGGATTTCTAAGTAGATTACCTTTAGAGAATGGGACTAAGGAATGAAACTGATTTATTATCAAAAGCTTCTTCCTGCATACCTAAGAAATTAATTTTTATCATTTCCTCTACTAACTTTGAACCTAACCTAATGTTGAAGACCTCATCAACAGGGATTCTAGAAGTAATTACTTTTGTTGTTGAATAATTTTAATTGTGTTTAATTCTACAACACCTCTGGGGTTTTTGTGGCAAAGATACTGGAGTGGCTTGCCATTTCCTTTTCCAGCGTGTCCCCATTTTACAAATGGGCAACTGAGGCAAACAGGGTTAAGTGACTCCCCCGGCAACACATCACTAGAGTCAGAAGTTGGATTTTTCATGATGAAAATGATGACCATGATATAAGGGAGGGGATGATAAGAAATGCAAATGAATTAGATTTCAGTGAGGGTGGCTGAAGACCCCAGCCTTTCTCCCTCTGAGCCATCTAGATCCAATGGCAAAATATAAGTCAGGATGGATGGAAATGGCATTGGATACAGTAAAAGACCTTGGTCTTTTTAAACTAAGATCATTAACAGATCTCAGTTTGACCAAAATAACTGTCCTTTCAGTGATTAAAGTTAAGTAAGAATCGAGGCAAAGAATGGCTTCTTTTACCTAGTCCAAAAAAAAAAAAAAAAAAGTCTTATCTGGAAAAAGGAAGACCCTTAGGATTTCTGGTCCAAACAGAACAATTGTTGTTTACTTTTACTCTGAGTCAATCAGACCAACTGGGACTTGGCCTGGGATCTGTTGTTGGCCAATCTGTGAGAGCTCCAATGATTTGAGTTTAAGTCCTATCTTTCAGGAATCCAAAAAAAAATTACATTCCTTTTGGTAGAACCAACCACTCACGGGTAAGAAGAACATGACACTATGAAAGAAGGGTAGGAATGAGGAAGATAAGTCTTCCTTACTGCAAATCCAGTACTTTATTCAGTATTATCTGGCTGCCCAGAAGTAATAACTCTTTGGTTTATTCTGTGTGAGTGTAATATAATGGTCCTACTTGAACAAACTGGGGATTTATTAAGGATTTGAACCCAAACCCAAATCAGTAGCTGGGACAATATATGGTGTCTCAAAAGTCTTAGTGAAGTTCTAAGCTTTAAATAGCTTAAAGGTGTTAGTCAATTTAAATAATGTAGTTTAAAACTTCATTAAAACTTTTGGGATATTCTATATTTGCTGACTTGGAAGATTTTTTTTTTCTACTGGCTTGAACTACCCAACTACTATGAAGCCAGGATTATATCCCTACAAACCATAACTGCCTCTACTTGGAAGAGGGTAACAGGTAGCTCAATGAATTGCAAAATCACAGAATTTTTCCACAGAAGTTGGAAGAGCCTTCGGAGTCATCTAGTTGATTCCACAATTTAAAAATTCCCACTATAAAATAACCAATATATGATCATACTACTTCTGCATGAAGACTCCAGTGACAGAGACCCCAAGGCAATTTTGGACAGTTCTAATTACTAGGAAGCTTTTTCTGACATCAAGCCTACATTAGTCTTTTTTCAACTTTTAACGTGCAGTTTTGCCTTTGGGGACAAACAATAAGCATTAATCCCTTTCCCACATGACAGCTCTTCAAACACTTAAACTAAACTAAAACTTGGCTCTTATCATCTGGAAGAGAAAGTAAGGATGGTGACTTTGTACAGCTTATCCTTGCTGAAAGCCAACTCAACTGCATGTCATAATATATCACTTCCCTAATATCAAAGTCCTCTTAAGAATGAAGTACAAACAGCAACCTCTGTGAGGTTGGGGACCCAATTGAACGGATCAGTTGAGCAACATGGATCTCTCTTTCCTTCTTTCTCTCCCTTTCATCCTCCTCTTTCCTTTCTACCTTTCCTCCCTTCCTTTCTTTCCTTCCTTCTTCCCTTCTTTCCTTCTATTTTGACCAGAATTCTGAGGGTCTCCCCCCTCCTAGACTGGATTTTTTTTTTTTAAAGAGGTAAAGGAGGCTATTCTTTGCCTCAATTCTTACTTAGCTTTAATCATTGAAAGAGCAGTTGCTTTGGTCAAACTGAGACCTGTTAATGATCTTAGTTTTAAAAAGACCAAGATCTCTTACTGTATCCAAGGCCATTTCCAGACATCCTGATTTATGTCTTGCCACTGGACCCAGATGGCTCCGGGGGAGAAAGGCTGAGGTCTTTGTATAGCCTCCCTCACTGAAATCCAACATATTTGCCTCCCTTGTGTCATGATCCTTTTTGATAGTGAAGGACAAACAACAACAATCTCCTCTAATCAATTTCTGTCCCTTCAAACAATTATCTTGATTTAAGACCCTTCTTCATCTTGGTTAATCTCCTTTGGAAAACTCTCCAGTTTAACAAAGTTCTTATTAAACTGTTTTTTGTAGACCCAGAACTGAACCTGTTTTTGGCCAGGACAGAACAGATAAGGACTTTCATATTAACTTCCTAATTTTCCAAAACTATGCCTCTTTTGTTTTATTTTATAATATTTATTTGTTTGTTTTTTGCTGAGGCAATTGGGTTAAGTGACTTGCCCAGGGTTACACAGCAGGAAGTGTTGTCTGAGGCCAGATTTGGTCCTCCTGACTTCAGGGCTGGTGCTCTAACCACTATGCCACCTAGTTGCCTCTTAATGCAACCAAACCATTTTGGATGCTAAATCAAACTGATGAGATCCTGAATGGTTAAAGTCCATGGTCCCACCCTTTGAAGAGGTGGTCCAGTCTAAAATCCAAGTTATGTCAAACTCCTGAGACCCACCCTCTGTGGAAATCCCAGTCATGTCTCTAAGGTTAAATTTTCTCTATAAAATGTACTTTTGGACCATCCCATAGCTGCTGCCCTCCTTTGGGTCAGTTCACCATGGCACTCTGCCTCATGGTATCTTTCTCTCCCCATGCCACGTGACATCCCCCCTAACTCCCCCATGCTTTCCAACCCCACTTCTCCTCCTTACAGCTAACTCTTTAAGGTGCTAAGTCCCTTTCAGGATTTAGCCTGCCACCTAAGGACATTCCCCAACTATTTTACTGGGTAATTGTGAGTTCCCCTGAGGAGCTGTTTTTTCATATGCTCTCCCACTCTATTTCATATTTACCATTCCCAGTATCCATTGTATCCCTTCATTTTGTTTGTTCCTCTAAAAACATCTACTTTTTGCCAAAGAAAATGGCCATAGTGAATTCTTCACATCACTGAACCCAATTTTTAGTCCTAAATCCCACATCATAGATCACATCAAAACTACTGATTCAAATTGAGCTAGCAAGCCACCAAAATCCTGAAACTTATTTAAACCCACTTCTCCAGGTTACTTGTGAGGTTGACTTTTTTTGAACCCAAGAGCAAAAAGTTACAAAGAGAATTATTCCTAATGAATTTCATTTTATTGTGGATTAATGCTCTCCCTCCCAATTTCTACTAGAAGCTTCTTCCAATCTCTCTTAATCCTTCCCAATTTTAATTGTCTCCTACTTATCAAGTAGATAGTTTGTACATATGTTTGTTTGCCATCTTCCCCATAAGACCTCTTGAGGGCAGGAACTGCAGTCTTTTGTCTCCATCCCCAGATACTTAGCTTTATGCCAAACTTACAGAAAAGTGCCTAATAAATGCTTACTATTAGCATTGGCTTAATGCTCTACCCTGTCAATGTCTTTTTGGATCTGACTTCTATTATCCAGGTTTAGCTTATCGTTCTAACAAATGCTTTAAAAAACAAATTGATAAGAATACCACTTGTGCCTTTAAGTAATCATTGATAAGAATGTTAAACCACACAAATCCAAGCATAGACAACTAAGACATTCCACTAGAGACCTAAATTGAACTGAATTTGAGCCATAAAGGACTAATCTTTGGGTTCTACCATTCTGCCTATTCTAAATGTAACTGTATTATTATCTAGATCAGAGCTTCTTAAACTTTTTCTACTCATGACCTCTTTTCACCCAAGAAAATTTTATGTGACTCAAAGTATATAGGTATATAAAATAGGTATATGAGTCAAACACTTAATTGATGATCAATCATAATTTCGCAACTTCCACATTCAGTTATGTGATCCCTTATGGGACTATGACCTGAAGTTTAAGAAGTTTTGATTTGGACCAAGTAGTGTTAAACTCACACATAAATAAAGGTCATTAACCTGTACATAAGAATCCTACATAAGAAAACTTCATATTAATATTACCTAAATTCTACCGAACTTTTATTCATTTTGTTAAATAATTCCTATTTATATTTTATTAGTATTTAAATCTTGAAAGCTGCAATTTCAACTGCTGCCCATGATACCTCTAGGCAATATTCCTCCATCTTTTCTATAGGAGCACCACATGACATTAACAATCTTGTGCTAACATCTGTGTAAACTACAGAATTACTAGGTGAACAGCATTTACTAATTTAATAATACTATTGGAAAAAAAATTATCTGTTCATAAGAAAGTTAAGATAGCTCTTTGAAATCACTGATTTCTTTTATTAACTAGCCCAGCAGTCACACATTCTAGAATTTTTCTTGGAACCAGAATCTGCAAGACTATTCTCTATCTTTAGAAAAAATAAATTAAGCCCTTTGTCTTTTAGTCCTATAGTTCTTCTCCTGTTGTATATCAACATAGAGTTCACATTTTTAATAGTGAACTGGTTACCATAGCTTCTCTATTCTTTAAAATAGTATGAAATATAATATGAAATGTTTTTTCTTGGTGCCAATCCATTTCAATCTCTTGTCATTACATATTCTAAGACAGAGCTTTACTAAACAAAAGAATTAGCCTAACTCTGTTTTATGTCTGAATTAGCTATTTCTAAACTGTTATTAAACCTGATTTTCTTTTCAAAATTCTTCCTATATAAAGGAAAATTTCAAGCTACAATCATGGTCCTTTCACTGTAAAGCCATTTCAGTAGAATATACATATATTTGAAGGAAATTTTCTATTTGAAATCTACAACACCACTGAAGTAAAAGTGATTTCCACATCACTTCTTTCTAACTCAAAGCTTTTCTTGACAACTCTCCAAAAAAATACTTTCAGGTTAAACTCATCTTTGAAAAAAGTCTGACATTTCATCTTGCCAAAAACAAAGAACAACCATCACCACCTGATTATGTTGTTGTCTGCATTATGAAAAACAGTACCTACGAGCAGCTAGGTGGTGCAGCGGATAGAGGATCTGACTTCAAATCTGACCTCAGATACTTAACACTTCTTCCTAGCTGTGTGACCCTGGGCAAGTCATTTAACCTCAATTAACTCAGCCAAAAAAAAAAAAGAAAGAAAGAAAGAAAAAAAAGGAAGGAAGAAAAGGAAAAACAGAACCTAGAATGGGTAAATAAGGCATCTTATCTTTGGCCAATCTAATTTAACAAAGGGAATATTAAGTTTAACAGCTAATGGATATTAAAGATTTGGCATGATTTTATTAAAGCAACTATTTTTTAAATTATATTGAAATTAACTAACATTATAGGCACAGAACAAAGATGTAGCACTGAAAAGGAACTTAAAGGCAAGGTAGTCCAACCACCTTCACTTTGCCTAAAGGTCCAGAGAAGTGATATAATCTGTATAAAATCACATAAGTAGCAATTAGAAGAATCAAGTTTCAAACCCAGCCATTTCTAACTTCAAAACAAAACTGTCATTTAACTTTCTCACTTTCAGCAAAATTCATTTTTTTCTAAACATTTGATGGATTAAGTGAAATAGGCTATTTTTTCATTTTATATATTACACTCAGCCACCTTTCCCCCCCCATTCAAATATGAGAACATGTATTTTTCATGAACACATTTTTATCTTTTCCACAAGAGTTGTTCAAAAAAGTACTATCTTTTTCAGAATAAGCTTTATCCTATCCAATAGGAAGCCAAATTTTAGTTGACATTTAAATATTCGCTATTAACCATGACTTTACAAACTAAAATTAAAGTAAAAGAAATAAAAATAATGTAATTAATGAATGACACTAGCATCCAATAATTAGAGACAGCATGATGCAGTGGATAGAAACCAGGCTATCTCCAGAGTCAAGAAAACTCAGTTTCAAGTCCCATCACAGGCACTCACTGATCACGAATGAGTCAGTCCCTTAATCAAAGAGAACCTCAGGCTACTCTAATTGTCAATTACCCCATGTATCAAAATCAATTTTTCAGGTATTATCAATTATCAAAACTCCACAACATTCCTTGCATTCATCCCTTTGTCTCTTCTATCACCTATCATCTAACTACAAAGTTAACTCCTAATTATTATGGCCATACTCAAGGTAATAGGTGATAGGACCTCCCTTTCTTATCCCCGTGCCTTTCTCCTCTCCAATCAATCCTTCATTTAGCTACCAAAAAAATACTCTTAAAGCACAGAAAACATGTCACTCTATCATAAACTTCAGAGTTTCCATAATACATATGGGATCAAACATAATCTCCTCTGTCATTAAAAACTTTTCACCACTTATTTCCAATATTTCTTTTCGACCCTATTCTACACAATTCCCTTGATGCCCTCTTAGGTCAGATCAACTAGACTTCCTGTTCTTCCTCAAACATAGTTCATTCCCAACTCTGGACCTCTGCTCACAGACTATCTCACTTCTCATGAGAGAAATGATTCTTAACAACTAATGATTCAAGGAGATTCAGAGTTGACCCTTTCTTTTCTATTTTCAAGACCTCAGTTTCTTAAAGTCAAATTATATTTCTCTATTTATCCAACCAAACACTACAAGGAATCTCTAGTCTCAGACAAATTCCATTTAATAAAATTTTGTCTAGATAGCCCAGAGATGAAAGTGGTGTAAGTATAGAGACAGTTTCTCTATCTCTATACCCTACCTCTCAAGTGTGACAAGATGTCATTCTCAGCCCTTATTTTAATAAAGATCACTAGTCACTGTGTCAGCCAGAGTTGATTGCCACTCTTCTTCCATAAGAATATATAAGCTCCAATGCTGTCGCCATGCTAAAAGATATGGTCTTTGGTCTAAAGAGAGATGGCTAAATGACTATCCTTTTCTTAACAATATGCTGGCTTTATTAATAAGATGATTAAATTACCCAGAAACTGTCTCTTGAAATTATCTTAAATTACAACATTCACCTCTACTTCTCAGTTTAAAAACTATCTCCTATCTGAGATAGGACAGCTGAGAGAACTTCCTAATTAATTACTCCAGCTCCTAATATTTAACCACCAAAATTGTCTCCTGCTTATAATGCCTTTATTTTGGACACATTTTTCTGTTTACAGATTCTATAAGATGCAAGTTATTTGAGGGCAGGGGCTGTCACATTGATGCTTTGTATTCTTAGCACATAGAAGATACTTAATAAGTGCTAGCTTTGTTTGATTAAGATGAGGTGCCAATTTACATTACATTCATCTTAGCTACCTGTACAGATGCAATAAACCACTGTTATACACACACACACACACACACACACACGTAATATATACATGTATAAAATACATGTGTAATATATGTCTATGTATTACACACATATATGTATATACACAAACAACATTATTATATCTATATTTATATCTAATATCAGAAAGTCAAGCAAAAACATGATAAAAAGGAAATTTCATGTCTCTATTTTTTTTTAAATGGAACAAAGTCACTCAAAAAGCTCCCCAAAAATAATTTCTATACAGTGGAAGTAGACAGAATCTTCTATCTGTGCTTCCCACAAATTTAACAACCTCATTAGTCCTAACTTGTTTTCTAAGTGTCAAACACAATTCTAAAAGTACTTGAACTCACCAAAATTGGCTACGATTAGGAGATGGATGGATTACATCAGGCCAGAAATGCTTCATGTCAGGCAAAAGATCCTGTTCAATTAAAGAAAAGAAAAATCCATGCATATTTTAATGATACAAAACCAAGAAGGAAAATTTGGTTTCGGGAAGCTTAATATATCTAAGCATTATCCATTAAGGGATACAAAAGGTTTTGTGATTATTCCTCCCACCTAGTATCTAGGAAAAGTTCTCTAAATGCTAAATTTAAAGAGTAGCCAAAAACTGGGTTTCAAAATGTAACTTCCTAATTTAGTTCTATTAATAACCACAACCAGTAACCACAGCTTTAAGAATTAATGATGATCAAACTCTGGGCATCAAATAAAAAACAAAAGTTCAGAAGAGCAATTTTAAGATTTTGTACCAAGAAAAGAGTATTAAGGTTTGGGCAAGTATGTGAGAATAGAAAAGTTGTCTTTTTTCACATTCCAAACTTCATAGTAATAATGGAGATCAAAGTATGCCTATACATGATTAAAAACCCACCATTTTTTCTGTAACACACAATCCACTTAAACACGGGTCCACAGGAGCATAAATTTTGAAATGGAAAGAAGTCATTTGGTTCAACCTCTTCTTTTTATAAATGAGGAAATTGAGGCTGGGGAGTTCCGAGTGACTTGCTCAAAGGCATACAAGTAGTAAACACAAGGGAAATCTGAATTCAGTTCTTTGGAGTAGACAGCCAGGGCTCTTTCTACTTCATCATTCTTGAATATAAACTTCTTTAGGGCAGAGATTGTCTTTGTGGTCTCAGCACCTGACATAGTGCAAATAATAGATGCCCAATAAATGTTTATGCATCTACAGATTGATTGGAGTAGATTTTAAGATATACTGCTCTAAGGTTTTGGCTCAATGTCAAAACAGTTCAATTGAGAGAAAGAAATCAATGCTAGCATTATGGAGAGAGAAAACAACCCCCAAACTTAAAAGCATTCACTGTTTCAGCATGAGTTTAGCCAAGCCAAGTCAACGATTTTCAGAGATTATCAGCACGTTTTCAGTTTACCTGTCAGGCCTATATCACAACAGACTGATAGAGGGAAAAAAGTAGCCATCCAGATCTTGTTTGCTTATTCCCTCTCAGAAAGGACCCCAGTTCTAGGATAGGTGACTTTCTTTCACATCATCCCCACCTCAACTTGTATGCTATGTGGACTCTCCCTCAACATGGTCTACAGTTCTCTCTGAGTCTCTATGAGAATGAAGATAAACACAGGGACATTGTTTCTTTTTCACCTCCTGTTAACCCCAAGGGAAACCTAGGACCATACAAGTTACCTTGATTCTTCAATAAGTTTCAAGGATACACTTAAGCAACACTGGTAGAGATCATGACATTCATCTTGAATTCCTGCCATCCTAATAAAAATCCCCTTTCCTCTTTGAATTTTTTTTTTTTGTATGGAAGGAATTAAGAATTACTTCTGGTATTTCTCATTTCTCATCAAAAATAGGGACATTATTCCCATGAATGTTAACTATCTTTAAGTGGCAAAGAAAAATAATGTTGATATGTTTATGGGATTTCCCCCCACTAAAGAATTTGGGAAATAAAGTAATTAAGAATGACTGCATTAGGGTCACCTCCTCAGAGAATCATACTCCCTGAGGATCAATGGCAAGAATGAAAGATGAATATGGGTGTGTTGAGAAAAAAATAGAAGCTACTTTTCCTGACTTGAAAGGGTATACAAGCTAGTTACAGAAATAAAATACATTAACAAGAAGCAATCAATAAATATAATGATACACATCAGACAAATTCAATGCTCTTAAATCAACCCATTTAAACAGTAAAGAAACTCAAGAAAAGAAAAAGCTAGAAGGGCATTAGGCCATTATGCTCATTTGACAGATGAAGAAAATGAAGCCCAGAAACGTTAAGTGATGACTATAGTTCATAGAGCTAGCAGTAAGGAAGGCTTTCTAACAAAGGTGAATTTCTCTTGAAGAAAATGAAGGACAAAAACTGGCAGAGAGAAATAAAGACATATCTAAAGATGAGAGAAAGGCATATCCAAAGACACAGCAGTAGCGATGGATTTGTTTCCCTCCCCTACATATTTACTTTAGAATTAATCAATAAAAGCATTCCATCGAATCCTTAAGAGTTCAATCCTGGATGAGGACATTCATGACAGTTAAAACTCAGCTATGTTGTTTTCAAGAAGCACATTTGAAACAGAGAAACACACACAAAGTAAGGATAAAAAGGCTGAAGCACAATATATTATGCTTCCATTGAAACAAACAAAAAACAAGGTAGCGATTCTTTTCAGACCAAAAAAAAAAGAAATAATAGATCTAATTAAAAGATAAAAGAAAGGAAGCTACATCTTGTTAAAAGCTAGCACAGACAATGAAGTAATATCACTATTAAATATATATACACCAAGTGGTACAGTATCCAAATTCTTAGAGAAGTCAGTTACAGGAAAAATAGACAGCAAAGCTATGTTACTGGGAAACCTCAATCTCCCCCTCTCATAATCAGATAAATCTAACCACAAAATAAACAAGAAATAAGTTAAGAATCTTAGAAAAGTTGGATACAATAGATTTCTGGAGAAAATTCAATAGAGATAGAAAGGAATACACTTTTTCTCAGTGGTACATGGCATCTACCAAAAATTGACCATGTATTATTAGGGCATAGAAATCTCACAAAGGCAGAAATAGTAAATAGATCATTTTCAGATCACAATGCAATAAAAACTACATGCAATAAAGAGCCAGGACAAGATATTCTAAAAGTTAATTGGAAATCAAATAATCTAATCCTAAGAATGAATGGGTCAAACAACAAATCATAGAATTAATAATTTCATCCAAGAGAATGACAATAAGGAGACAATATATCACAATTTATGGGATGCAGTCAAAGCGATTCTTGAGGGAAATTTTATATCTATTAATGCTTATATGAATAAAATAGGAGATCAATGTTGGGCATGCAACTAAAAAAGCTAGAAAAAGAACAAATTTTTAAAACCCCTATTAAATACCATAATAGAAATTCTGAAAAATCAAAAAAGAGATTAATCAAATTGAAAATAATGAAAAATATTGAACTAATAAATAAAAATAAGAATTGGTTTTATGAGAAAACCCACAAAATAAATAAACTTTTGGTTAATTTGATTAAAAGTCATAAAATTTAATTCAAGGAACACTGCTATCAGAGAGACAAGACTGTTCTGGTCAGACCACAATTTAGTACTGATTTTCATTAGATAAATTAAAAAGCAATACCTTGATCTCGTCTAAATTAAAGTGCCATGATCGGTTACACTCTCCAGCTTTATCAGGCCTAGGGAAAGAAAAAATAAAATATAGAAATGAAATTTGGGGTGTCTTTTTTCAGGACTTATGGCTAATACTTTTTCCTTTGTAACTTTCAACTTTTCTTTCATCAGGTAGGCTCATGTGAAGAGTGCTCCTTCCACTAAGGTTTCCAAAGAACAATAATCAAATAGCATTATTTTGGAATCATTAATGACTCGCATATCCACAATCTAATACCAAACACAAATTCAATTTAGCAAAAGAACCACTAATACAATCATAATTGGAGTTTCTTTTTAAAATTGCTAAAGTTTTATTGAAAAATAAAGTTTTATCCTGCAAGTGGATTAATTAAAAAAAAAAAAAAATAGGTTTTTCTAGTAAAATGAGCCAGGACATTACATTATGTCCTCCTTCATTCACTGCCTGGTTATACAACAAATCCTTTTTCTGTAACATTCAACTCCTTCAAATCTTCCAGTTCTTTGACAGTTCCTGATTATATCAATGTCCATTCCTTCTCTAATAATTTACTTAGTTTATTACTGAAATTTTTTCATGGGTTGCAGCATTTCAAAAAGTCCTGCATAAGCTACAAAAGGTCAGCTTGTTCAAAAACTGTTTTGAGATAACAAAGAAAAAGGATAATTATCTATTGTCAACAAGAGTTTTGATATTGCAGGATTCTCACAAAACCGAAATGATGCACATGAAATGCTTTGCCAAACTTCAAGTGCTACATAAATATAGAAAGCTGAAATTATAATTATTTTTAACCAAATTTATGCTTCCATTGGTATAGAAATCTGATAAATGATTTCCTACATAAAACCAACGTCTATCAGCAACTGCTCTGCAATTAAATTAATATTTTGAGTTATCTGGAGTTCAGAAAAGTTAAATAACTTACCCAGAGTCACACATCTAGTACGTGTCAAGAGGCACATTGAAGCCCAGGTGTCCCTGAACCTAAAGACAATATTTTATTCACTAGGTCACGCTGCCTCTTACCTATTATTATTATCATTACTAATACTTCTTTGTGACCTTTTGGGAGCAACTAGGTAGCATAGTGGACAGAGTGCATGGACTGGAGTTAGAAGACATCTTTATGAATTCAAATCTGTTCTTAAGACACTATCTGTATGACCCTGAACAAGTCACTTAACTCATTGCCTCATCTGTTCTTCATCTATAAAATGAGGGAAAGAAGGAAATGGAAAACCACATTACTTGGTTTTGCCAAGAAAATCCCAAATAGGGTCATAAAGAGCCAGGCAAGGTTGGAAATCACTTAACAACACAAAATTGGAATCCTTTATCACTTGCTTATTCACCAGGCTAGGTACTACTTTTGCCCAAGTAGCAGGTAAAATTCTAATAACATGTATGTTTCATTGCAGCTCTACAATTAAAACTATAATTATTTGTAGAGTTATAATCACAGAGTACTACATTTGGAAAATTAGAAGTTATGCTGTGCATATCCTTTGATCTAGCAATGCCACTACTAGTCTATATCACGAAGAGATTTAAAAAGAGAGAGAGAAGAAGAAAGAGGAGGAGGAGGAGAAAGGGAAGGATGCAGGCAGGGAGGGAGGGAAAGAGAGAGATAGAGATAGAGAGAGAAGGACCTATTTATGAAAAATATTTATAGAAGCTCAACTTGTAGTGGCAAGAATTAGATAGTGAGGGGACACCCAATAACAGGGAAACTGGGAAATGACTGAACAAGTTGTAGCACAGGATTTTAATGGAATATTATTATGCTAAAAGAAATGACAAGCAAGATGATTTCAGTAAAACTTGAAAAGACTTGCATGAATTGATGCAAAGTGAAGTGAGCAAATGGGAGAACACTGTACTAAGTAATATTATAAGATGATCGACTGTGAATAATTTAGTTATTCTCAGCAATACAAGGGTCTAAGACATTCCAAGGGACTCATGATATAAAATACTATTCAGCTTCAGAGAAAGAACTGATAGAATTTGAATACAGATAGAAGCTTTTGATTTTTTACTTTTTTTGTTTGTGCTTTTTTTCCTTTGAGTCTATGTCTTCTTTCACAACATGACTAATATGGAAACATTTTGCAGGATGGCACATGTATATTGCTTACTGTTTTATAAAGGGGATGAGGCAGGAGGGGGAAATTTGCAACTCGGAAGATTGTTTTTATTGTTAAAATTTTTCTTTACATGTAATTGGGAAAAAATAAAATATGATTTTAAAAAAGAAATCGTTTTTAAAAATCTTTTAAATGAAATAAACACAAAATAACAATAAAAGAATTTGAATATAATAGATGGGGAAACTGAAGCCCAGATTGGTTAAATGACTTGTCTAAAGTCACAAATCCAGCCAGAATCACAATTCAATTTTCCTGAGTCTCACAAGTTTTCCCTAGAACAAAATACTTATTAAATAGATTGGGGCTTTTTAATGTGGGGGTATGTAGACTCCTAAGAAATATATGAATTGATTCAGGGTTCCTTGAATTTAGGGGGAAACAATATCTTTTATGTCATTAATATAATATTAATTATTTTGGTTTCCTTTGTTAGCATAGGTATATTATTTTCTGGATTTAATACATTCTGAGAAGGGATTCTTGGCTTCTTCAATATGCCATAATATAAAATAGAGTCCATGATACAAAAAACCTTCATTCTCCAGATTCCATGATCTTATTAGAGTTCCTTTCAGTTAAATGATTGGGCTGTACAGATAGCAGCATGTAAAGGTATGAATAATAAATAATATGAACTTGGCACATTAACGCAAGGAGAGAAATCCTATTATCATATCAAAGGGATAGAGCTCACATTTCAACAGGACAATGGCAGATTTTATTCAAAAGAAACATATTAAAAAGATGGACCTGAAAACAGAAAAATCAAGAAGATATAACCCTATATCTGTAAGGGTACACTAGAAATCACTCTAACAGATGGAGAAAATGGATGATGTCTGATGCAGATTATAAAACTGAGTCAAAATACAGTAGAAATTAAAGATGATAATTTGGACATCTGGGTAGAATTCTTATTCCATCAAAAACAGAATATCTGATAAATGCTTTACTTAGCATTTTTCACTTTCACTTCTCAGAAAGCAGGGGAAACTAAAAAAGGATCTGATCCTCCAGAAATAATTGTAAATAAATCACTTAATTGATGATGGGGAAGTGAAAGGGTAGCTTGAAAAAAATTGACTGTCATCTTATTGTTTATAAAAAACAGAGGAAAGTGAAGCTTTCCTTTCACCCTAGAATAAAGAAAAACAAGTTTCAACAAATCCATAAAAGAAAATAACCATAAACTCATGATCTGAGCAGACAAAGGGAAGTAATATAATAGAAAATGCACTGAATATGAACTCTGATGACTTGGTTTCAAGTACCACTTCTTCAATATACCAGGCTTAATCTCTAGTAACTTCTGTAAAATGAGGGTGCCTCCTTCAAAGGGGTTTTTATAAAGATCATGTGAGATTATGGATGCAAAGCACTTTACAATCACAAGGTATTCCTCAACCAAGAGGAAACATGGTTCAAGAGGGAACAAGATTTCAAAAATGAAATTCCACTAACAAAATAATAAATGGTACCAAGATACCATTGAAGAGGTAGATGTATCTAAAAAAAATTCACCTATAAAATGGGAGAATGACTGAATTTGTGGCATATGATTTTGATGGAATACTATTGTGCTGTAACAAATGGTGAGTATGGGATGCTTTCAGAAAAACCTTGAAAGACTTACATGAGCTGATACAAAGTGAAGTGAGTAGAACCAGGAGAACATATATATAATAACTGCAATATTGTACAATGATTAACTGAATTGTTTGGCTATTCTTGGCAATACAAAGATCTAGGACAATTCTGAAAGGCCTATAATAAAAAAAGCTATCAATTCAGAGAAAGAACTGACGGAATTAAAAAAAAAAAAAGAATTAAAAAAAACAAAAAAAAAAAAAAAGAACTGACGGAATGCAAAAACAAATTGAAACATACTAATTTTTTTAACTTTATTTTTCTTATTATTTTCTTTATTTTAACTTTATTTAGGATTTCTTGGTCAGTGTTTTCTTTCACAAGACTACATGTTTTGCATGAATTCATGTTATAATCTTTATCAAATTAGCTTGCTTCCTCAATGACAGAAGAGGAGAGAGAGTATAAGAGAAAATTTGGACCTCAAAATTGTAAAACAAAACAAAACAAAAAAGATCAAAGAGGTAATTAGGCGGCACAGTGAATAAGAGCACTGCAACTGGAATCAGAAGGACCTGAGTTCAAATCCAGTTTAAGAATTTACTAGCTGTATACCTGGACAAGTCACCTAACCCCAACTGCTTCCCCCATTCCCTCCCTGCCTCCAAAAAAAAAAAAGAATAAAAACTGCTTTAACATGTAATTGGAGAAAAATAAAATATTGAAATCTTAAAAATAAAGAAAATTCAACAAACTCAGATTAACGCCCACACTCACATACACACAAAAAACAGGAGCACTAATGTTTAAGAAAGAAAAAGAATGTCAAAAAGGTTAATACTTAGAAGGGATTAAAGTTTGCAAAAATGTTAAAGATTAATAGATCAAAGGATATTATCAAAAAGAAAAATATTGCAGGCTAGAACATATTCAGAGGAAGTGATGAACAAAAATCTTTGTCATACATTGATCATTTGAAGTAGAGATTTTCAATGTACAGGAAAAAATGACTTTGAGAGTCTATTATCTTTGCTTTCAATTTTTTAAAGGAATGTCTTATTGTTGCACATTGTTCTCAAAGAGGATCAATAACAACAGGAAAGTGATGTCATAACTTGCAAGTGAATTAGATTTCAGTGAGGCAGGGCTAAGCAAAGTCAACAGTTTTTCCTCCAGTCAACTGGGTGGGTCCAGCAGCAAGACAAAGCAGAAAAACTGGAGATGGCTCCCAAAGGGATATCTTTTAAAAAACTGAAAAATGTATTCTATTCTACCTGGTGATACATTAATAGTTCGGAGATTAAGGGCTTAAATGCCTTGTCAGGGATAGGTCACAGAATAGGACTGTATGTCCAGACTCACATGTGAAACATCTGCATTTGCTTCAGAGTTCAACCAAACCAAAAGCAACAGAATCACAGATGGGATAGAAAGACCAAGATCAATAAATTCATAAATTGAATATATTCATCCTAACCAAAAGCAACAAACATAAAAATATTATTCATACTAAGCTTATTTATAAATTTAAATCTTAGTTGACTAAAATTCTTACCATAGTCCATGTATTGTCCAGTAATCAGGAGGATCTCTGCAATCGTTTTCAATTTCCTAAGGGGAAGGAAAAAAAATAAAAATCACTTCATCATTTAAGTATATTCTATAGTTTTGCTTTTCTTCCAACATAAGATAAAAGATATATATATATATATATACACACACACACACACATATATATATATATATACACATATATATGTCATCCAGTTTTCCTAGCTATAAGATAAAGAGGCTGAACTGGAAGTTCTCTAAGGCATGTCTAAAATTGTATATTTTACTACAATAAGGGATATGGCTCTTTTTTATGTCTTCCCGGAAATTCTCTACCAGGGGTTGATTCACAGTACTCCAACTCTTCCTCTAGTTCTCTTGATATCATATAGGAACCAAAGCAACATGACAGCACTCTGCTTTTGCTAAATGACTAGCTCATTTTCTTTTTTTGTTCAACATATGTCTTTGGTGATATATTTTATGGTGTTTTATGCAATCAGTCACTGGCAATATGCTACAGGCTTTTTATATTCACTATAGATTTCTCCCATTGCCCACTGGGTGACCTGTAATTTTGACTTCTTGGAGACTACAAGGACACTTATGTTAATTAAAATGACTGAGTTTTTATTTCAAGGAAAATTTTAGTGTCATGAAAAGTGTTGCATAGTTTCCCAAACATAATCTAACCCATTTTCCTTTTCCTATGCAATTTTGGGCTCAATTTACTGTGAGCCAAGATACCTCCCTACCATCCTTCTTTCTCACATCCTCCCAGTCTCACAAGTTCCCCAACTAGGGAACACCTTTGCCTTCTTATTCCCTGTAACACCTCATATTCTTTTTACTTCTTTGTATTCATATACAATTAGTGGCCAATTCTGGTCAATTTTATCCCTCCAACATCCCTCACATCTGTCCCTTCGTTTCTACTTCACACTGCTCTCACCCTACTTCAGATCCTCATTACTGTCATCTGGATTATTGCAATAGCCTCCTAATTAGTCTGCCTGCATTTAGTCTCTTTCAAGTCATATTCTACAGTTATCAAAATAACTTGAAACTGAAATCTTCTACACGTTTCCTCCCCTTATTAGAATATAAGCTCCTTCAAAGTAGGCATTATCTTGCTTTTCTACTTTTATGCAGTGTAAATATTTAATAAATGCTTTTCTTATGTATTCATTTATTTCTAAAGCATAAATCTGATCATTTTACCCTCTCCTGTGATTCCCTCTTATTTCCAGAATCAAATGTAAATTACACTTGATATTTAAATCTTTTCTCAAGCCAACTCTACCCTATCTTTCCAGATATATGACACATCATTCCCCTTCATACTTTGTATAATACCGACAAACTGATCTTTGCATAGAATAGCTAGATTCCTTACTGGGAATGCATTCCCACCCCATCTCTCTATTTTAGAATCCCTAACTCAGTTCAAGTATTGCCTCCTACTTGTGGCTTTCCCGATTTCCCCATTGCTACTGCTCATCCTCTCCTATTTATTTTGTATGTATTTAGTATTTAGTTTGTATTTACTTTTATGTGTACACATTAATTCCTCTAATAGAATGTAAACTCCTTGAAGACAGGCTCTTTTGTTTTTAGCTAACCTGGAACACAGTAAAACTTAAATATTTGCTAATTGATTAAGTGTTCTAGCTACTTGTAATGAAACAAGGGGAAAGGTAGAACTATGATCTCAGTAGAGGGGGAAAAAAGGGAGTCTCATGACCCCTTCCTTTTTCACTTGAGCTCCATATTCTCTTTTTTTAATGCAATAGGTTACACGCGTTGTTTGGCAATTTCTCTTTTAGTGACCCTTATTAAATTTTGGATGAGGGAAATTGAAGGTAATTGCTACTGGAAGGCAGGACCAAAGTCTATTAAGAAAATTTAGCAGTAGTTCAGCTCTGCTTCATCTTCCCACCTATAATAAAAATACTATAAAATAAAGTCTTTCTTGGAGACTGAAAATCACAGAAAGCCCTTATTATCACAGGATTTAAAGGTGTAGGGAAACGTGGAAATTGTTTTGTTCAATGCTCTATTTTATAGCAGAGGAAACCATAATTCAGATAAGTTAGATTATTTGCCCAAGGTCATGCATTATTTGTAGATGACAAACAGTTCTGTGCAAAATGTTAACAATAAGCTAAAGATGAGGCACATTATTAGCTTTGTTATAAAAATTTCACTTGAAGTTATACTCCTGCAATAGGATTTTACTCATAAGTGGTTTTTAAAATGCATATATTTCTAAAGTTTTAATGCACAACCCAGGTGCACGACAAATAAGCTATTACTCACTAGCACTTCAATTAATTATCTTTACACTTAGCCCACAAAACTCCCACATTCCATTAGACAAATGTCTCACTGAACATATGGCCTTATACTGAACATAAAGCCAGACTTGGCAGAACCAAGCACACAGCAAATTCCCCAACACTTTACCTTCAATAACTAAAAACTTCACAAACGTTTATGAATCTTTTGCCATGTGGATGGTGCTGTACTAGGCACAGTGTGCAAATATGTCATAGGATAATCTTTGAAGTAAAAAAGTTTACAATCTATTGGGAAAATTCAACACATATATTTGTTGTTGCTTGGTCATTTTCAGTCATGTCTAAGTCTTCGTTACCCCATTTGGGATGTTCTTAGAAAAGATGCTGGAGTGCTCCGCCATTGCCCAGGTCAATTTGAAAATTAGGAAACTGAGGTAAACAGGGTTAAGTAACTGACTCAGGATCACATAGTTATTAAGTGTATGAAGTCAGATTTGAACTCATGAAGAAGTGTTTTCCTAGAACATGTCTTTATCACCTCAATGGACAACTCAAAAATCTTCAGGAAAGGCAGCAGCATCTAGCTGGTAGAATGCTGGGCCTAGTCAGGAAAACACTGGGTTCATATTCTGTCTCTGAGACTTACTAACTATATAACCATGGGAAAGTCATTTAAATTCTTTAATCTTCAATTCCCTCATCTGTAAAATGGGGATAATGTCTTTATGCTTATCTCAAGGAAGCTCAAATGAACCCATTTTGAAAATTCTGCAAGCTCCAAACAATCAAAATGGCTCCTTACTACCTACCAAAGTTAGGCTTTCATATCTAGGACTTTGGTACTAGAATTGATCTTAAAGATCATCTAGTTCAATGACCTCTTTTGATAAAAAGTAATTTTTGTGCATGGTTTTACAATATTTATGTAAGTCTTAAGAGATTAGAATCTGAACTTAGAGCTTTTAATTCCACTAACTTTAAAGTGCTCTTTCTACTACATCATGCTGTTTCTCCAACTTGGCAAGCAAGGGATCTGCTCAATCTTACTATGACTTCACATATGTGCTATGATTCAGTCAAACTGAACTTTTTATTTCTTTGTTTTTCCTCACACTGTTTCAAACCATAGTCTTGTTTCAAATTTTATCTCCAGGAAAACTTTCCTAATTCCTTCATTCCTGAGATGATTTATGCTACCTATGAACTCTCACACTCTTTTATTTGTACTTCTCTTATAGCATTCATCATATTCTATTTCGAACTGGGTGTACAAGTTTTAGTTTTCCTACTAGACTGAAAGCTCCACGAAGATTCATATCTAATCTATATCTATACATCACTTCTAATAATTAATATACTCCCTCATAAATAATCAGTTCTTAGTAAAAGTGTTCACTGAATGAATGAAGGATGGATGAGTGAGAAAAAGAATGAGAGAAGGTCATCTTTTCACTTTCATTCACAGAGTGATTTATGTAAAAAGTAGAAGTACTAAGGAATAAAGAATGAAGGAGGAAGCATCATATGGGTATACGGCTTGATTCTTTTCCTATGATGAATGGGGATGACACATGAAGGGAGAATAAAGTTTTGCAGAAGTAACTGCACATCAAGACAATAATTCCATGTGATGAAGAAGTAGTATAGTACTGAGAGGCAAAAAAAAAAAAAAAAAACTACTTGATTCTATTCACATGATAACAGTTGTACAAACAATTCAGACATTTTACTACATGACTGGATGGAGGGAAAGGAATAAGATAAAAAATAAAACTTACCTTGCATACAGTTGTAGGCCAGTGGTGAACCATAAACAGCTTTTTCCATTCATGATTGTCACTACAGAAAGATAAGGATTTTATTTCTCAATAATTTTTTAAAACTGCCATGAGATTTAATGATGGCTTCCATCCAAAAATCAAAACAAACAAAAAAAGGCTATTTGTCACCAGTGACTAAGGCAAGTTGGGAATGAAACATGAAAAACACATTTAAAAATAGCTCATATTTATACACCACTTTTTTCTTGAAATTTTTTTGGTGTTTCCATATACTTACACATACATGTTATACTCCAGGTTTCCCTAAAGGACACTTCTAACCCTCTTTTACAGATGTGGAGAATGCAGTAGATCATACAGTAAAAGTCAATGTCCCAGGGAAAAAACATAATATTCTACCTTTAAAAAAAAAAATCCCAAAAACAATGAATGGGGAAAGAGTGACCAGTAAAACAAGGATTAAAACTCAAACTGAGATAGTTTAGGGTAAATTGGGAAATGTAGAATCCTATATACAGTTTTAATTTAAATCTGGGACTTCACTCTCAAGTTTTTTTCAAAAATAGCCCGTTTAAGTAACTAGATTATGAGTAAGTGTAGGATTCACAATTAAAGTGTTATGAGAAAATTAATTATAGGTTGGAACTGATGGTGATATCCAACTATGTACAAGAATAAACTAGTTGAGTGGAGAGGTTTAAAATAAATATAAGGGAAATGATTCTGCCCTGGTCTTATATTGTCAAGAAGACTGAGTTCAAATTCATTTCTGACAAATACTAGTTTGAAAACCCTAAATATCTCTTCATATCTGAGCTGGGAAACTGGGAATAGATAGTGAGCTGGGCCTAGAGTCAAAGATGACTTAAAATTCCTCCTCAGACACTTACTAGCTGTGTACCCCTGGATGAGTTTCCTTATCTGTAAAATGGGGATAATAAATAGTACCTACTGCCTAGGGCAATTGTAAGGATCAAAAGAGATAATAATTGTAGAGTGCTTAGCATGGTGTCTAGCCTAGGGCAAATGACATATAAATGTTAGTCATAATCATTATGAAAACGAATATAATAATTCCATCTCATAGTGATGTTAGAAGGAAAGCATTTTATAGTATACTAAATGGGGGGGAGGGGAGGAGAAATAATCATTTATATAGCACCTACTATATACCAAGGCATTGTGCAAAGCACTTTACAATATTATCTCATTTGATCTTCACAACAACTCTGAGGTGCTATTATTACCTACATTTTACAGTTGAGGAAAATGAGGCAGATATAGATTAAGTATCTTGTCTACAGTCACCTGGCTAGTAAGTTTCTGAGGCTCAGGTCTTTGGTGATACTAGCTGCTACTGTAAATATACTGTACTGAGACTTGAGGGCTATCGTGTGTATGTATGTGTGTGTGTGTGTATATATGCATATATGTGTGTTCAAACACACACATATATAGGCTTTTACTATCTTCATATATTAATTTGGAAGAAAAAAGGAAATGGATCTGAGAGGAAGCCCACCCCACCCCCCCCAAAGAAGCAAAACAAGAACGTGATAATGAGGAAGCTGGCTAGTGATATTCAAGAGGAAGTTTAGTTAAGCAGGACAGAAAAAAAAACACCATCATAAATTCTAAAGTACCTAAATTCTAATCATTAATAAGAAAAGTAGAGGTTTCTTCTAGAGCCACCTGAAGCCATATTTTTTAATAACTTGAAAAAAAAATTAAGACCACATCAATCTTTGTAATGTAGAATTATTAGAAAGTAATAACCTACATGCAGAAAAAGTGAAGTTCAAAAATTAAATATTGTCATATATAGTGA
Organism: Antechinus flavipes; assembly: GCF_016432865.1. Lineage (NCBI taxonomy): Eukaryota > Metazoa > Chordata > Mammalia > Dasyuromorphia > Dasyuridae > Antechinus > Antechinus flavipes. Next base: position 358,445,734 of record NC_067401.1, read on the forward strand.
AACAACTACTATGAAGCAAATGTATCTTCCAATTTCTTTGCAAATCTTATTTTAGATTACAATTGTGCCCCATGGGTTCCAATCTTTAGTTATACAAATAAAATTTGGATTTTGAAAGTCAGAATTCTTTCTCTGTAACAAATTCGTAAATGAATTTGCTTAGTGTTTTGTTTTAATGTGGTTTTAGGAGGAGACAATAATTTTCAAGGTTAAGAATTTCCAACACACTTATCTGATGAAGCAGCTCTTTCTGTTGTCAGTGAAAAATCTAGAAATGAGAAAGGCTCCTACCAATAATGCATATTTTTTAAGTTTGTATAGTAATTAGTGCTTTTTGCTAAGGACACAAACTTGTCTTATCACTTACTTATCTCATGAATCTGAATAGAATCATAGATCTGGAGCTGGAAGGGACCTTATACATCATCTATTCCCATCCACTACCCAATGAACCACCCCTCCCTCCATTTTTCAGATGATGCTATTGAGGCCTAGAAACTGAAAGTGACTTGGCCAAGATCACACTGGTGGGCCATAAAAGAGCCAAGATTTCAAACCTTCTCCTCTGGCTCAAAATCCTGCACTCTTTACATGCATCATTAAATTATCTAGGGAAGTTAATTTGAAATTTTATTTTTGCAAATAACTTACTTTTTGTAGAGTTTGTGAGCAGTACACAAACAATAAAAAGCTAAACAAAGGGAGCCCAGAATGAACACATGAGTTGTTTTTGGCTTCATTGTATTAAATCCTAAAAAGACAAAAAGACACATAAGACTGGCTATGTCAAAAGTTATGATGGATGCTTAGAAAAACACAAAGTACAAATATAAGGAAGGCACTGACATTATTTTCAAATCTCTTCTTAGAACATACTAACATAAAAACTGAGATTAGGATGTCTAGGTGACTACAGAAAAAGATAAAATATTGCTTTTTTAATTTTAAAAAACATGGAGAAGCAACTTAATGGAGTTCTATTTCAAATGTCCATTTAGCAATCTTCCTGATAAACCTGGAATTCTCTTTCAGGCTTACTTTGTAGAATTCTAAACAGAGTTGAAAAGGGTATAGTGAAACCCTTTCATTTTAAGTTCCAAGAGGTGATACAGTTAGGTATGATAGTACAGGGCGGGATTCCCAAAGGCCAGGGAGGCTGAGGCAGGAATAGCTCTTAAACTGGGAGTGCTGTGTTGCAACTGGGCTAAACCCAGCACATAGCCTTGATCACAAATATGGGACATATCTGGGAACCTAAGGAGGGAAGGAGGAGAGGGAGAGAAGGGGAGGGAAAGAAAAGAAGAGAAGGAAGGAAAGGAAGGGAAGAGAAAGAAGGAAGGAAGGGAGGAAGGGAGGGAGAAAGGGAGAGAAGGAGGAAGAAAGGGAGGGAGGGAAGAAGGGAGGGACGCTGAGAGGGAGGGAGGAAAGAAGAAAAAGGGGGAGGAAGGGAAGAGGGAGGAAGAGAAGGGTGAGGAAAGGAGAGAGGGAGAAAGGGAGAGAGGGAGGGAGGGAGAGAGGGAGGAAGAAACTATAAACTTCCTAAAAGTGAACTTTATGCTCTTTTCCTGAAATAGTAAAAAACACTGGTTGATAATATTATTATTTGTGTGCTAAAGACAGCCTGGGAAAAGAGGATACCTTAAAACCAGCAAGATCTGGATTGAACCGATTTTTCTTGTGCAACAAGATAAACTGTATAAATATATATACATATATTGTATTTAACATATACTTTTTAACAAATTTAACATGTATGGGACTACCTGCCATTTAGGGGAGGGAGTGGAGGGAAGGAGGGGAAATTTTGGAACAGAAGTTTTGGCAAGGGTCAATGTTGAAAACTTACTCAATGCATATATTTTGTCCATAAAAAGCTGTAATTTTTTTTTTAAAAGATCTGGGTTGAAGACCCCTTTCCTAACCTCTCCCCAACATACATTACGTGACTGTTCCTTTAAACAGTCAGCATCCTAAAACTATAAATTACAGATTTATAGATTTGCAGCAACACCTGGAGTACACTTAAATTACTGCTCCGTGTTCCCTTCCTCATATCTCACCCCTCAAAAGCAACATCACACTCGCTATTAACCCCAAACTTCCGAACTAGATACATAAATTAGAAATCTTCTGTCCTCCCCCCCAAAAAAAATCCTGTTTTAATTTTCTTGATAAGAAAAGTTCAAAAAGTAAGATTACACCTCAAACTCACTTTCTCCCCACTCCCACAAGCCCAGTAAGAGTTCTCAGAATAGCTGTTTTAAATATGTTTCTACAATCCTTCGGCTTGAGCTTTTTGGAGAAGAGAGGGACCGAGAAGTGGCCGCAGGAGCCACCGTCCAGCTCCGAGTCTTCCCCAGAATTTCCAGAAAGCTGGCACATGGGATCCCATGCCAGGGGCCGTAGAAGACTCGGGTGCCCGGGCCGGCGTTCTGCGTCCGCCTGGGTCCCCAGATTTCAAGCATCTCGGAAGCAATCCTACACTAGAGACAAAGCAGAGCCCAGGACTCCGTCCCAGCCCGCCGTACCTGGCGAAGGGGAACGCACCGCCCGCAGCAGCAGCAGCAGCAGCTCCGCCGGACGCGGCTTCCGTAAACAGTCCGGCCGCGGACTTCAGCCCGCCCCTCGAGCTATTTAGGGCGCGTGATTCTGACGGGCTGGAGTTCGGCTCCTCCTTCTCGCGCTACTCTATTTTGCCCCGAGCCAAAAAAATTTCTTTCCTCTTTTGGTTTCCTTTTAGTTTGCGGAATAAACCTCTCTTTCCCACACATTGTGGTCTCCCTGCGGAAGAGCGACGTTTCCCTCACACTGGTTGCCTTTGGCTGGTTAATGTGCAGTCTTTGATTAAGAAATAAAGCCTTTGGCAGGCGACACAAAGTTTTCCCGAAGTTGAGAGATCTTGTCTCAATTACGTGGCCCTGCTTAATAATGATTCCTGATGCCGCAGGGCTTGATTTGTCGGTGTGGATCTTAATCTACTGAACTTCAAATCCTGTATCTTTCTAGTGGTTCTAGGGAGTGGGTGTGAGAAAGGCTCAGTGGTTATCCTTCTGACACGAGATGGGAAATCTGTGCTGTTCTCTCTCTCTCTCTCTCTCTCTCTCTCTCTCTCTCTCTCTCTCTCTCTCTCTCTCTCTCTCTCTCTCTTTCTCTCTCTTTCTCTCTTTTTCTCTGTCTGTCTCTCTCTCTCTGTCTCTTTCTCTCTTTGTCTCTGTCTCTCCCCTTCTCTCTCTCTCTGTTTCTCTTTGTCTCTGTCTGTCTGTCTGTCTCTGTCTCTCCCCTTCTCTGTCTCTCTCTCTGTCTCTGTCTCTGTCTCTCCTCTCCCTCTCTCTCTCTCTCTCTCTCTCTCTCTCTCTCTCTCCCTCTCTCTCTCTGTTTCTCTCTCTTTCTCTGTCTGTCTCTCTCTCTCTGTCTCTGTCTCTCCCCTTCTCTCTCTCTCTCTCTGTCTCTGTCTCTCTCCCCTTCTCTCTCTCTGTTTCTCTCTCTCTCTCTCTCTCTCTCTCTCTTCTCTCTCTCTCTCTCTCTCTCTCTCTCTCTCTCTCTCTCTCTGTTTTTGTCTCTCTGTCTCTCTCTGTCTCTCTCTCTCTCTCTCTCTCTCTCTCACACACACACACACACACACACACACATACACACCCTCCCTCCACTCCCCTACCCCCACTCCCCTCTGTTTCTCTTAATGTGTGTTATCATCTGAGTGTGTTGGAGTCTCTTGGATTCTCTCTTGGATACTTCTACCTCTTCTTGACAGTTGATATAATTTGTAATAGTATAATTTCATTCTCAAGAGCCTTCCACCTCTCGTAAACCATGTTTTCTCTTAGTGATTATGGTACACTGTGGAGCACTTTATGTGTTCAAAATCTTTAGCTTGTTAGCTTAGCTTTCAGGAATCATAGACTGGGACTTCATTCAATGGAAATTACTCTCTCCAAAGTCACTAACTTTTCTTAATTTCCAATTCTAACAGAAGTTACAATTCTTAACTTCTCTGCAGCTTTTGATACTATCATTTACTCTCTTCTCCTTAAGACTCTTTTCTCAAGGTTTTCATGGGATTTCAACTAATTCTCTTTCTACCTATTCTTGGATTCCTTTGTTGAATCTTTATTCAAGTTATGCTGGCTAACCCTGGGGGTGTCCTGGGCCATCTTCTTTTCTCTATATATACTATTTCTCTTAGTGATCTCATTAACTTCCATGGATTCATTAGCATCTCCAAACTGAGGATACTCAAATCTACTTATCCAACCCTGACCTCTCTGTTGAATTCCAGAGACAACTGACAACCCCAACTGTCCATTAAACATCTCAAATTGGATGTCCCATTGTTCATTTTTCATTCTTGAATTGTAATGCCGGAGAAACTGAGCCAGGAGAGAGATTAGAGAGTTTTAATATTTTTATTAATGGGAGAGTAAGATTGACTGGACAGGACTCTCGTCTCAGATTATCCAGTCAGACAGAGATAAGTACACTGGGACCAAGGAATCCATATTTGTCCCAAGGCTGGAGGACCCAAAGAATCCAGCGTCCAGCATCCAGCTGCCAGACGCCATTCTCCAGCAATGAATGGAAGAACCCCAACTTCTTAAATACCTTTTTGGAGACAAAGAAGAGAAAGGGAGGGAAAGTTTTTATCAGGGAGGGGAAGCCATAAAACCCTAAAAAATCCGGAGATAAAGAAGTAAAGATATCGTGGGTTATCTTGGAATATTTTAAGGGATATTGTAAATCCATAAAAGAGTCAGGAGATCTACTCTTTTATCTTGCTAATTTATAACCCGAGAGCGAATAATCCTTAGTTTTACTGGGTCAGAGACAGAATAGTTAAGGAAACTGAGACAGGGAAACTGAGTCAGGACAGTTAAAGAGAACTGTGGCATAACAGTCTGACTTGTCATGGCCCTATTTGGGATTTTCTTGACAGAAATACTAGAAATGGTTTGCCATTTCCTTTCCCAGCTCATTTTACAAATGAAGATCTGAGGTAAACAGGATTAAATAGTGTGTGGAGGGTCGTGACCAGAGACCAGATTTGAACTCATAAAGAGAAATTAATCTTTCTCACTTCAGGCCCAGGGCTCTAGCCATTGTGCAACCTAGCAACCAGAATGTCCTGTAGTCATCTTATACTCAACATGTTCAAAATTAAAGCCATTATTATTCCTCTCACACCTTCCCCCTTCCAAACTTTCCTCTTACTGTCCTAGGTACCATCATCTTTCTAATCGCCCAGGCTCACAACCTAAGTGTCACCTTTAACTCTTTACTCTACCATATGTCCCACAGGCTGGCAAGGTCTGTTAATTTTACCTCCATAACATCTCTCAAATATGCCCTCTTCTCATCACTGCCACTGCCACCACTCTGGTGTAGCTCCTCAGCACCTCATGCTTAGGCTACTGAAATAGCCTGCTAACTAGTCTCCTGGACACTTCTTACTCAGATCTGTCTTCTATGAGCCATCAAAATGGTCTTTCTAACAACAGGTATTACTAAGTTACTACCCACTTGTACTCTATAAACTTCAATGACTCCCTATCACCTCTAGGATCAAATATAAAATCCTCTACTTAACCCCCTACCTTTCTAATCTTATAGCACCCCACCCCACCCCAGCTTTATGTACTCTGCAATCACACTGCATTGGCCTTGCTCTTCCTCCACCAACAACCACAAAAAAATCCATCTTCCATTTCTAAGCATTTTCACTTACTGTCTCTCATGTTTTTTTTTCTCATTTCTGCCTTGGCTTCCCTGGCTTCCTCCAAGTCCTAGCTAAAATTCTGCCTTCTACAAGTAGTCTTTCCAGATCCCTCTTAATTATTAGTCCTTCTGTTATGCCACAATCTCCTTGAATTGTTCTACCTCAGTTTCCCTGCATTAGTTTCCCTGAATTATAACATCTCAATTTCCCTGAGTTAGCATGCAACCCTCCCTTTTTTTCCTGACTATTAGGGCTGAGATGATTAACTTGTACTAGCCATTCTAACATTCCAAAAGATAAGACTCCAGATGTTCTATCTCAGATACCTGATTGAATCTTTACCTCTATTTCTTCAGACTTCCTGTCTCTGACTAGATACCTCCTTAACTCCCAGTTAGTAAGAATTTATAGTTCTTACCCCCCAACCTGTCAGAATCGAATTTATGGTCCATGCCTGAAAATTCTGTCTTTGCCTTCTGCCTTTTTTTCTCTTCTCACCGGAGTCCTATAAAAAAAAATCTTGGAGTCTCACATTCAATATTGGATACTTTGAGAAGAGAGTCTGATCCAATCAATCAATTAAGCTCTCCAATAAATAAAATGTTAAAAACTCTCTAATCTTTATTGTGACTTAGTTGTTCTGGCATTACAATACCATAAAGTGGGGCAAAATTCACAAAGGAAAATATGCTATAAAAAAGGCAGGCAAAGTTCCTAGAGAACTTGCTGCCACTCAGTGGGCAGTAACTTGGCCTTCTGATTGGATACAGTAACTTTGGGATCATGATAATTTTGTCAGTGTAAGGAATTTATAAGGAATTCAATTACAGCCTAAGGCAATAATGATCCACTTAAGTTTAACAAAAGGACCAGTTAAGGAGATGCTTCTGTCATTGCTCCTCCCTACTTGTCTCAAGGAGGTGCTTAGACAGTAATTCAAGTCCTCTCCAGTTAATAATCCTTCCTATGACCTACCCAGGTACCAAGGACCTGGGGGGTCTTATTTACATCATCAGTACCTTTGAAAATTACCACTTAAAGTTAGAAATGGAAAAAATTAGCAAGGAAGTACACAAAGTCCTAACCTATAAAGGACTAGAATATATGAATCATCTTTTCTAAAGTGGGACCTGGTTGTAGGTGATAAGAAAGGAAACTGAAGAAGAGAGAGGGAGAAGAAAGGATTAAAGAGCAAGCTTGACATAGGAGATAGGATTTAGAACACAGGTGGAGGGATTGTCCTTCAGTAGGAGAAAATGTGCCTCTTCCTTAAAGACCACCAACAAAGGAGGAAAATATGGAGGAAGATTGAATCAGAGTTTTGAGCTATGGGATACAGGAATAAAAGCAGGTCACTATTATCTCTTATGTTGTTTAGTAAAGTAGGAGAAAAGTTTTGCTGTGAGAAAGAGATTAAAAAAAAAAAAAAAAAAAAAGGTACCATAAGAAGTATGAGAACAAAAGAGAAAATTTGGGAAAAGCTCTTGGGGAGAGTGTGACAAGAGAGTCAACCAGAGAAGAATAAAATATTTGCCATGCAACAGTGAGAGTCCAATTGAAGATTAAATAATATAAATTTGTAGTTGGGGTGGATGCATGAATTTCTTTAGTACTCAGCTGTACTTGTTTTCCAAAATACAGAATATAGAAGGTAAATGGTGAAAATAGCTATTAGATTAGGTTTTGGCATGGCATGGCTGGCAATAAGACAAGAAGGAAAAGGATTCAAGGATGGCTGATAGTATAGGGTTGACTAGTTTACCATATGATCAGGACTAAAAATGAAAGTGAAGTCAGAGCAGGAGACCTCTGAAGTATCTCTTAGCTCTATGTCTCTTACCCTATGATCCTTCAGCCCATATATCCAATTAGTTTTCAAGTTTTATCAATAATTTTTCTTATGTTTCTTTCTTTTTACTCACATCCTGGTATGGGTTCTCCTAATTTCTTAGCTGGACTATTATGATAACCTCTTACTTGGTCTCCCTCCCATAAGTGTCTCCCAATCTATTTTTTACTCAATTGCCAAAATGATTTTCCTAAAGTACACTTCTGACTGTGTCAGTCCTTTACTTAATAAACTCCATTGACTCCCTATTACCTCCTCTCTGTACCTTCTCATTGGCATTCTTCCCCAAAGCTAGCTGTATGAGACACAGATAGAATTTGGTGAGAAGGGATTGTCCCTATTAGAGATGTTTAGAAGGAGCTGGTGGCATTCTGGAATCAAGGCAAACAGAATTCTAACCCATGATTATCTCTCTTTCCTCCCTCTTTACCTCCACCTGCTTGGTTCCCTAGCTTCCTTGAAGACTCACTCAAATTCCACCTTCTCTATAATAGACTTTTCACCATCACCCCACTGTTAGTGCCTTCCCCATGAGATATTCCTTCCTCTTACACTGTAAGTATATCGTGTATGTGTGTGTGTGTGTGTGTATGTTACACACACACACTGTACATTGTTATTAGCAAGGCTCTCCCATTAGACTCAGAACAGGGAACATTTTTGGCCTTTCTTTGTATTCCCAGCACTTACTTAGCACAGTGTCTGCCATTTAGTAAATACTTAATAAATGTTGATTGATTGATTGAATACCCCCAGGGAGAGCAAGAAAGAACTGTAGACTCAGAGTTCTGGTTCTGAGGCTGTGATTGTCTAATCGTTTAACTCTAGGCACAGCGATGAAAAGGCTCATTTTCTTTAGTTCAAGAATAAAGTCCTTGTGAAGTAGTTAATTTCCAAGATTCCTTCCTGTCACTCAATAAATATTTAAATATTTATTAAGTACTGGATGAAAGAGTTCATAAAGGTAGTGTAAGATTAGAAAGTTTGGGTCAGTGGAAATGATGAAGGACTTTAGAAGCTTTTATATTTGATCTGGGAGGTTATAGGGAGCCACTAGAGTTTATTGAGGAGGGGAGGTGACATGAACAGACCTGTGTTTTAGGAAGATTATTTTGATGGTTGACTAGAAAATGAACTGGAGTAAGGAAAGAAGAGACAGGCAGACCCACCAGCAGTTATAATAGTCCAGACATGAGGTGCTGAGGGCCTTCACCAGGGTGATGGCTATGTCAGAGGAGAGAAGGGAGCAATTGCAAGAGTGCTACAGAGATAAAGGAGCAAACTCTATTCTAAAGTATGAACCACATTTTAAGAAGGGCATTAAATTTAGAGAAGAGTGGGAGAATGTGAGGGAATCCAAAAGTATGCCATCCTACAAACAGGTCAAAGAAATGGAGGAAATTAAAGTCCAGATGACCATTTGCCAGGGATGTTATGAAAGAGCATTGGGAGCCAAACTAGAGATCCACTGATGGCTTCTCCAGATCTCCAGATTCTATGATTATAAACTGGAGACTGCTTGAAAAAAGTATAAGATTCTGCTCCTGACCATTTTCTCTTCAATGTTTTAATTAAATTCCTGAAAGCATAGATGCAGGCCTCCCAAATGTGCATATGACACAAAATTGGGGGGAATAGGTTAAAAACAATGAATGGCAATATTGACATGCCAAACAGACAGAGAAAATGGACCCTTTCTCTCAAGAAGATTTTCAGACCTAAGTTATTTTTGCCTCATATATTAACAAGAATCATAAAACAAATGCCAACTTGACTGAAAAAGCTACCATAAGGCATGGCTACACCTGCTGTGTTGTGGATTAGACAGATGCAAAATGATTAACAAGAACTTGTAAATGCTATATTTTCAAGTTATATTTTCAAGGGTCAGAACATAGACTTTACCAACCACTGCCATTTCTATGACATTTTCACTTTCTTTTCAGAAAATAATGCCTAGATACTACTGAATAAATGAATCAAAGCCCAGAGAACTGCATCTGGCAGCTACAAACAATAAGTATCCTAGCAATACAAACAACTCCAAAAGTCTTTTCTTGAAAGAAAATGCAAACTTCAATTTCTATTGAATTCACCTGAAAGATGAAATTGAAAGCACCACGGATTTTCTGGGAACTAAAGACCTCTGTTGCAGTGCAACTTCTGCTCTCTAAATGGATATTTTGGAAATTGCCTGGCTTGCTTCAAGGGTGATTAGAAGATTGATCTTGGAAAATGCACTTACTAAGTCAACAAAGTGTTAGATTCAACATAAACTTGTTATCTTTAGCAGGTTTGAAAAAATGAAGATGAGAGTATGGAAAAATCAGAAGATATTTTGTTATATTCTGGAAGCAAGATGGAGGGAAATATTAAACCAAAGAAACTTTTCTTCTTGCATGCTCCAACTACCTTCCAGATAACTGTCCACATTTATTAAATTTACCTCCTCCCTTTCTCCAATAGGGAGACGGTCACATTTACTCTTGAGACAGTATTGCTATTACTGTATACAATGTTCTCTCTGTTCTGCTTGTTTTGCTCTTCATTATTTCATGCAAGTCTTTCTGTGTTTTCCTAAAATCAACAATTGATGAGCACCCCTCAATATTTTAGAGCACATAGGTTCTGATCAGCTTGAAACATAGACCTAATAATGGTATTGTTAGATCAACTGCTTACACAGTTTTTACAGCTCTTTGGGCATAATTCCAAATTACTTTCCAAAGTAACTGGATCAGTTCACAGTTCTACCAAGTGTATCATAGATCCAATTTTTCCACATCCCCTTCTACATTTATCATTCCCATTCCCCATCATTTTAGCCAGTTTGGTATATATGAGAGAAGAATCTCATAATTATTTTAGTTATGCTTTTTTCCAGAGAATCAATAATGATTTAGAATATTTTTTCACAACTATATATAGTTTTGATTTCTTTCTCCAAAAGCTATCTGTTCATATCCTTGAAAATAAAGAAGTTTCAGAGAAAGTAGACTGCAGGGATAAGAGTAATTTGTATAATCTGTTTTGGACATATTGATTTAGGATGTATATGTACCATCCAATTTGTGATGTTCAAAAAGCATCTGGTGATGTAGAACTGTATTTTAGGGGAGGGATTTAGGCTGGTTATAGAGATATGAATCATCTGTGTTGAGATGATAATTGAAGTCATAGGAGTGATGGATCATCAAGTAAGAGGAAAAAGAATTGGCACAGATCCCTGGAGGATCTCTCCCCTTCACTCTTCCTCCCCCAATTAATAGACACACCACAGATAGTCAACTAGTCTAGTTGACTAGACAAAAGGAAAACCAGAAGAGAGTTATGTTTAAAACAAATCTAGGGAGGAGATAGAGTATCTAGGAGATCAACAACGTCAAATGCTGCAAAGACAGATGAAAAAAAAAAGTAAAGAAGAGAAGGGCATTGAAGGGAAAGATGAAGGGGCACTAAAGATAACATTTCACATTTTTGTCTAGGCCTGATGATGCTATCATTACCTTAATAAAAGGTAATTCCATAATCGAAAGGAATAAAGCTCTAATGATGTTAACATTTCAGACATCAAGATGAGCTGTTTGGAAACCCCTTTTGAGTAATGAAGCCCTTTTTGGCAACTACTGAAATCTTATGACATCAGTAGTTTTATTTTCTATATATAAAACTGAGCCTAACTGAAAGGTACATTTTAGAACTCACTTAAGATGATGTTTCACTATTTGTAATCATATGAAAGAGTGGTCCAAATCACTATTGATCACAGAAATGCAAATTAAGACAACTCTGAGATATTACCACACACCTCTCAGACTGGCTAAGGTGACAGGAAAAGATAATGATGAATGTTGGAGGGTATGTGAGAAAACTGGGGTACTGATACATTGTTGGTGGAACTGTGAACAGATCCAGCCATTCTGGAGAGCAGTTTGGAACTATGTTCAAAAAGTTATCAAACTGTGCATACCCTTTGACCCAGCATTTCTACTGGGCTTATATCCCAAAGAGATCTTAAAGGAGGGAAAGGGACCCATATGTGCAAAAATGTTTGTGGCAGCCCTCTTTGTAGTGGCCAGAAACTGGAAACTGAGTGGATGCCCATCAATTGGAGAATGGCTGAATAAATTATGATATATAAATGTTATGGAATATTATTATTCTGTAAAAAAACAACCAGCAGAATGACTTCAGGGAGGCTTGGAAAGACTTACATGAACTGATGCTAAGTGAAATGAGCAGAACCAGGAGATCATTGTACACAGAAATAACAAGACTATACGATGATCAATTCTGATGGACGTGGCTCTCTTCAACATTGAGATGACTCAGACCAGTTCCAGTTTTTCAGTTATAAAGAGAGCCATCTACACCCAGAGGCCTGTGGTAACTGAGTGTGGTTCACAACATGGCATTCTCACTCTTTATATTGTTCGTTTGCATTTTGTTTTCTTTCTCAGTTTTTTCCCTTCTTGATCTATTTTTTCTTGTGCAGCAAGATTACTGTATAAATATGTTCATATATATTGGATTTAACATATATTTTTAACATATTTAACATGTACTGGACTTCCTGCCATTGAGGGGAGAGAATCTGTATTCACTTGCTACAATATTTAACAAGTTTCACAAGTCAAATACTGTAAAATTTAATGGTAAAAAAATTATTTTATAAGGCATGGAATGGCAAATTATAATAGAAAAAAAAGGAATATATTTGTTGTTGTTTGTCCTTCTTTCTTGAAGAGGAACATGATATGGAGGAGGTGATGGCATGATATGCAAGGGAATTGGATTTGAGGGAGGGAAGGCTGTTTTAGGTCACCTGCCTTACTTCAGAGACATTTGGGTATAGTGGCCAGATACAGATCAAGATGACTGGAAATGACTCTGAATGCAATGGGAGACCTTAACCTTTTAAGCTAGGGTCTTCAACAGGTCTCATTTTGACTGAGGCCATACCCAATTCAATGATTAGATATAGGTAAATATTGAGGCAAAAAATGGCCTCTTTATATAGTAAAAAAAAAAAAAAAAAAATCTAAATGAATAAAAATATCTGAGAGGGGAAGACATACACATATCCACAATGGATAGATAAATATGTAATAAGAAAAAAAACATTGAAAAGTGACATATTTCAAGTAAGCTTATGTGTTTTCCTGGATTTTAATCACTGCTTTTCTGAATGCACATATGAGCTTTGCCACAGTCTGAAATGCCACTATGAAAACTGCACCTGTCCTTCAAAGACTCTTTTTATTTGAATTATGACTTTGCCTAAACTGAGCCAGGAAAGGAACTGAAAAAAAGTCAAGTGTTTTCTTAAAATATGATTGTTTTTAAGGAAAGATGTCACATTTCATATTTGGAATCACAAAGAAGAATCTTTTTGAAACACAGAACAAAAATAAACAGTAATTCCAAAATGTTCAATAAAACACCAGATTCCCTTACTCTTTGCTGAGATATTTTGTAACATGGGACTGATAAATCATCTTGGTTTAACTTCATAGTTAGAAGGCTTTGTTCTAAACCCTGAAAGAAATATATTTATTGATATATCCCAGTTATAATCAACTTTGTATACAGAGAGTGAGAAGACACTTATGTCATATGGTTTTACAAGTGGCAGAAAAGACTTCATTTTCTAAAAAAGGTTTTTCTAAATAACCTGTCTTGGTATCTGAAATTTTATACTTTTAACAAATCTTCAACAAAGAATTCTATTATTCTACTTCTCAAGAGAAAACTAATTTCTTCAAATTCTAAATTATTATTTCTTTAATTTTTAAATGGCATTGAAAGTATGTGTTTTTGAAATAAAAAGCAAATCTACCAATAATTAATATTTACTAAAAATGTGTGTGGGCTTTCTTGAGGTCATAGTATCTATTATATAGATGATAATTTACAATTCCTAGCACATTTTTTTTTGTACATAATGGGCAATCAGTCAACAAGCATCTATTAATTCCTTATTATGTGCCAAATACTATTCTAAATTCTGCCAATACAAAGACAAAAATGAAGCAAAACCTGCTGTATTTTTTCATAGAGAAGAGTTTGGCAACCATACACAGAAAACTAATAAATAACCCAAAAGACTGAATAGTTCAAAATAATATTATTTTTTTGCAATATTTTAATAGATGATATCTCACTGTAGTAAATATTGTTCCATCAGTTTTACAAATTCCTCCATGTTATTTTAAACTGAGCCATTACTAATAATAGCTAACAATTTTATAACATTTGGAGGTTTGCAAAGTACTTTTAGAAATATCTCATTTGATCCTTGTAACCATCCCCATTTATTGTTATTATTATCCCCTTTTACAGATAAAAAATTTGAGGCAGATGAATTAAGTGAATAATAGAGCTAATAAGTTATCTGGAGTTAGATTTAAATCCTGATCTTCCTGATTCCCATTCCAGAGCTCTATCCATGGTATTACCTCTAAAAAGTCTACTCAGTATATTGACAGCCTTTCTCTAACAATTTTCAGACTCTGACTCTGGCTGAGGTGTGCTGGATCTGGCTTGAACTTCTCATTGCTAAATTTTTAGCATCAGCATTTGTACTTCAGAAATCCTTTACAAAGCAGGGCTTGATTATTTTGTTGATTGTTTGAAGAAAATGCTAATGATGCAAATTAAACTAAATAGCATGTTCTAGGCACATTTTTTTTCTTTTTTGGAGACCTGGTTGTTATATTTACCAATCTAATAAGGACCCCAGACTGGGTCTTCAGAATCCAAATTCATTGCTCTTTTTATTACATTACTTGCCCTGGAAGGCTAAGAAGATTAGATTTCACCCTAATTTCAGGATTCTCTTGTACCTTTGAAGGGTTTTTTCCCCTCAGTGTAGGGAGGACTTCCTGTACCCCCATTCAATTGACCACTAACAGATTAGTCACAAATATATAAATTTATTCCTTAACACATGGAAGGAATATCCCTTCTCCCGGCTTTTGTATTACCTCAGTCTCAGGCCAGGGGAAGAGGATTAGGTTCATAATTTAGCTTAGTTCCTATAAAACACAGTGTCAGTTCCAAGTCCAAAACTCCCTGGTTGCTCAAGTCCCACCTAAGCTTGCTTTTCAGGGTTTCCATGTGGGACTAGCTAGCTGCATCATTTTACCTGCAATCTTGACTCCAGGTCATCACAGTTTGAACTTCCTATTTCGCCAGGATCACCTGAAAGGGAGGAAAGCAAACAACTCAGAACAGAAACAAATTTCTTTGTTTGGAGTCATTTCAGACCCATTTCTTGAAGAAGAGGTAAAAAAAAAGGGGGAACAAGGGAAAAAAAGACCTTTCCCTTTCACTTCATGATGCCTGTTCTGTGTTTAATCAGATTTGATTTTTTTTTTTCAGTCTAAACTCACAGGGCAGTTTCTAAAGGGCATGAGTGGGTAATGTGAGCATTCCAAGCTCCCCTATTTATTAATCAGTTTGGGTTGTGCCCCTCTCAAGTGGGCCCTTAGTTTCTGTTTACCCAGTCAACCAAGAACCAGCTTGGCTAGGTCCTCCAGAGGGATCAAGTTTTTTGTCCTTTTCCTTCATCAGAATTAATAGGGAGTAATAGGGAGGAGCTGAGAACTTTTAACCCATCTCCTCATTAAAATCTTAAATTAAATTAAATTAATTAGAATTGCCTTGCCTTTGCCAAGGGAGGGCTAAATGATGTATTATTGGGCCAATCAGAAGGAAGACCCATATTTAAAAGGTCCTTTCTGAAGAAGGGACTCCAAAACTCTAAAACTCCTTGAAGGAGAAAATCTTCAACTCTGTCTCAGTGAGAGGCCCTGCCGAGGGAAACAAGACAGTTTCATTCTGTTATCTAGGTGGGA
This sequence comes from Antechinus flavipes, assembly GCF_016432865.1. NCBI lineage: Eukaryota > Metazoa > Chordata > Mammalia > Dasyuromorphia > Dasyuridae > Antechinus > Antechinus flavipes. The sequence goes on from NC_067401.1 coordinate 358,461,152, forward strand.
TTGGTTCAGTCCTAAGCAAAAGAATTCCAACCCTATTGAATTAAAGAAACTTATTCAATTCTATTCAAATACCAGCTCAAGCTGGAACCCAGCTAGTAGATGAGCCAATTTGGGACTCCACCCACTAGCCCCCTTCAGTTTATAGCCAAAGCTCCTCTTATAAAAGAGCCAATCTACAATTCTCTTTTTGCAGAGGTTCTAAACATGCCATGCTATGCCATGCCAGGCTATGCCATGTTATGCCAAGGAAGCCTCTGCCCACTGGAATAATATTCTTTTCCAGTGTTATCCTCTCTTTACCCTCACCTGTTTCCCTAATGATACTTTATGATTATCTGTCAGGATTTCTAACCTTACTTCCCAATCCCTATAATAAACCTCTTTTATCAATCTAGGTTTTCGGGTTTGTAAATTCCTTTACAGAGAATCTCTGAACCGCCAGGAGGGGGATTCCCCAAAATTCCCTACCCTTGCACTGAATCCGAAGGATTATAGGGGAACCAAACCTCTCCATTTGGTTCCCTAAACCCCGAATTTGCCACTAGATCTTAATATTTAACTCCCTGACCACCAGAAACCTTAATCTCATTTTGGTTCCCTAAATCTAGATTTCATCATTTGGTTTTCTACAAAAGGGAACCCCAAAACCTAAACCTCATCATATTTTTGGTTCCCATACTGGGAGCCCTGAAAACTAGACTTCACCTAATCATGTCCCCTCTAACTCTGGGTCTTTGCTCATCAAGAGGTTACTGACCCAATTTATTGGTTACTACTAATCTAACTAATAAATTGATCATGCCTAGGACTCTGGCTTTTGTAAAGATGCCAGTGTGATCCATTTTCCTAACAATTTATACATTTCTTTTATTAAAATCATATCTCATCTTGCAGAAAATAACCTTTATTAGAACTTTATTTGCTACAAAAGTACCTTCTTGGTGGCTGAATTATTATAGCAGAAAATCAGAAAACCGGTTGCAGTAATGTATATTGTATTGGAATGGGCAGCATTACATGATGGTCTACTTATTCTTCTTTTTACATAATTTTCCATTTCCCATCTCAATTTGCACTGACTATGCTTCATGCCTGAAATGTTCTTCATCTTCATCTCTATCTCTTATAGTCCTTGCTTTTCTTTAAAATTCAGGTCAGATCCAACCTCCTGAAGGAGGTCTTTTCTGGTCTCCATGGCTACCTTCTAGGGTTATTCTCCATCTACTAGAAATGTATCTTTTTATATATCTATGGGTATGTTGTGTGCCTTATTAGAATATAGGCTCTAGAAAGCCTTTAAGGACTTTCTTTATATCTCTAATACTTAAGGTAAGGATTTAATACATTCTTGATTTTATTTTATGTAAAATGTTCAGACCATCGTTCATTTACAATATTTATGTAATATTGCTGTTTCTTTGCTTTATCCTTCCATATTTTTTAAGTATTAAGATTCTATTTGGTAGTGAAAGAAGCTTAATAAAGTTTTGTTTTTTGTTTTTTTTTGTTTTGTTTTTTTTTTTTTTTTTTTAGTTTTTTGAGGATAACTTATTTAGTACAGGTACTAATTGCTATTTTAAAGTTAGAATTCTTCTATAAATCTATTTGGGCAAAGGTTTTTTTTTTTTTCCTCTTTGGTTTTCTACTTTGTAATTGTATTATCTAAAATCTCCATTTGATATTCTGTTAATTTAGGCATTTTATATTTTTGTAGTTAATTTTGAATTCTTAGTTTTTGCATGTTAATTTTGTGCAGTAGGATCTGATAATTCTTTTAATTTCTTTCATATTGGATATAATTTTACCTTATTAATTTTTGTATTGTTTTGTTAGCTTGAATTTTCCCTCTCCTTTTTAATTAGATCAAATAAGCCACAGATAGAAGGATCCATTTTCATCCATTCTGCCATTCTCATTCTCATATGACTCTACAGTCACATTTAAAGAACTAGTTAAGTTTGTGCCTTCCTCTCTTTTTTTAATTGTTTTTGGCTGGAAGGTTTTGTTTTGTTTTTTTAAATCCTCTTCCTCTTTTAAGTCAATTTTTTGTTGTTGTTGTTGTTCCTGGAATTAGTTTTGCATTGAATAGTTGGATGCAATTCTGTTTTCCAAAAGGTCTGTTTCCCACTTCACCATCCCCACTCCAATTTATCTATTTTATCTCAACTATTTTTCTTGTTTTTTTGTTATTTATTTCCTTCTGTCCTTTGCTCCACTTTTTTTAACCTTTCAGTTAAAATTATTTTATAATTGAGACTCTTCAACTTCTTATATTTGTTAGTTTTATTTTTATTCTTCCTTTTTCAAAGATTTATTTTCATTTTTTGTTCTCTTCTCTTTATTACTTCTGTTCTTGTCTACTTTGAAAACATTTTCTCTTACCTATGAGATATATCCTATTTTTACTTCTCTGGTTTCTGTGTTTCTCCTGGGGTTAAAACTTCTGACTTACTAGGTTTGAGTTCCTTCTTCTCACTAATTTCTATGTTATTGTCTTTATAGATATTAACTCTTATCCCATTTTATTTTTTGCTGTGTTTCAATTTTAGAATTTTTAATTTCTGAGGGAAGTATGACAAGAAAATTACATTGGTGACGATTGTAAAATCCAGTTCTACCTCTTACCCAAAGGCTATGCTATCTCATCTCTCCATAAGTAGCCCAATTTTTATCATATGCCACTAACTCCTTTTGCTCCATTTCCATTTGACCAATTGAATTTTTAATTGAGTTGTTTTGTTCCATGGAATTTTTTTTTCCATTTCACAAATTCTGTTTTTCTCTTCTCTTCTCTTCTTTTTTTTTTCCCTGAGGCAATTGGGGTTAAATGACTTGCCCAGGGTCATACAGCTAAGCAATGTTAAGTGTCTCAGATCAGATTTGAACTCGGGTCCTCCTGACTTCAGGGCTAGTACTCTATCCACTGAGCCATCTAACTGCCTCACAAATTCTGTTTTTCAAGGAGTTGTTTTCTTTTTTCCATTTTGTCAATATTTTGTAAAGACTTATATGATTTTTCCATTTCATTAAATCTTTGTGTAAGGAGTTTTCTTCAGATAATTTCTGTTTCCTTTTCCAAAATTTTCTGCAATGTTCTCATTTCCTTTCCCCATTTTTCTTCTAACTCTCTTTTAAGATCTTTTTTGAATTATTCCAAGAGAGCCTTGTGAGATGGGAACCAACTCATATCACCCTTTGGGAATTCATCTGGACATAATTTGCTTTTAGTGTCTTCAGGATTCTGTTCTTCAGAGGTTTGTTCTTCCCTTTCTCCATAAAAACTATCTACGGTCAGAGTTCTTTTTGCTTTTTTTGCTCATTAATTTTTTAAAGTTGAGGTCTGCTCTCAGGGGCGACAGTGGCTGTGCTGGATTGGTGCTGCTGACTTCCAATGCTGTGTGGGAGTGGCCAAGTCCCGCATTATCCTGGAGTTCAGAGACTAATTTGCTTTTTGTATTTGTGTTGGATGCTTCCCAGCTAATCTGCTGACCCACTGCTTGTAACCAGGACAGAGTAGCCAATGCTGCTATATTTTGTACTCTTAAGAGTTTACATCTCCCTTCTCCTGGGTCAAGTTTGTTGTCTGTGAAAGTGTTCTCCCACCCAAAAAGATCAATTGGTTCTAGGTTGAATCCATCATGAAGTTTCCATCTTTCATTTCAGGTATACTCTTCTTCCATGGAATGCTCTTCAGGGAGAAACTCTCTCTGCTTTTTCATCTTTAGATTCGTTTTTTCCTGTATTATTCTTCCATCTTTCCTTCTTGGAGAGATATTTATCATCATTGCTGTTCATTGATAGACTAGGGAGAGTGCATAATCCTTTACCCTCTCTATTCCTTTTCTCTCTATCTATGTATCCTCTTATTCTTCAATTCCCCACCACAAGATGCACTAATCCACTAATAGAAGGAACCAAGTGATTCAGCCATGACACTTCTCTCTTGCTCCTATTTTTTTGTTTCTTCTTCACTTTTATTTTTAACCATTTGTATACTTCAAAAAAAATTCTTGATTCTTTTTAAACCTCACAAATCAGTGTATTTGTATGTCTTCTGATAACCTCTATGCATAGAGATAATTTATTAAATTACTTATTTTTCTATGATTTTTACAAGGCCAAGATCTCCCACTGAATCCAGGGCCATCTCCAGTCATCTAGATTTATGTCTGACCACTGGACCCAGATGATTCTGGAAAAAAAAGTGAGGCTGGTGACTTTGCATTCCTCCCTCACTTAAATATAACTCACTTTCATGTCCTAGTATCACCTCCCTTATGTTAGGGTCCTCTTTGGGAATGAAGGACAAATAACAACAATGTTATAGTGCAATAATATTCTATCATACTATAATTTTTTAGATATTTCCCAATCATTTAATATTTACTTTGTTTCTAGCTCTTTGCTACCAGGAAAAAAAATGCTATACTATAAATATTTTGTGTATAGGAAGATTTTTTTTCTTTTTTATAAATGGGTTCCTTGCGGTATATGCAAAGGGCATGAATTTGTTATTCTATTTACACAATTCAAAACTGCTTTTCAATATGTCTATATTCATTTAGAGATCCATCAATAATGCATAAGTATAAGACCAAAGGAATTTAACTGATTAGTCAAAAATCATACAGATAATAAGCATCAGAGGCAAGATTTGGACCCTGGTCTCGACACCAGGAACAGAGTTCTTTCTATTTTGCCATATTGCCTGCCATAATAACACTTCAATAAATGCTTGCAGAATAGAATAGAAATAGAACTAATCCTAGTTCTGCAAGAATCCAAAGCAGATCTTCTTCTACATGAAAACATTTCCAGCATTAGAAGACAACTATCACAGCTCCCCTTGTCTTCTTCAAGCTAAATATCCTCAGTTCTTTCAACAAGTTACTAATAGTGGCCCTTGCAACCCTGAATTTAATTATTTAACTCTAGTAAATTCTTTCTTAAGTGTTCTAAGCTTCCTCAAGTGCTCCAATACTTTGTACGAAAAGAAATAACAATAAAAGCTATAGTAAAGAACAATGCATGTCAATACCCTTTATAAATCCCTTTATAAAGTTAATAGTAAGGAACAGCAGGATTAGCTCAGTCTTCAAATTTGGTTTCACTGAGAGGACTAATGCCTTAAAAGGAAAAGATTGCAATCCTCCTACCTATCCATCCACCCTTTCTCATCCTTTGGGACTTTATCCAAGGTCTCTCACAATCCCTCATATACTGGAGGCTTTAACATTTTGTGGGGCCCCATGTACCCAGAAATATGCTAAAGCAGGGCTACTTTAACTTCTACTAGAGGCCCCTTTTTGCTGGAGAAATTTTTATGTAATTCTGGATATATAAGTATATAAAACAGACAAATCAAATATTGATAATGTCATAATTTCATGATCCCCACATTCAGTTACAAGACCCCATAATGGGATAGTGAACCACAGTTTAAGAGGCTGGATGTTAAAGCCCAATGGCTTAAGAGATCAGATTGCTTAATTTCCTGACAAGCATATACATCTCAGAAGTCAGGAAAATATTTATTGTTTTGTTGATCATCTAGATTTAGGAAAGTAATGGTAAAGATGCTAACAATACAGATTAAATTTAAAAGTGAATTTAGTTACTTTTTATTGAGATTGAGGAGGAGGGGGTCCAGTTTAAACATTTACCAGCAAATCCATATTGGGAGAGGCTTTCAAAAGTGAAGTGATAGGAACTCTTAACCAGCTTATTCTCAGGAATTGCTAAACTTGACAATCCTGTTCCTATTATTAATGATAATCAGATCAATTCTGTTAGCATACAGTGATGTAAAGTTGGAACTCATCTGGTTTTCCATTGTTAGTACTTCAACTTCAAAAACTGTTTTGATTAGCATACTTTTCTACAACCAAAATCCTTCCTGGTTCCTCCCTTTACTCCTTAGATTCTGCCCAACCTTCCTCCACTCCCACATTAAAAGTCATATACCCCAAAAGCAAATTGCTTAATCATGTGACTGCTTTGATTAACTATGGTTGTTAAGATTGTGAGCTATTTCACATAATAAATGGCAAACTTTTGTAACCTGTTATGGATATCCATGTCATGGTTTTTCCATATTGCTAATCATTATACTCTATTTCATGTCCTTTTTCATTTTATCATTTCACATGTCCTTTATTTCCCTTCAGAATGACTAGCTCAAAGCCACACACTGGCCCAAAGGAACACAGGTTTGTTTCTAGAACTCACAGTACCCAAATATTTCTGGGGTTTTTGTTGACATGTTTGCTTACTGGGTGTAAACCTTTATTTGCAGGTAGCAAAATCTCTGCTAAAACAGATTTTACCTTGTTTTGGCCTGCCTAACTTTTTACAGAGTGACAATGGTCCAGTCTTCATATTACAAATAACCCAAACTGTGTCTGAGGCACTTAAAATTAATTAAAATTAATAATTATCTTCACCATTATCCTCAGTCTTCAGGGAAGATGGAGAAAATTGATCATACTCTCTTCCAAATCAATTGCTTTCTCCTATACTTCTTGAGCTATTTTCTCTGTTCCTTTTAAACATACATCCCAAAGATGAGGGCTTTGCTCTTAGTGCTCTCTCCAGCTCTCCTTGCCCCACCTTGTAGATTCCCACATGTAAGGTATAGCTCTTTGGTCAAGCTAGGACAAAGTTTAACTTCAGGCATCATCTATGCTGCTAATGAATATACTTTTCCCTATAAGGTGAGCTATTCATTGATATAATGAATGTTCCTATCAAGAGAAATGCCTCCAATTGGTAACTCCTTAACCAGTCATCCTCTCTCCTCAGTGTCTAACCTCTTTTAAACCCTTAGCACATTTAAACCCTTTGCCAAACAAGTGATTCTTCTACTATTTGCAATGCCATTCTCCTTTATCCCTGCTTGCTAAATTTATTTCTTCTAGGTTTTGATCAATTTGAAGCTGGTTGTGGTCCCTCTAAGAAACTACATTTGTGATTCCTTTCTGATTCCCAACCCCTCCTGGATGCCAGGGCCTTTGATTCATAAATCCTGGTCAAAAGCATCCCTTTGATTTCCAATAGGAGATCCGGGCTTGTCCCAGCCCCCATGGGATCTGAGCCAACTTGGGCCGTCCCAGCCCCCATTCTGATGATTTGTTTGGGTTTCCCAAGCCCCATCAAGCAAATTCTAGTCCTCGTTGAAATCCAGTGAGGAGCCGACTTGGGACTACACCCACAGGCCCCCTTTACCTAAATCTCTCATTATAAAAAGAGCCAAACTAAAATCCTCTCTTTGCAGAGGTTCCAAACATGTCATGCTATGCTATTCTTGGCTTACCAAGGACATATCACTGGAATACTGCTTTCAGTGCTGTCTTCTCTTTGCCCTCACCTATTTCCTTAACCAGACTTTAACCTTACTTCCAATATCCCTAATAAACCTCTTTTATCAATCTAGGTTTTCAGGTCTGTAAATTCCTTTATAGGGAGTCTCTGCGCCACCAGAAGGGAGTTCCCCAAAACTCCCTGTCCTTGCGCCGAATCCTGAGGGATTGCAGGAGAGACAAACCCTTCCATTTGATACCCTAAACTCCGAACCTGCCACTAGACCTTATTTAACTCCCTGACCACCAGAAACCCTAATTTCATTTGGATTCTTCAAATCTAAACCTCATCAAATTTACCTTCAAATGATGGCCAACTCTGACAGTCTCCTGGCCCCTAAATTTCATCACTCTTCTGAGTGGAATACTGTAAAGCAGACTCAGCTCTAGGCCTACTCCCAGGTTCCCCCCAAAGTCAGAGAGAGAGAGATAGTTTCAGGGTTCCCCACATCACCAGCAGCTTTAGAAGATTAGATCATTCTGATTTCTCTTGTGCAGCAAGAGAATTGTATAAATATGTTGGATTTAACATATATTTTAACATGTTTACCATATATTGCATTGCTTGCCATCTAGGAGAGGGAGTGGAGGGAAGGAGGAAAAAGTCTGAAATACAAGGCTCAATGCTGTCAAATTATCCGTGCATATGTTTTGAAAATTAAAAAAAAAACTTTAAAAAATAAAATGAATGTTGAAAACTATCTATACATATATTAGGAAAAATAAAATACTATTAAAAAAAAAGATTAGGTCATTGATCTGTACTCCAAAAGAATGTGAGCCCCAGTTGTTTAAGGGCAGAAATGAATAATGGGATAAATGAATCCCAGCAAAATACTACCCAGTGTCTGAGTGGACCCCAGTGAGGAGCAAGCTGATTCTGTAGATCCTGTAGATAGAGCTAGCTTGTAGTGGTATGCACTCTTGTGCCTTAGTAATCAATACCACCTGTATCCCTACTGTGCCACCAAACATTGGCCTGAATTTCTCCTTGGTTTCTGTAACACTTCCTCCCCACAGGCTACTGTGTTTCACTTCTAGATTCTGGGGTACCATTCTTGTTATCTCTGGATTTGGCTGCTAAAGAATTTAGAGCATTGGTCTTCAAGATCCATTCTATTTAGGGAAAACCTCCACCTACTTTCCTAAAGATTTCTTTAACAATTAAAAGAGAAGATGTCAGGAATGATGTGAACTCTAACCAAGTCCATCCTATTTCCATTGTCATCAGTGTGAATCTTCACCTTTGTCAACCTTGTTATACACAAAGAGAGGTCAAATTCCTGGAACTGTTTTGTCAGCATGACTAAGATGTACTCAATTCATCAAATGATATAAGGGCTCCTTCTTCCCTGAGCAGCCGCACCAGACACTAACTTGTCCTACAAATAACCTATGGGAAAAAACAAGGTCATTATCCGTTATTAACATACCCTATTTCCTCCTTCATGCAATTGCTGTAGACATAAGGCACATGGGAATTTGTTCTCAGCTAACTCTAGACTCTGTCTTTACTTCCTTTTTACCTCTTCCCTCTTCCCTTTAAATAGTTCCCTTTAATCAAAGCCTGCTGCTTAATCATTTTGATTAGCCTGTGAGCCTTTTCTGGACAATAAAGGGCTCTTGTGACTATGATAATATCTTTATGTGAATTTCTCACATTCTGAATTTACTCTCCCAGAACGTCTCAAAAAGAGACCATAATCTGAAGTAATGGTACATAGTTTGGATGGAGGAAAAGGGGACCCGCTGGGAGGATACCAAAAACAAATTTTGTGTTTTTTGCTACTTTTTTCTAAGTACTTTTCTTCCTCTGTAGGAATGAAAAAAAAAATTAAATTAGCATAAGAAAGCAAGACAATATCAACAATGATAATAGCTAGCATTTATATATCACTTTGAGGGGTAAGAAGTGATTTATATGTTGTATCTATCTCATTTGAGCCTTATTATGCTTTTACTATGCATAAAGCACAGTGCTAAGTAATAAGGAAACAAACACAAGCAAAAAGACAGATAGCCACCTTTCTTGAGTAGCTTATATTCCTTTTTCTTTTTTTTTTCAAGTAAATTTATCTATCTATCTATCCATCCATCTATCCATTTTTGCTGAGGCAATTGGAGTTAAGTGACTTGCCCAGGGTCACACAGCTAGGAAACATTAAGTGTCTGATGCCATATTTGAACTCAGATCCTCCTGACTTCAGGACTGGTGCTCTATCCACTACAACACTTAGCATAAAATTTATTTATTTTTAATACACATTGCTTTATGAAAAGAAAAATCATAGCAAAGGGGAAAAATCATGGGAAAAATAAAAAACAACAAAAAAGAAGTGAACATAGCATGTGTTGATTTACATTCAGACTCCTTAGTTCTTTTTCTATATGCAGATGGCATTTTCTGTCCAAAGTCTATTGGGATTGCCTTTGATCACTGAACCACTGAGAAGAACCAAGTCTTTCATAATTGACAATTGCACATTCTTGCTGTTATTGTGTACAATGTATTCCTGGTTCTGCTTGTTTTGCTCAGCATCAGTTCGTGTAAATCTTTCTAAAATCAGCTTGTTCATCATTTTTTTTTTTTGAAGAACAATAATGTTCCATTATGTTCATACACAATAACTTCTTTAGCCATTCCCCAATTGATGAGCATCCACTCATTTTTTCAATTCTTTGCTACTACAAAAAGAGTTGCTGCAAACATTTTTGGAGCTTATATTCCATTGGGGAAAGACAACGCAGAAAAGGAGCTAAAATCATGGAGGGACAGTACCTGCGGCAGAGGCCTGGTGCCAAATCTGGAAAATCAGAAACAGAGCCAGGAGGGGAATGAAGGCTGACTGGCCTGGGCTCTTCTCCCAAAGTCTGAGGAGGAACTTAGCCTTGGGAAGGAGGAATAGCAGAGAAAATATTCCACCATGAGATGGGGCAGATGGATGTTCCACGGTGAAAAACAGCTTAATAAAGGTTATCAAATATTAAAACTAAGAAAATTTGGAACATTGAAATTCATAGAGATTTCCAAGAAGGGGAGAAAGGACTATATTAATGAATAGTAATACAGTCTGGCTAGACTTGGCTCTGTTACCTTGGTTGAATGAATGAAAACAGATACATCCAGAAAGACTGAAAAATCAACACTTCCAAAAACTGCCTGGAAGGCCAAATTGTCCCCTGAGCCAATCAAGTCTTGGGAGCAAGATTTTGCTTTCTGGGAAAAGAAGCAGCTTAAATGTACATGGGGGATAGGGAAGGAGAGGGAACAAATTTTTAGGGAGAGGAGAAAAGAATGTGTAAGCAAATGTACTGAATCAATTTGAGTCAAAGTCTAATATCATTCAGAGGGCATGTATCTTGTTACTTAACTTTCAAATGTTTAAAATGAATATTGAGGTTTTAATAGGATTTTGTCAACCTATTCTTGACAAATTGAAAAAAAAATTGGTGTAATTAATAAACAATTCAAGTTTATTATTATTATTTATTATTATAAATGTCTAAGTGTGGACATTTGAGTAATTTTCATGTATATTTTTACCTGTAAGGTAAAAAAAAATAATTTTTTTTTAACATAGGATGATTTATGGAAATTTTGTATAATTTAAATGACTGCTTCCCACACTGGTAATTAGGGATTTGAAGCCTTTATAAGGCCACTATTTCAAAGAAAATTGCTTCATAGATTTTGTAGGATGATATTCACTGGTACTTAGATGCTGATTCTGTCAAATGCTATTGCTGTCTCTTAATCACAGTGTTTCTCATCAGGACTGGCAGAAGTCCCACACTAAATTATAGTGTGACAATAGCTTCTTGAAATTATATCAGAAATAATGCAAGGAAAACAGGAAGGGTGTGTCTTATTCGGTATCCATTGTCCTTCAAATGACTGATTTCTTTGAAGTGGGTTAGTATATCATATAGCAGGATTATTTTACTGAAGCATTAGAGACAAACATCAAAGTATATATTTTGGAAAAAAACACAGCTTTTGCCCTTCTGGAATGTATGGTCATTGCTTCCTTTAGTAGCCAATGTTTTTTAACTTTCAGATTCAGTATGATTATCCTTTACCAGGAGAGTAATGTGTATGCAGTAAGAACCCAAGAAATGTTAGTGATAGCCTTAAACATGTTGTGTAGATGAAATGCTGTTGTAAAAAGTACACTGAATTTGGAGGCAGGGGAGCTATGTGTATCATTTTTCTGTTACTTATTAACATGATGTGATCTTGAGATGTTCTTAGTCTTTTTTTTTTTAATGGACAATTATTTATTAGTTTTTTATTTTCTTTTTTAAATACAATAACTCCTATTTTAAAAACATATGCAAAAATAGTTTTTAACATTCACTCTTGCAAAACCTATGTTCTAGATGTTTCTCCCTTCCTTCCACTACCTCATCCCCTAGACAGCAAGTAATCCAATGTTAAAGATGTACAATACTTCTATGCATGTTACCATATTTATCATGCTGCAATAGAAAAATCAGATCAAAAAGGAGAAAAATGAGACAAAACTCCCAAAGCAGGCAAACAACAACGACAAAAGTGAAAAAAATTATGTTGTTATTCACATGAGTTTCCATAGTCCTCTTTCTGGATGCAGATGGCTCTTTCCATCACAAGTCTATTAGAATTGGCTTGAATCACCTCATTGTTGAAATGAGCTACATCTATCAGAATTAATCATCACATAATCTTGCTAGTGCTGTGCATTTAGTCTTGATGGGTCCTTTTCTTTTTCTTTTTTTAAATTATAGCTTTTTATTGATAAAACATATACATGGGTAATTTTTCAACATAGACCCTTGCAAAAACTTCTGTTTCAATTTTTTCCCTCCTTCCCTCTCCTCCCCCCCCCCAGATGGCAGGTAGTCCCATACCTGTTAAATATGTTAAAGTATATGTTAAATACAATATATGTTTACATATTTATACAGTTATCTTGCTACACAAGAGAAATCAGATTTAGAAAGAAGGTAAAAATAACCTGGGAAGAAAAACAAAAATGCAAGCAAACAATAACAGAAAGAATAGAAATGTTATGTTGTAGTCCACACTCATTTCCCAATGTTCTTTCACTGGGTGTAGCTTCGGTCTGTTCATTACTGATCAATTGGAACTGATTTGGATCCTCTCATTGTTGAAGATAGCCATTTCCATCAGAATTGATCCTCATACAGTATTGTTGTTAAAGTGTATAATGATCTCTTGGTTCTGCTCATTTCACTCAGCATCAGTTCATGTAAGTCTCTCCAGCCCTCTCTGAAATCATCCTGCTGGTCATTTCTTATAGAACAATAATATTCCATAACATTCATATACCACAATTTACCCAGCCATTCTCCAATTGATAGGCATCCATTCGATTTCCAGTTTCTAGCCATGACAAAAAGAGCTGCCACAAACATTTTTGCACATACAGGTGATGGGTCTTTTTCTATAAAATAAGTGGAAGTAATGGATAGACTCTTCGATATGAAATAAAAATGGATAACAAGAAAGTTAATACCCCAAAGAAACAATAAGAAAGAATGTTCATAAATTCAAGATGACTGATCCAGATGAACCAGATCTCTGTATTTTGAAAAAAACTGGCAGGTATGATTGAAAGTTCATGAGAATGGAGAAGTACTAAAGAAAGCCCTGGAGAAGGGCAAATGTTGTCCTGATTTTCTTTTTATTTCTTTTGTTATTTTAAATTAACTTACATTTTTAAAAAATTTCTTTTCTTTTCTTTCCTCCGTTCTTTCCTTTCCTTTTTTCCTCCTCCAGGGATAGGGAACCATAGAATGAATGTTCCTAGTTGATCAAAACAAACTCCCATATAGGCCATGTTAAAAAAAAAAAAAATATATATATATATATATATATATATATATATATATATATATATATATATATATATATATATATATGCCTCATTCTGCAAATTTGGTCCATCATTTCTCTGGCAGGAGATGGATGGCATGTTTCAAAAGTTTTCTGGAACCATGGTTGGTCATTGCATTAAAGAGATAATCATTTTTACAGAGTTGTAGGAATAATCTTTCTCTTGCTTGTGTTCACTTCAATGTGGAACTCCACTATGCATACCTTTTAACCCTGATTTTTTAATAAGGGGGGAAAAAAGAGTCTGCAAATCATCTGCCAGTAAACTTGACTTTGATGTCTAGAAAACATCATTAAAAGGAGATTAAGTGAACATCTACAAAAGGAAGCAGTGAGAACAAAGGGCCAGATGACTTTATCAAGAACAGGTCTTGTGCAAAATCTCAAAACTAAGAGATAAGGCAGTAATGATGAAAACCATTTAGTCCTGATGAACAAAAAGAAAAGTTAGTTAAGTGTGGCCCACAATGAAATATGCTACCCACTTCCTGATGGAGATGATGGACTCAATGTGCAGAATGAGTATTGCCTATGTGAGGATTTGTTTTGCTTGATTACACATAATAGTTTTGTTTATCTCTTTCCTCCCTATTCCCACTTTATCCCTCTTTCTCTCAGTCCCCCAGTGCCTGTGGGTGAGAGTGGGGAGTGGGAGAGGGAGATAAAAATTCTTGTTAATTGAAAATTGCCTTTTGCTGATATTTGAATCTCCAGTGCTTAGCACAATGCCTAGCACACAATATTTTCAATGCAAAAAATGTGGAGTGACAAAGAGAAAGATGGGGGAAGGGAGAATTTCAGTAGTGGAGGCTGCCTCCAAGAACAGAATTTTCTGAAGCTCCAGCAGCTGTCACAAGAAAGGCAATACTTTGCCTTACTGGCAATAACACATCCTATAGCAGATGATGCTTGTTCCAAAGGATCCTTAGTGGACTTTGCAATCTTTACTTCTTGATTGGCCTCCTGGAGATAGAAAAGCATGGAACAAGATGAAAGGTATAGCTTGAGATGTGCTTCAGCAGAGAAGTAACAGAACTCCTTGTGAATTATGATAATCAATGCTATGCTATCACTTATTAGAATTCAATCTATAATGACTGAGTCCAAGAGCAAAATGTATCATTATGAAGTTAGATAATTCTGAAGGCCACTAAAATAATTTTAAAAACCCTAATTACTTAAAATTTCTTAACATTAAATAGGGAAAAATTTAGAGAAAAAAAATTGTTTATATTTATTTGCTCCTTAAACAATCATTTAGGACCTATGCATTCATTCTTTTAATTTAATATTTAAATTAACAAGCAGTTTTCCCTTCCATCTCATCTCATCACTAGGGAAAAAAAAAGAATACAAGAAAAAACTCAGAACAAATATGTACAGTTAAACAAAACACTTTCCCATATTGGCCATGTCTAAAAATGTCTGTCTCGTTCTGCATATTTAATTCACTTCTTTTTCAAGAAATTAAGTCCAGTTTCATCTCTGGTTCTCCTTCATTTTGTATCAATTCATATGTCTTCCAATTTTCTCAAAACCATATCTTTTGTCATTTCTTATAGCACAACAATATTCTATCTCTCTACTAATAATTTGTTCAATCATTCCCCAACTGATAAGACATCCCCAAACTTTCCAGTTCTTTGTCCTCACAAAAATAGCTGATATAATTTTTTTGGTATATTTCTCGCATTTTTCTTTGGTCTTTTTGAGCATGTAGATATAGTAGTGGTATTGATGGATTAAAGAGTTTAGTGTCTTGGGGGCATAGTTCCAAATTGCTTTCTAAAATGTCTGTACTAATTTTTAGTTCCTCTAATGTTCCTATTTCCTAAAGCCCTTTTACATGTAATTTTCTTTTTTTTTTCCTCTTGTTGTCTTTGTCGATTTGATGGGTGTGAGTTGAACCTTTAATTTGCATTTCTCTCAATGATTTGGAAAATTTTGATAGCTTCAATTTCTTCCTTTTAAAGGGAAAAAGGAGGAGAATAAGCATTTATATAGTGCTTGGCACTGTGCTAAATGATTTACAAATATTATCTTATTTGATCCTCAACAACAACAAAGCTGTGAGATAGGTGCTACTATTATCTCCATTTTATAAATGAAGAAACTAATGCAAGTAGATTAGGTGATTTACCAGGGTCACATTGTTAGTGAAGCTGAATTTGAATGTCTCATACTCTAGGTATGATCTCTGGCATTTTTTTTTTAAATTAAAGCTGTTTATCTTCAAAACATATGCATAGATAATTTTCAGCATTCATCTTTGCAAAATCTTGTGTTCCAAATTTTTTTCCCTTCCTTCCCTCCATGCTTCTCTCACCCCAAGATGGCAATTAATCCAATATATGTTACTTCTATAATACTTCTATACATATTTCTACAATTATCTTGCTGCACAAAAATCAGATCAAAGAGAAAAAAAAGGAGAAAAACAAAATGCAAATAAACAACAATAAAACATGAAAATACTATGTTGTGATCCACACTCAATTCCCACTGTCCTCTCCCTGGATGAAGATGGCTCTCTTCGTCACAAAACCGTTGAACTGGCCTGAATTACCTCACTGTTGAAAAGAGCCATGTCTATCAGAACTGATCATCTTGTAATCTTCTTGTTCCTTTGTACAATGATCTCTTGATTCTGCTCACTTCATTTAGCATCAGTGAAATCATCCTGCTGGTCATTTCTTACAGAATAATAATATTCCATAATATTCACCTGTCATAACTTATTTAACCATTCTTCAACTGATGGGCAGCCACTTAGTTTCTAATTTCTTGCCACTAAAAAAAGGGCTGTTACAAACATTTTTGCACACATAGGTCCTTTTTTCTTTTTTGTGATCTCTTTGGAATACAAGTCCCATAGGATCTCCAGCATTTCTATCTTTCTTGGGAGATAGTTCAGTTTAAATGAGACCTACTGGATTTCAAGTGTGAAGGCTTGGGGGAGGAAGAGGGAGATTGAATTCTGGCTGTACCATTTACTAATTTAACCTCAGGAAAGTTACTTAAGCTGGGTCTCATTTTCTCTTCCATAAAACAAAGGACCTCTAAAATCCCTTCCAGATCTAAAACAATTATGCTGTGAATAGTTACTAACCCAAAGCTCTTTAACATCTTTGCAAGAATGATTTATACTCATTAAAGGCATTCTTGAAGGTATTAGATGAGAACATAAACTTTTAAAAATTATTTAATTTTTAATACACGTTGTTTTATGAATTATGTTGGGAGAGAAAAATCCAAACAAAAAGGAAAAACCATGAGAGAGGAAAAAAAAAAACCCATAAAAAAAGAAGTGAACATGCATTCAATCTCCATAGTTCTTTTTCTGGGTGCAGATGGCATTTTCTATCCAAAGTCTATTGGGATTGCCTTGGATGGGAACATATTCTGAAGAAGACATCTTTACCATCACACAACTAATTGAAAGGTAAGAGAATAATAACAAAACAACAACCCTAAAAAGAGAGCAGACAGGACAAGAAGCAAGTCTTTCCAAGAACAGTGAACAATATGAACCACCTGTCCAGAGGATATATGTGTTTGTATATGTGAGTGTGAAGCTGAAGCATTGAGTATGTGGAAGAGAATAGTATGAGAGAAGGTTAGAAAAATATGGTGGTGTTGAATAAGGCCATTAGAACTCATAATAGGATTTTGAGCAAAGGAATGGTATTTTTAAAATACATTAATAAAGACTAGTCTGAGAGAAGTCTGAAGGAGAAATTTGGAAAAGAGAAATAAAAGTAGGAAGAGTTGTTAGGAAGTTACTCTAAATTAATGAGATGTTGGGTTTCATTTAGAGGGGCAAAACCTTCAGGAATAAAGATTATTATGTCCTGGTTAGATCAGAAATGGAAATATCATATTCAATTTGGCATACTACTATCTAAGAAGAATATTGTTAAGCTGGAAATTATCCACAGAAAGTTAACTAGGATAGTGAAGAGCTTTGAGTTCATGTTGTATGTGGCCTGGTTAAGGGAACTGGGCACATTTATTCCAGAGAAGAGATACTCTTGATAGCTGTGTTTAGTTGTCTGATGGGCTATTATGTGGAAGGAGGTAATTAGACTTGTTCTGTTTGACCCCAAAGTGTAGAGCTGGGAGCAATAAGTGAAAACTGCAAAGGCAAAATTAGACTTGATTAAAGAAAAAGTCCTAACAATTGAAATAAACCAAAAGTAGAATGGTCTGCCTTGGGAGATAATAAGTTCCTCTTTATTGGTGATTTTTAATGCAGAGATTGCACTAGTCCTATTATGTATGCTAGAATAAGGGATTTCTTTTAGGTTTGAGTTAAACCAGAAGGCCACAGAAAGTCTCTTCCAAGTCTGAAATTCTGTGATTCTATCTAGGAGCAGTGGGAATAAAGGAAAGGATGGATGTGAGATATTGTGTAGGTAAAACTGACAGAATTTGGTATCTGATTAGTTATGAGAAGGGGAGAAGGGACAGCTCAGGAAAACTCCAAGGATTCAAATATGATAGGTAGATGGTACAAAAGATGCTATTATTGACGTTTTCTCTTTGCATATCCTCCGTGCTTAGCATGGTACATGACACATAATAGGTACCTAATAAATACTCATTGATTTGACAAATATGGACAATATAATAAATTCCGCCTTGGAAATCTTGACTTTGAGGTGCTGATGAGACATACAGATAGAGATGCAGATCTGAAGTTCAGAAGATAGATGGACTGGAAATGTAGACCTGGATGTGATCTGTACAGAAGGATCAACATGGCTGGGAAAAACTAGTTCCAATGATCTTATGATGAAAAGAGCCATCCACACCCAGAGAAAGGACTGTGGAAACTGAGAGGGAGGAGAAAGCATGGTGTCTTTGAAACCAAAAGAGGATTACAGATGCTAGGGAGAAGTCATGAAGATTGAGAGTTAAAAAACATCCTTGCCATTGAATGTGGAAATTAAGAGTGATCTCTCAGAGCAACTTCAGTAGCTTTGGTATAGAAGGCAGATTGTAAGAGGCTGAGGAAAGTGGGTGGTTAGGAAATGGAAACATTTGGTGCATCACTTAGTTTTATTTTGTGAATTTTTGTGTTTCATGTCTTCAAAATAATTTGTCATCATGTGCATTTTATTGAATTTTGGAATATGCATGTTTTGGTCTGCTAATTCTCCTTTAGATTTCTGACACTAAAAATAACATATATACTCACCTTTAAATCCCCAAAGCATTTAACAGGGACCAGATAAGGTTAAACCCAAATCAAACATACATATAATATAGATGTAAATACTTATTTGTAAACAAAAACAGACATTTATATATGTATGTCTATACATAAAACAAAAGTTATAAATTTCATGTGGTATTGAAAAGATTCTTCTCATGTAGCATTGTAAAGGTCGCTTCTCTCTTGTTTGAGATGATGGTATCTCTCTCAGATAATCCTTAACTGGAAATGTATTTTTATTTTTTGATATAACCACATTGGGCTTTTTTTTTTTTTTTTAACTGTTCCAGGATGTGCAATTGGCTTAGCTTCAGCCAGACTTCAAGTCCAGGAATCATATTCCAGTAATCACTAGCTAAAGAGTCCCATCCACTGCTATAGAACTCAGTTTTATAGTTTTCTTTTTTTAAAGAGATAGAAACAATGGCAAGTCCCAATTGATCCTTTCAAGTGCTAAAGTACACTGATTGGCTAACATATTTTAGAGTTGGAGAAAATCTTTATTTGGACAACTGGTCAGTCAAGTGAATGAAATCTTAGGTGGTAGATCCTTGCCAAGTAACTGGAAACAAAAAATTCAAAGACTTTAGTGGAATTTTCCCATTGGAAAGTTAAATGCTCTGTAGCCATATAATGTATATGGTAGATCCATTTACATGATTTACCTGATATAAATTTGCTCCCTTCTAAGTCTTATGATTTCAAAGTCTTATAATAGTCGTTTTTAGGATTGAAACAAAAAGGTTGGAAGCAACTAGGCAAGGTGAGGTTGAAGGAGGTGACCCAGAAGAAAGTGTTGAAGAGAGGTTGGCCTAGAATGAAAACTTTAGTGTAACTAGTAACCACAATAAAATTAATTAGCACTTTAATAAGATAAAACAGTAAAGGGCTAACTAACCCTAAAATGTGCACTTCCCCCTTCTTTTATACTGGAAGCAGCTGGCCAATCATTCTGGTCTTTCCTGTCTTTTCTTCAAGGGCAGCTAGCCAGTCCTAGGCTACTCTGCATGACCCATTTCTGCCATTTGGGAGGAGTATGGGGAAAGAATCCAAATAAAGTGCAGATAAGACCCTTGAACCTTTAGACTCCCAGCTTGGTGATCAAGGGAATCTCCAAGAATAAGAGAGAGAGAAAAAAGAGAGAAACAAATAGAATGTTGAGTAGTTAACAGAAGAAGAGATGTTTGCTGTAGAGAAGCTAGGGAGCAGGAAGAGCTGAGGAAGGAGTCATGATAGTTATCCTCAAATATAAGAAGACCTATTACCCAGAAGACAAAGTTGAATTATCCTGCTTTGTCTCAATGGCAAAACTAAGATTACTTGGGTGGAAGGTGAAAAGAAGCAGATTTTGATGTTATATAATTAACCAATTGGTGAAGGAAATGGCAAACAACCCTTTATCAAGAAAACCCTATATGGAGTCATGGAGATCAGACATGATAAAAACGATTAAACATAAATCAATAAACATTTATTTATTGCTAATTCAATTGGGGTTAAGTGACTTGCCCAGAATCACACAGCTAGGAAGTGTTAAGGGTCTGAGACCAGATTTGAACTCAGGTTCTCCTGATTTCAGGGATGGTGCTCTACTCACTGCACCCACCTAGCTGCCCCTAAAAGTTTCTTTTTTTAACCTATATTGGTGGTGTTTAACCACCAATTGTTTGCTGAAAACTATTTTTGTATGTATTTGGAAAAATGAAATGCTCTTAAAAGAAAGTTACCAAAAAAAGGGGGGGAGGGCATGTGGGATTGACTCAACTTAGAGAAGTAGAAAATAGAAACTCTATTGTCCAAAAGGACAAGTGATAGGTTTCCTACAAACTTGATGGGCTTCTGTGTAGGGTGGGACTATAGGATTCTGGGCAAAAGGCTGAAAAGAGTCTCACAGCCAGAAGTCAACTGGGCCCTTGCCATGAAATAACTGAAAAATTTGTGCAATACTATGAGCATCAGGTCTCCAGTACAGACATTTTGATGCTTGACAGACATCACCATCTGCTGGGCAGAAGGAGCAATTGTCAGAGAGCAATTGTGGAAAGGGCTGAAAAAGAATTGAGCAGTGACTACAGGGGCGAGATATTTGAAAAGAGTAAAGGGCATCAGGAAGCAAAACTACCACTGTGAATGACTGGAAGGCAAAGCCAACAAGAGGATGAACAAGGACTTTATTGTGCCCTGGCTTAGAGGACACAATGGTTCTGGGTTCAAATACAATCTCATATGCTTCCTAGAGAGCTGCAGGGCCCTAAGCAAACTATTAAACTCTCTAATCTTCAGTTTATCTACAAAATGGGTATAATAATATCTACTTCATTTTAACATGTGAGCTTCTTGAAAGCAAGGACAATTTTTGCCTTTGTTTCTCCAGTGCCTTTCACATAGTAAGGGCTCAATAAATACTTAATTATAAAGATCAAGTAAGATAATGGAATTTCTTTGTAAACCTTAAATGTATAAATGTGAGCTATTAGTAACTGGATTGTTTAGAATAGGTTTTCATTTTTTCACAAACCATACAGGTCCGATCTTCAAGATAGGTCTCAGACAATCTAGGAGCTGGAGATAATCTTGTTTAATTCATCCTAGATTCATCCTCTCTACTTTGGGAGATATCTTGTTTAATTCATTCTGAGCAAAGATCCGCAACATTCTTGAGAAATAGTCATTTAATCTCTGATTAAAGATCTCTAAAAATAGGAAATTTATTACTTCCTAATCCATCAATTACTTGAATATTGCACAGTTCTAATTGTCTCTTTTTGACATCTCAGTGCTTAACACAGTGCTTGATACACTGTAGGTATTTAATGAATGTTTATTGACCTATTGTTGGTTAATTATTTTAGTCATATCTGATTCTTCATGACCCCATATGGAGTTTTCTTGACAAAGGGTTGTTGGCCATTTCCTTCATCAATTGGTTGATTACATAAAATCAAAATCTGCTTCTTTGCACCTTCCATCCAAGTGATCTTAGTTCTGCCATTGAGGCAAAGTGGGATAATTCAAATGTGTGTTCTGGGTGATAGTTCTTCAAATATTTGAAGACAACTATCATGACTCCTTCCCCAGCTCTTCCTCTACTTTGTTCAGTATATTTTCTTCTGTTAACTTCTCAACATTCTGGTTGCCTTTTCTTTTTTTGACAATCCAATTTGTCTATGTCTTTCTTAAGATGTAGAATGGAAATGAACACAGTAATGCATAAATAATCCATATAAAAATGGCCAAGAATGGAATCACTGCATTTCTTATGCACACAATGTCTCTTAATGAAGTTTATTAGCATTAAGAGGTTTCTGACCACCATGTGCTACTACTGACCTCATACTGATCTTGCAGACCACAAAATCCCCAGACCTTTTCCACAGGAAATCTTGTCCTGTTATTTTTCCTTAATTCTATACTTGTGAGTTTGAGATTCTGATCCTATGATTAGAACTTGGCAACAGCTACTGTTAACGTTCATTATATGTAAATCGGCTCATTATTCTAGCAAGTCAAGATCTTTCTGGATACAGCAAGTTTGTTAACAATCTAAACTTTATGCCATCTGAAAACTTGACAAGGATGCTAAGCCTTCTTCCAAGCAACTGATTAATAGAATGGGTAGCTCAGATCCAAGGACAAATCTCTGGGTTACTTTAGTTGCAACCTTCCTCCAGGGTATGTTGATCCATTAAAGGTTTCAGACGTGGGACTGGAACATGGAACAGGGCCATAAAACTCTCCAGTAAAAGTGAGAACTGACCAGATGCTACTGTAGATCTGACTGTTCCCCCCCCCCCCTCCCCCCCCGCCCTTGTCTGACTAGTTCTCTGCCCATGTTCCTGCTCCAATCTCTGGGCTTCTGCATTGGTTGAGCTTTTCGAGTCTTTGTGATTCCTGTGATTTGTGATTTCCCAACTCTGGGGCCCAATTTGTCTCAGATCTCTTTGCTAAGGATATCCTTTCTATACATTATGTTCTTCTAATAAACTGTTCCTGCCTTCTCTGTTTGGTTGACACAGCTGACTTATTAATACTTCAATATCTTGACAGCTTATGGGCTCAATTATTTAAGCATATAACACTGTCTATAGTTTTCCCTTGATCTATATTGATTTAGTTATCCTGGCAAAAATAAAATAGATATGAAGTTAGACTCACACAAACTGTTCCCAATATCATATTTTGTTCTGTGTTCACATTCCATCAACTACTTCTCTGGAGATGGAGAGCTGAAGTTATTATGGACATTAAGAACTCATTATGAGTCCTTTGGGATTGTTTTGGATCTTTGTATTGATGAGAATAGCTAAGTCTTAAGTGACTTGTCCAGGATCACACAGTTAACAAATTATGCAGCTAGGATTCAAAAATCAGATCTTCCTGTTCTTGATTAGCATTCTAGCCTCTATGCTATTTGTCTAAGTAAAAAAAAAAAAATCAAATATAAAGATTTTTCAGAGGCACCTGACAGCTAAAGGGGTTGCTACTGATTCTTCTCTAGTGGAATGGAGATTTGTTCAAGTGGAAAGAGCAAAGACAATACCAGTAAAAAACAAAACACTTTAACTCATGTTTTACATGCTTGAATTGCTATAAATTTAAAAATAAAACTCATCAATGCAAAAGACAATACAAAAATTAAAGAACTTAAAAAGGGTTATCTTCATTGATGAAGCTCACTTTCTTCATTCAAGTTTTTGTCAAAGCTGTTGTCAGAAGAATTCCAGCACAGTCTGTAAAATCTGGGCATCTTCGTATTCACTCCCATCTCAGGTTATAGATTGTGCTTTAATATAGGGTCTGGGGTCAGGGACAAGTTCTAGTGGTGAAGAGCCAGATTAATTCCTTGAGTAGAAAGGGGAGAAAAGATGAAAACATGACTAACACTAGAATGAGCAATTGTCCTCCTATTTTCCTTCTCCTTATTTTCTTTTACTTTTGGTTCTACATAACTGGTCCTAAACTGGCTCTAGAGAAGCTTCTTAACCTGACATCTATGAATTTTGTTTTTAATTTTGATAACTTACTTTCAATATAACTGGTTTTCTTTATCATCTTAAGTATTTTATTTTTTGTATTTAAAAACATTCTGAGAAGAAAGCAAGTCTTCACCAAATGGCTCTACGACACATAAAAAGGTTAAGAAGTTATATTTTAGAGTAAGATGAAGGAGTGGGGAAAAGGAAGGAAATGAGGAAAGGAGGAAATTTTGAAGAGCAGACGTTCTCCTAATTTTTTGGGGGGATCTGTGTTGTTTTTTTATAGCATGAATTTTAGGGAAACATTTTGCATAATCTCACATGTGCTTTCTCAATTAAGGGGGATTGGGGAGAAAGAAAGAGAAAGAATCTGGAACTCAAAAAGTTTTCAAAACAAATGTTAAAAATTGTTTTATATGTAACTAGAGGAAATATAGTTATTAAAAACAAAAAAGAAGAGCAAAATTTGTAATTGACTTTTCTTGGTTAAAAGATGTACATAGATTAATCTGTACTGTCTCAAAATATAAACTTATTTCACTCCCATTGCTTCCCTCTTATTGCATATTCCCCCAAGTTCAGCCACTTAAGTTATTTCCTGACCTCAGGATCTTGATTTCAGCTCTGTGTTTTTTGTGTGGGTCATGCCCATTGCCAGGTATGCCTTTCTTCCTTAACTAACCGTCTGCTGGCATTGCCAGACTTTAGCTCACAAAGGTTCCCACTGCATCCAGGGCCATCTCCAATCATCCTGGTCTCTATCTGGCCACTGGACCCAGATGGCTCTAGAGGGAAAAGTGAGGCAGATGACCTAGCCCAGCCCTCCCTCACTTAAATCCAATTTACTTGCATGTCATGGTATCACCTCCCTGATGTCATGGTCCTCTTGGAGAAGGAAGGACAAACAATATATAAGCAGCATCATACTTGTAAATCATGTACAGTTACTATGTAAACAATGACTAAAATACTAGCAATTTTTACTTTCTAGGTTTCTTAGTCTGCTGTTAGTTTTCTATGTTTCTGTTAACTCAGAAATGAGCCTAGCAACAAGGGAAATAAATGTAGTTGGCTCTGCAACATGTGCCATGAGTGGTTGAGCAAACCCTTTAACTTAGCTTTGTGTGTATGTATGGTGGGCCGTGGTGGGTGGGAAAGAACACAGGAAAGGGGAGAGAGGGAACTGGATTTGATTTCAAAAGTCATAGTTTTAAGTCGTCTTGTTCTAAAAATTGAAGAACAAAAAATAAGCTATTAATATCCATCTCTATCTAAATTTTGGAATTTTTATCTTTAAGGTATAAATTGATTTAAATTCTCTATCACTTCTTTATCTTATGAGGCAAAGGGAAAAGAAGCTAATGTTGTCTTGTCTTGGTGTGCACTGCTCTCTGTTGGTACTACAATGCTGCAGCAACCTATCTCCAGCCTTCTTTTTTTTTTTTTTTTGGTTTTGAGCATCCTGTTTTCCATGTTTATACTTTCCTTCATTCTTAACCACTGCTAGGATGGGCATAGGATGGGCCATATACTTTTCTGCCCTAACTCTCCTTTCCTCAAACTGCTGCTGAGATAGGGAAACTGGGGGAGCTTGGGAGATTCCTCTTCAAAGAAATGTGAAGAGCTAAAGAATTATTTTATATATTTCAAATGATAAGAGGATGGGGCAAGGATGAATATACATATTTTTAACCACTACAGGTTTTCCATTTATTTAATAAACAAAATCAGAACAGAAGTGAATGCAAGGGATAATGCTGTAAAAAACTACCCTGGCATGCATTCTATCAATAAAAAGTTATTTAAAAAAAAAAATTCTGAGTTCCCAAGAAAAGGATTTCTTACCCTCTTGTTAATTGCAAAATACTTCTTAACTAAATAACAATTTACCAAATGCTTAACAAGGCCAACTATTTATTTGGAACTGTGTATGGTAATAGGAATACAAAGATGCACTCAACTGGACGGAGATGACATTTAGAGTTAAGTACAATATAAAGTAGTAAATGAAAGCGGCAAAGGTGAAATTTAGACAAAGTGGTCTAGGGATACTACAGGGAGAAAGCACTTAACTTTGGGGATCCAGGAAGTCTTCAGGGAGGAGATGGCTCCTGAGCCAATCTTGGAGGAGGAGAAGAAATCAGAGAAGTTGTCAGAGGACACTCCAAATTGCACATGGATCAACTCTGACATAATAGTGAGCTCACAGACTCAGGAGGTATTCAATTTTGGCAGAATATATCCTGTTTCATTCATAATTAAAATAACATAATTTGATCATCCATTTCCAAATAGTTGGATGCATGAACTGTTTCCATGCTTCTTTGGATGGTGGGGAGGATTATTATGAATAATGCTAGTATGCCCATTTTTATAAAAGTTATTACTCTTTGTTCACAGGATCACAAATTTAAAACTGGAAGGGACTAAGGCGGTCTTCCAGCCCAATCACTTCATTTTACAAGAGGAAAAATGTGAAGCAATTTTGCAAATTTAAATAGTTGACACCTTTGATCTATGATAAAATATAGCTTGATAATATTTAGTAAAAGGATAAGTTTGCCAAGTTGTCAAAATGGGTAGAAAATAAATGACCTCCAAATGAGCTGATAAATAGTAATCCAGTATCTTGTATTTTACTGATACTATCAATATATTTAAAAGTTGAGGGGGGATCTTTTGTTTTTATATCACTTATGTCAAAATATATCCTTCTCTATCTCCTATCCAAAGAAGCATCTCTTATATAACAAAGACTAAAAAGAAGAAAATGAAATGTTTGGCAAAAATAAACCATCACATCAACCTTGAAGTCTGAAAGTACATATAACACTCTGTACTCAAAGTTCTTCACCAAAGACAAGTAAGGAGAGGGGCATTTTCTCAGCTCTTTTTCAGGATCAAGCATTTGATTTGTTTGTTGTTTGTTGTTAACAATGTTGTAGTCACTAAGTCCATTATCTTTCCAATCTTGTTTTTTTCCTATTGTACAAGTTCACAGAACTCTTTGAATTCTTCATAATCATCATTTCTTATAGTAATATCCCATTATTAATTCCAAAATTGGGAGGCATTTGTTTCCATTTGTCACTGTAAAAAGTGTTGCTATAAATATTTTGGCATATTTCTTTGTATATCTTATCTTCTTGGGGTATATACTCAGTAAAATCAGATCTAGATTAAAGAGTATGGGCATTTTAATAACTTTCTTAGCATAATTCCCAACTCCAACAGTGCTTTTGTTGTGGTTAACTTACAGTACCTTCAAAATCAATTGCTCTCTCATCCTTTTTCCTTTTGGCCATTTAGAAAGATGTCAAGTAAAAACCTGAGTCATTTTGAAGGGTAGAACACATTTAAACAGATATGTAAATACAAAGAACTTCAAGAACCAGCAGGCATTAACAACTACAAGATCATCAAAGGCCTTACATAATAATCATATCTGAACTATGCTTTGAAGAAAGCTAAAAGACAGAGAGGGAATGCAGTTCACACAAAGGCCACAACCCAGGCATAGGCTTTATTGTTGGGAAATGGAAAATTGAATATGTCAGTTTGAGTTGAACAGAAATAATGTATGAGAGAGAACAATATGGAATAGGACCAGAAAGTTAGTTGGAAACCTGCTCTTCCTAATGTTGTCCAACTTTTAACAGTTTGGGAGTCATAGGTTGGTCATGAGAATCTTGGGGAAACTAGGTTGAGACTGGAGGGTTTCTAGGATTTTGATTTTGTGGTGGTTGAGGCAAAGTTAAGTTACTTGTCAGAATTTTAATTCAGTATCTCCTGACTCCAGGACCTGTTTTGTCCACTGTGATACTTAGATGCTCCTTGATTTTTTTTTTTTTTTTGCTGAGGCAATTGGGATTAAGTGACTTGCACAGGGTCACACAGCTAGGAGGTTTTAAGTGTCTGAGGCCACATTAGAACTCAAGTCCTCCTGACTTAAGGGCTGATGCTCTATCCACTGTGCCATCTAGCTGCCCCTGTCCCTTGATTCTTAATACCAATGGGAATTCACATTTATATTCTCAGGACCATGATGACCAAGCATTACTCTTGCATCAGAAAAGTTGAGTGATTTGCTCCATATCACATATCTCCTAAGTGGTGAAGCTGAGATGATTACTGACCTCCTAAGTTCATAGCTAAACCCCAGAATCTGGACTGATGTGGTCTGGTTCGGCCAGGACCCACCAAACACTGGTCAGACTCTGACAGGGAGGACAGGGGAGCTAGTAGTGAAAATTCAACTGAACCCCATTTGGAGTTTTCTTGAGAGAGATAATGAAGTGTCTTGACATCTCTTACTTCAGCTCCTATTTACAGATGAGGAAACAGGTCTACTGGATTAAGTAACTCTCTCAGGGTCACACTGCTAGTCTGTGTTTGAGAAGGGATTTGAACTTACAAAGGGGTGTCTTCTCTTGCCACACCTAGCTGCTTCTTCTAATAGGAGTGAATTCAGATAAACAAAAATTATTTATAATTTAAATAATTATAATTTATACAATTGCATATAATTACATGTATAATTTTACTGTAAATGTAAAATATAATATTTACTATACATCATACAAAATAATTTACATATATAAACATAATTTTATACATACACAATTAATACTTTTGATTGTATAGTAAAACATACATAACTACACAGAAATCTCTCATAATTTATACATACTTTTGTTACATATTTTGTTACCTATAAAAGCATGACTATTTTATATAAAATGTTTATGTAATTTATATACATGGCATATATAATATATAATATAGCATATGTAACAGTATGTTATCTATAGGATATGTAATATGTGAATATAATTAAGTATATCATATATCTTTATTGCACTTAAATTATATAATCATATTGAATACAATTCAAAAGTTTTTAATACTGTAAAGGGTTCTGAGATCAAAAAGTTTTAAACTACATCTAAGATTCTTTATAAATTCTAAAATGGCTAACTAGCCATTTTACTCTTGGTTGACCCAGGCAATTCTAATTCTACAATTCTAAATTCTATTATTCTCACATCTGGCAGCTAAATAGCAATCGAGGAACCTCAGCAATATGTAATTTTGTAGGAGATGAGCAAGCTATATTCTTTTTTATACTTTCATAACTCAGATGAAAATATCATGAGCTTTTAAGAAAACATTTTAAAAGAAAAATAAAGCCTGGTGAAATAATACATATTCCGTTAAAATACAAGAACTAGAAAATGATCCCCTAGCTGTCCCAGACTTCATTTATCAAATCAGTTAAATAATGGGGTATGCAATTTAAGGCATCTTATTAATTAATTACTAAGTTAAAGCAAAAAAAAAAAAAAAAAGCAAAAAATTCAAACTTTTAAGTGAACTTGGATCTTCTTGGGGAGACAGGAAGAGACTGCGTGAAACAGAACACCTGCAAGTCCAAACAACGCACGCGCACTATGGGAAGCGGTAGAGCACCGGCAAAGACTAGGAGACTTCGAGGCTCCCAGCAGGTGTTCGTTCCCTCGTGCCAGCGGGTCCCGGCACCATTCAGTGCCTCCTGCCTTACGCCTGCGCGATGCAACGCGACCGCTTCGCCGCCTCCCTCGGCCCCTCCCGCCACTTTCTTCAAACCTCCCGCCTACACTTACGGGAGTGGGTGGGTGACGGGGTCGGTCTAATTCCAGTCCGCACATTCCGTACGGACCCCTATCCTGGAGGCCCGGCGCCTCCGGAAACACGAGACCCCGCCCCGCCCCACCCCGGGTCACCGGGCGACGTGAGCGACAGCAAGAGAGGCGCGCCGCGGCACCTCGGGGGCGGGGCCGAGGTCCGTCCAGCGTCTCCCCCTCCCGCCGCCCTCTGTCGAATCTGCGGCGGCCGTTGGGCCGTTAGCGCAGTTTGGGCGGTTGTCTTGGAGAAGCAAAATGGCTGCGGCGACGGCGGCCGCAGCGGCGGCGGTGGTGGCGGCAGCGGCGGAGGAGGACACGGAGCTGCGGGACTTGCTGGTGCAGACGCTGGAGAACAGTGGAGTCCTCAATAGGATTAAGGTAAGGCGGGTGGGACGAGGCTGGGCGAGGCGACCTCGCCGGGGCCTTGACACCCGACTTAACGCGGCCTCGAGCCGTAGCTCTCCTCTCGGGATCCCTCGGGGGCTGAGGCCCAGTGGAACAGGGAACCGCGGGCCGGCGTTGCCGTCAGGGAGGGAACCATGTGCGGAGAGCGGAGCTAGGGTAAGTGAGTGCCGGGGCCTGAGCTCATAATGGAGGCTCTTCCACCTGCCCCCAATGGTCTCTAGTCCTCGCTCGCCGCTGCTACGGACTCTCCTCTCTCCCCGCCCCCTTCCTAGCTCTGGAGAGACGCTGCGGCCGGAGTCACCCTAGCTTTGAAAGCCGAATTTAACCCCTCTCTCCCCTTTCTCCCCGGGGGTTGCTGCAATAGCTGGGACGGTTTGGGGTTCGGCGGTGATTCCACTCTTTCTAGTGGGAGATTAGTGCAGGGGTGGGGGGAGGAGGGGAGAGTCTTAAAAGCTCTTAAGGGACCATGTCTTCTCCCCCTCACCTTTTTTTTTGGCCAGTTGTTTTAGGCTTGATCGATATGAGCCTTTGTAATAGATGGGGGAGGTCGTGGTGGAATGGGACGCTGACCTCCTCCAAAAAAGGACATAATTTTGATCCAGAGTTTGCAAGAGTGAGAAATGCCTAATACAGGTGATAATAGCATCCTAGGATTTACAGTTGCAAGGAACCTGAGAGTCGTGGAAACTGCTGTTCATTTGTTCTTCAGTTGGATGTGCACATTGGTCAGGATAGATAACACATGAATATCACTTGCAATAGCAAAAGTTAATACCAAAGTACTGGAACTAGGGCTGTGGTATAGAAGATACAGAAAGCATTGGTGGTCCTCCAGCGTCGGCTAGCTTATGTTAACCCTTAAGGTTGTCAAAGACAAACGTGATGAGGTTGGCTATACTGACAATAGGAAGATAGTTTTTACATGAACTTTTCTAGAGTTAAGGTTTCATCATATAGTTTCTTATTGAAGAGATCCCATTCATCCAACCCCATTCCTAAATGGTCAGTGTGATTTTAAACAAGCCTCTGCAGCTACTTTAGTAGCAAAGCTATGACAAGAATTAGGTGGTTTTATTAAGTTTTGCCCTGGTGATTTGAAAACAAATTTCTATAGTGTTTGCATTTTCTTCTTGAATATTTATGCTTTCCTATTTTGAGAGGACAGTACTTAGTAAAGTAGTACTTATAGAATAGGTATTTAGACCAAGTCATCTACCTGGTATTTTTTTTTTTTTTTTTTTTTTCTGTTTGAATGGTATGCTAACATCTTAAATTGTCAGAAAAATTTTTTTTAATATCCCCTTCCTTTTTTAATTTTTTTGTTTTCTAGGCTGAGCTACGGGCAGCTGTATTTTTAGCACTTGAAGAACAAGAAAAAATAGAGGTATGCAAATGAAATTAATCTTTATTGTATCTTTTTAATTTATAATTCAAACTAGGAAAAACTCCTGTATTTTTTTTTCTTTTATTTATATCATGACATAACCTAGATAATTTTTGAAGAATTTATCATTAAATATGTATTATAGGGGAAACAATTACCATTCCTTTTGAGGGATATTTCAGTACTTTGGGGTCAACAAGATAGAAGCATTTAGGTTGGAATATAGGTGCTAGATAGAAGCATTTAGGTTGGATAATACAGGTCCTAGCATCAGAATAAGAATTCAACTCCTCAAATCAAAGATATTGAAATGGGGATGCAGCACCTATCTCTCAGTAAGTACTTAACTGCAGTCCCAGCATGTAGTAGGCAGGGAAAATTAAGTAAAGATTTTCATTTAATCTTGATTTTGGTATAGAGCAGAGCTTCTTAAACTTTCCGCTGAGAAATTTTTACATGACCCTGGAGATATAGTATTTAAAATAGTATAAGTCAAACATTTACTGACAATCATAATTTTGTGACCCCTTCCCATGCAGTTATATGATCCCATATGGGGTTCTGAAAGCAGTAGCTTAACACAAAAGCACAATATCTTAGCTCTGATGTCCCCATGCCTTTTCACAAGCTATGTCTTCTGGAATGTATTTAGTTCTTACCTCTTATTAACAGTCTTGACCCAGTAGGGAATTTAATAAATGGCATGTTGGTAATATGTGGAATCACATGCTTACAGTATTGTTTCTTGAACTTTTTTTTCTCCCAAATATAATGAAAGCAATGCCTAGGGTGAGCGTTTTTTTTTTTTTTAATTTATTTTTTATTTTTTAAAAATTGGATTTTAAAGCTGTTCCTAAAGCAGAAGCTATTTCTTTAGAAAATACATGGTAATGTGTGTTTTTCCTCCTTTCTGCTAACTTCAGTGGTAATCATTGTTTTGCTTAGGATCAGGGTCTATTTAAAAAATATATTGCTTTAAATCATGGATTCTTAATTTTTTTCCCCCCGTTATGAAACTTTTCTGTAGTCTATTGAAGCCTGTGAATCCCTTTGGATCCCTTCTTAGAATAATATTATAATGTACAAAATAAACTACATAGGATCATAAAGGAACTCAATTTTGTTGAGATAAGTTCTCCTGCTTTAAATGGTGTAATTCTTAAAGCTAAAATGAATTTATTTTCTAAGTCCTTTCAGAATAATATAATTTTTGAAGCACAGAATCTCCGGTTTCCAAGAGTATTTGAAAAGTAGGATTGTATAAAAGCTAGGTTTATAATAAAGCAAAAATTGCTAATTTGGTTTCAAATAAAATAATCATAAAATATTCTAAAACCCTTAAATACTTTCAAACACCTAATCTTTTAAAATACATTTATAATTTATTTTTACTTTAAAAATGTAGCTTTATGGGGCAGCTAGGTAACCCAGTGGGTAAAGAGCACCAGCCCTGCAGTCAGGATGACAGAGTTCAAATTTGGCATCAGACACTTAACACTTCCTAGCTGTGTGACTCTGGGCAAGTCACTTACCCCCAATCGCCTCAGCAAAAAAAAAAGTAGCTTTATGAAAATCGGTAAATTAATGATATATAAAAACTTCGTATATGCAGTATTCACTTTAGAAGATTAATAATAGAATTCTGTTGATAGTTTAAAGTATAATATTAAAAGTGGCAGTGTAGTACATTGTGACCATAGAGCATAGAAGTGAAATTTTATAGATTTTGAAATAGAAAAGTTTTTAAGATTGATAAATTAATTTTAGACTTTTACAATTGTCTTTTTTAATAGAACAAAACACCTTTAGTGAATGAAAGCCTGAAAAAGTTTTTAAATACTAAAGATGGTAAGCACCTTTTTATCTACTTTTGGTTTTTGTTTACTCAAATTAAATTTTCAGATCAAAACTTGAAAGAATTCCATTTGATATTATAAAATAATTTAATTCTTTCTTCCTTTTCTCTTTAAGATAATGTAAGAACTTTATTATAGATTTATTATAATCTGACTATTAATTGTGTCAGATAGTGAACTATTGTAGACAGTTTCAATCAGATTAACTCTAGCCATACTTGTTTGGAACAAGGCAATTTGCCAGAAAAATAGTTACTCCAACATCAGGATGGAAAATCCTGTGTGGGTAATTGTAATGTATTTGGAGTTAATTATAGTTTCTAGTGACTTGTTCTTGAAGGGAATGTAAATCTTCTGTTTTTCATATTTTAGTATTAAATATATTACAGAGAAATAATTTTTTTTCCTGAAAATTTCTAGCAAGCTTTGTTTTAAAAACCTTATTCTTTTGTGGTATAGTACCATTTCCTAAAATACAGGAAAACAGTTTTGCAAAATACTAAATGTTTGAATGAACAAGTATGTGTTTTTTTTTTTCCATTTACTTTTGTAGGTCGTTTAGTGGCAAGTCTTGTTGCAGAATTCCTTCAGTTTTTCAATCTCGACTTCACCTTGGCCGTCTTTCAGCCTGAAACTAGCACAGTAAGAATGTGAACTTCTCCATCTCATCTAGTGTCTTTTTGTGACTAGAATATGGAGTTAACTACATATATTTAAATTTCCCTTATATATGTATTTATCCTCATTTTGAATTATTTATGCAACTTGAGGGATTTTGAATAACTGTTTCCAAGATGGCTACGTCCCTCCTACCCTGTAGTCAGCAATTGGCCAGAAAGACTTTTCTGTAGGATCAAATCATCTAGGAGGCAAGAAAGTGGACTACAAGAAAAAAATGGCCCTATTCTTATTGTGACTACCAGAAGTAAATTCATGTCCTGAATCAGATGCTCCCAATGTGTTTTTTAAATTTTTTTTAAAATTTTTTTGTTGTGAGGAGAAATGTACTTTGTTTTATTATAGTCATTATATGAAGGCCGTTTTCTATAGATGAGTGCTGTATTTGTACATATTTAAAGACTTGGGGGTTTCAGATCTGCTGTTTGATTTTTGGCTGTATTTCAATTTCACCAAATTATAGATACAAACTTATCTTTCTTTATATTGGCTTTATGTATTTATTGAGTGCTCCATTATTAAAATATAGTTAAGGGTACTTTTAGCTCCAAGAAAATTCAACTTGTCTTAGAAATTAGGGCAGTTCCCTTGTACAGTGAATTTAGTGGTGATAATTTTTTTTTTTAAATTAAAGCTTTTTATTTGCAAAAGATATGCCTGGGTAATTTTTCAACATTGACCCTTGCAAAACTTTGTTCCAAATTTTTCCCTCCTTCCTCCAACTCCCTCCCCCAGATGGCAGGTAGTCCAATACATGTTAAGTATGTTAAAGTATATGTTAAATCCAATATATGTATACATATTTATACAGTTATCTTGCTGCAAAAGAAAAATCGGATCTAGAAAGAAAAAAAAAAAAAACCTGAGAAGGAAAACAAAATGCAAGCAAACATCAACAGAAAGTATGAAAATGCTATGTTGTGGTCCACACTCAGTTCCCACAGGCCTCTCTCTGGATGTAGATGGTTCTTTTCATCATTGAACAATTGGAACTGGTTTGAATCATCTCATTGTTAAATAAATAGTCATGTCTATCAGAATTGATCATTGTATAGTCTTGTTGCTGTGTATAAAGATCTCCTGGTTCTGCTCATTTCATTTAGCATCAGTTCATATAGGTCTCTCCAAGCCTAGCTGAAATCATCCTGTTGGTTGTTTCTTACAGAACAATAACATTCTATAAAGTCCATATACCATAATTTATTCAGGCTATTCTCCGACTGCTGGGCATCCATTCAGTTTTCATTTTCTTGCCACTACAAAAAGGGCTGCTACAAACATTTTTGCACATGTGGGTCTCTTTCCCTCCTTTAAGAACTCTTTAGAATATAAGCCCAGTAGAAACACTGCTGAGTCAAAAGTTATGCACAATTTGATAACTCCATGGACATAGTTCCAAAGTACTCTCCAGAGTGGTTGGATCTGTTCACAGTTAGTGGTAATATCTTAAAGCTAATTCCCATACTGGAGTCTTAAAAGGAGACGTATAATATTGTACTCTTCACTGCCCTTTATGAACCCCTCATGAATGTTTCTTGAGAGCACAATTCATTTCTTTGTTACTTTGCACATATTAGGTAATAAATGGTACATAAGGCAAATAAGGTAGCTTAGGGCTAATTGCAGAGGTCATGAAGTCTCTCATGACAGACATTTTAGTTGGATATTATGCAAAGAGTGAATTAAAAAATACTTATTAAGCATTTACTATGTGTTGGCACTATGCAAAGTGAGATAGTCCTTACTCTTAACATTTTAAGATGGAGAGAGAATTCTTATGAGGCAGTGATAGCCAAGAAGGAGAGATTTTATCTAAGAGCTTAATTACATTGGATCCACAAAACAGTTCACATCCTTTCCAGAAGTAGTGGTAGTATTGAGTTAATAACTTCCCAAAGCAAGCGGTAGAAAGTGGTGGTAGTGGCACATAAACCAGGATGGTTTCTGAAGCTCTTGAGGGAGCACCAAGGCAATAGTATATACTAGCAAATGACAAACTACTAGGGTAGATGGTCATGGTATGAAACATTGTCTCAGCTGGGTCCATCTGGATAAAGTGGGATAGGTGAGTTTCTACTTGGCAATCACAGCAACTCATCATAGACAGTATGGTCAGACATTGAGAAACGAATTGAAAGAAAATGGAGGCACTGAAGAGAAAACATCTTTTTAAAAACTACACAAATGAGCTGAGTGGAAGGTGGGGAGTGAGTGGAAAGGATGGCAGTATGATGAGAGCCGGGGCAAGAGTGAAGGGTTTGGGAAGAAGTTTTAACTGAGAAGAATGGAAGGAAATAACTGGAGGTTTCACAGCAGCTAAGTCTTGTATAGGAGTCAAAATGGAGGCACTGGAGAAAAAGACAACTTAAATGCAAGATAAATGTGCTGCTTTCTAGAGCATCCTTCATTTGATGAAATAAACTCCAGAAAAAATCATAATTAAAAAAAATGGCTTAAGCTTTCACAACTAAGAAAAACAAAAGTAGAATAAAATAAAAAATGAAAAGAACATGTGTTTATTAGGCGCTTTCTATGCCTCAGGTTCTGTACTAAGATAGATATTGTTTAATTTGATCTTCATGGCAACTATGTAAGGTAGGTGGTATTACAATCCCCATTTTACAGTTGAAGAAACTGAAGTAGACAAGATGATTTGCCCAGGATGACACAGATTAGTAAGTATCTGCAGCTACTATCTATCAGACTTCCGCTCTAATGTTCTGTCCTTTGCCACATACCTCTATATAGTAAGAATTAATCTTTGTAGAGCCCTGATGAAATGTTCAAAGAGGGAAAAATAATTTGAGGAATTCCTGACATTCCTGGTCAGGCTAACAGAAGCAGGGGCAGCTTGTGGCAGGGAAGAGAAACCCTGAGAGACTTCCAGAGAAGAGGATGGAAACTCTTTGGTAAAGTAGCAAAGGAAGAATTGGTAGATCAGAGTTATCAAAGCTAGGAGTATTTGGTTTGTATAGGTTTCACTCAGTGATTCAACATATATAGTGATGCTGAATTTAATGTTATTTTTGGTTTATGTATACATTTGGCTTTTTTGGTTAGAGATAGCAGGCAGGGTTTGTTGATTTCATGTGTCACAGATGAATTAACATTAATTATTTTTTAACATTATTTTTTTATTAGCTGTCTCCCATCATAATATCATTAATAGAAAACTAAGTTTATAAGCATGTCAAGTTAACCAATGCATGAAAACTTGTAGCTCTTGGCTTTTCTGTAATAACTGAAAGTAGAAAAGGAAATTGAATTTTTCTTGGTTTTCTCTAGATTTTATTTTTATTGGGACCATTTCTGATACCATAAATACACTGAGCTTAGAGCTCTCAGATAATAGACATCTACACATTTATTCCTCAGCTTAATTTCAGCAAGTATAAACTTTCATCAGTTACAAAAACACAGCATATTAAGTAGTAGGTTTGGTTATGTTTAAATTAAGGCTTGCTGAAATTAATATAATTTTCCATATATAATTGTAAAAGTCAATATCAGCATATGATCTATAAAATACTGTTTTGATCACATTGTATCATAGGAAAGAAATTTACTTGTTGGCTTTGATTTTTAGAGAATGAAGCAATTGAGATTTTTGATACATATTTTTTAAGTGAGAATAATAAAGAGGAAAAAATAGATTTCACTATTTTTCTAATTGTCATTTGATTAATTTTTTTTTCTCATGGTCCTCATATTCTTAACTTTAAAGATCTTTTATTTCATTGGTGTGGGCTGAAGGGAGATTAAAACTTCTCTATGCCTTACTGGACTTAGTTCTTTTTCCGATTCTGGTACAAAAAAATTAGGATCTGGCAGTCTTAAGTTTTCCTTATTATTAATACAGACTGTTTCTGGATCTTTACTTGAAATCTTTTCAACTTTTAAAAAATATATCAGAGCTCATGTTCTGTTGACATTGCCTTCAGGAATCTCGATGCCATTGATAGGACATTAGTTGGAGAATTTAGGAGAGTTAAACATCCATATGATTTCTGGTTATTTGGTAGTAGATTAAATTGTTTTTAATATAGGGCTGAAAGAGACTTGAAGTAACCATTTTCAATCAGTAAATTGTTATATAAATTCTCAGTAAATTGTTAATATTTTTGATCATTTTGATACACTGATACACTTGATACTTTTTTTTTCCCCCTGAGGCAGTTGGGGTTAAGTGACTTGCCCAAGGTCACACAGCTAGGAAGTGTTAAGTGTGTTAAGTGTCTTAAGGCCAGATTTGAACTCAGGTCTTTCTGACTTCATGGCTAGTACTCTATCCACTGTGCCACCTAACCTAGCTGCCCCCTACACTCCTGTTTCAATTAATATTAGCTCTTTAACTGGTTCCTTTCATTGAACCTTTTCCAAATTAATGATGCCTCTATTAAATAACAAATCAATACTAATTAACATTAGATTTGCTATGAAAGGACTATTGAACTTGGCCACTGTTTGTGATTTTGATAGTTATCTTGCCTCATTAGATTTTTAATTCATTTGTAAAATAAATTGCAAATTGTAAAATTGTAAAAATCTTCATCTAGATGGAGAGTTCTAACTTTTGGATAATTATGGATTCCTTTAGCAGTCTGGAAAGCTTATGGACCTTCTTAGAATAATATTATCTGCATTCATAATTGATGGAAATGTTAAGTTTCAAGTAGAGATTAGTAAAAATCAATTTACAGTATTTTTCCCATGTAGTTTCACAGATCTTTTGAAATGAGTATCTATCCATGGACTCTTAAGTTAAGAACACCAGGTGCTCTTACAATTTGTGTCCATACCATTTTTTTACAGGATGGCTTCATGGCTCCTTTATTTAAAGGAGTATATTGATATTATAGTGCATTGATACTAAATCATATCACGTAAGTATAAAATAAAATTTTTTATAAGGTGATTCTTGAGCCAACTGGTCACATAACTTAGAGATTGCTAAGATAGCAAAAAAAAAAAATCCTCCTTATGAAATAGTATAATAAGATCTCATTGATGAATAGCCTATATGAGATTTTTTAAGTGATCTCAGTGTACTTTTATGCATCTTTTCATTTCTTCTATTAGAGAGGTTTTGGAACAAAGTGGATCTTTAGGACAGCTTTAGACTTGGGAAGAAATAGGTTCATTTTTGGTCTCTCACATACCATCTGTTTGACAAGAAGACTTACTTATTAACCTTTCAGAATGATAGTAAATTTATAGATGAGTTACTGATTTTCATTGATGAAGATTATTTCCATACTGGAAGTTATAAATAGCAATGGCAAAACAGGTTTGAAATAATAAACAAAAAACAGCAGTGGGTGTTATGAATAAACAATGAAATAATTGAAAAGTTAGCATTATAAAAAGGAATTGCCTGTAAATTGTAGTAGGTGAAAGATGAAATCACCAAGGAAACCAAAGGTTCAATATTCCAAGCATATTAATTTATTAAATAATGCATGCTAATTGCATAACAGATCGGGACCAGACTTCAGCTTTAGACTGGACCCTAAATCCAGAGGGAAGACAGATCTTTATATATTAAATAATAATCAAAAAAGGCCAGTAAGTTAAAAAAAAAAGGTTAAAAAATTAAGTTACAAAGTGTGACATTATGTAATCTGATTTTTTAAATTGGATTAAAAATTGGGAACTTTCCAAATTAGGAGGGGGAGAGTCAACAGGTGCAATTCCATGAATTCAGAAGACATGTCCCACTTCCCCCAAGTATCTGTAAACAATCAGAGGAATATGGAAACAATTGATAGATTAGTATGAAGGCCAGTTTTTAAATAAGACATACTGATTGTTTGAGAGATATAATTGTGAAAAAACTTCTTGCTTCAGTCTTTAGGTCTCACTGGCTTTTTGATCAGTGTAAGCTAGACCTTAGAGGTCTTTAAAGTAGCAGGTAAAGGTGATTCAGCTTCCCATCCATGCGGTTTCAATTCAAATAATGCAATAAAGTTATTTCAAAATTCCCACAATTAAATAAAAGTTTTCTCACAGGACACAAAGTGAACTAAACTCATAAATAGAAACTAACCTGGCTCTAGAATTGAGTCATAAGATGGAATCAGTCTGGTTCAAGCAACTCCCCAAATTAACCACTTGCTGTCCTACTCCTGCCAGTTTCTTCAAAACCTAGGCTAAGTTAGGTTAAGTGATTTATTTTGGCTTTTGACTCTATATACTGAGAGAAAATTACCTTTAAACATTAAATTTAAAAATTGTTAGTAGTTCATTAGTAATTTACATTTATGTGGAATTTGTCAAACTGATACATTAGGAAACTTTTTGACAATAGTTTTAATCTAAGTGAAATTTCTAGGCTACAAGAGTCTGAAAGGAAGTGGTTTAAATCGTCTTTTTTAAGTAGTGTCAGTATATGTATTTGTATTATTTACAAATTACTTTGACATCCATAAATGAATCTGATTTTTTTCTTCTCAGTACCCTGCAATTTAGAGTAGGTGATAATTCCCTTATTTTACAAAATGAGGAAACTGAATCTGAGAGACTATATGCCTTCTTCAGGATTGTGTTAACTAGTAATTGACAAAGCCAAATCATGATACAGGGCTTTGATTACTTTTTCTCAAAATGATATATTCCATAACTTGAATATCACTGTCTTCTATGGCAAGAAGAGAAACAAAATAGATAGTGAATGGTTCACTTAAATAATTAAATGAGCCCTTTTCTTGGGCTTTAATATTTCTAATAGTTTTTATAGGACTGTGTAGTTATTTTCCATTATCTATACTTATTGCCAAGTTATTTATTATTTTAAAAATAAATTTTTTTTTACTTAAGTTTTTAATATGCCTTTCCATCTTTTCCTCTTCCTCTCTCCCTGATATTTCCTCCCAACTTCAATGGAAAAAAAAACCTCTCTATCTTAAACGTGCATGGTCTAGGAAAATATTCTCACCGTGACCTGTATCACTTTTTTCGTTTACCATCATTTTGATCAGTTCCAAGTTGTTTTTCTCTACAATGCTGTTATTTTATCAATCATTTTTCTGGGTCTGCTCACTTTTTCTTATCAGTTCATAGAGGTGGTCTTTCCAGTTTCCTTTGAAACTCCATTTTATCATTATTTTTAGTATACAATAATATTCCATTGCATTCACATATCACAATTTGTTTAGCCATTTCTAAAAAAGGACATACATATTTTTTGTACATATAGGTCCTTTAAAAAATTTACTTTGGTGTACAAGCTAGATGGTACAGCTTGGGGCAAAGGTTTGTAAAATTTGGTGACATGGTTCTAAATTGATTTCCATAGTAGCTGGACCAATTCACAGCTCAATGAACAGTATTTCAAAAGAGTATCAGCTAGTAGTTCTTTTAGCTTCACCATTCTTTAACCCCATTGTTTTTTCTTTCAATCTGGATTAAATGATTTGCCCAGGGTCACACAACTAGTAAGTGTCTGAGGCCATATTTTCAGGTCACTCTAGGACCAGTATTCTACTGTGGCAGCTAGCTGTTCCACCTTTTCCATTGCTTACTGAAGTCATTTGTGATTCTGTCATAATTATTTTGCTGTAGTTCAAGTTGAAGAGAATGTAATTTTCTCTCCTCTTTGTCTTTTTATCTGTGATACCTTGCCCATAATATGTATTTTGTATTTTATGGAATTATATTTCTTTAATATGTTTTTGGAATTGATCCCCTCTTTTAGGCTCAGAGAATCTTACCTTTTTTTCTCATCTTCTTAATATTTATAGTAATTGTTATATTATGTGTGATAATTCTTTACCATATCTCTTCTTAATATCACATTGATTAACTTTCTTCAAGTTTTTCTCCACTTTAGCTTCTCTAGAGAGATTTACATGGATCTAACTGTTCT
Source organism: Antechinus flavipes (assembly GCF_016432865.1). NCBI lineage: Eukaryota > Metazoa > Chordata > Mammalia > Dasyuromorphia > Dasyuridae > Antechinus > Antechinus flavipes. The sequence goes on from NC_067401.1 coordinate 358,502,453, forward strand.
CCATACCTGAAATTCTTTTACTTTGTTTCCTAACTACTTTGGCTTCCTTCAAGTTATAAATCCCAACTTTTATGAGGAAGTTTTTAGTGATGCCTCTTTAATTTTACTATCTTATCTCTGTTGATTATCTCCAGTTTATTCTTTACATATCTTATTTGTAGATAGTTGTCTGCCTGTTAACTCCTCCATTAAGTTTTGAGTTCCTTGAGAGCTTTGTGCTTTGTGTTTTCTTTGCTTAGTACAGTGCTTCACATATAGTGCATGATTAACAAATACATATATAGTACATAGAAATATAAAATGTTTAACACTTAAAGGAACTTTAAAGTTTGTCCAGTTCTCCCTTTTTCCAAATAGGAAGTAGAGGCTCCACATTAGAAGCAACTTATCCATAGTTACATAGTTATAGCATGTGGCAGAGCCATAATGTGTGAATCCATAATTTTTAACTAATGCCAGAGTTCTCTTCATACTTCCTATCTCATATCAATGATTAGGGTGTCCCAAGAGTCTTTATGCAATTTTGAAGTATGCTTTAAGCTACTAAAACTTACAACTTCATGAAAATTTTTTGAACATCTTGAATTTAGCATGTACATGTATGTACCACATATATGTGTCTTTTCATATGTGAATGACAATAAAAACTCATACTATTTCAAGGTTTATAAGAATAACTGAGTAACAAAAGGTCTAGTTTAATCATTAAGGACCTGCCACATTAATTTATATCTATGTATTTCTGAAGAAGTAACAATTCCAAAACTTCTTAAAATCTCTGAGCCCCAATTTTTTTACCTATTAAACAAAAAAAGGATAACACTTATACAACCTACTTCTTAGAACTCTTGAAAATGTTATGAAGCAAATATTTTTACTATGTTATGAATTTTATAGTGCATTATAGTGCATCATTTTTTTTTTTTTCAGATTCATGGGCTTGAAGCTCGAGAGAATTTAGCCCGTGATTTAGGAATTATTGAAGCAGAAGGCACTGTGGGTGGACCATTGCTGTTAGAGGTAATCAGACGATGTCAGCAAAAAGAAAAAGGTTCAATTACTGGGGAGGTAAGTATGAGTTTTATTTTTTCTGGGTTTTTTTTGATGGCAGAAATGTGCTGTTGAATTTCCCAAATTTTCCCTTAATCATACATTACATTAAATATGTAAGTCAACACAGGCTCCTAAGACTGGAGGTTGAAAGAATTGCATTATGTGTTTTTAGATTTGATGATATTTGAAAATACATTGACAATGCCAGTCTCTGAGAAGATAAAAGAATGAATATACCTAGGAATCTCTTTTCTCATTATTCTCCCTTGAAAACAGCAGTAAAGATACAAAAAAGAAGTAAACTGTTAGAAATTTTCTAAAAAAAAAAAATTTAAAAAAATCAAGACGAAACAAAAGATTACAGTGAAAAGGTGTTCTGTTCTCAAAGAAGCTGAGATACAAAATAAAAAAACACCTTTTGGAATGGATAGAGAATAATTACAAATATCACATCAGAAACATACTATAATTCTTTTTAATCCAGACTGCAGACAACACAGTTGAGTAAATTAATGGAAGTCATGAAATTGATACTAGCTGAAGGAAATAGGTTTGTTTTGCCTTTTTAAAAGAAGACTCATAGGGTTCAAGATAGTTATGTTCAAAGGCTGTGATGTGAAGAAGGAATTAATTGTTTGGCCTCAGAAGTAGGACCAGAAGTGCTACACAGAAATTACCAAGAGGCCAATTGTGCCTTGTTGTTAAGGATAGAATCTTATAATAATTAGAGTTCTCTTAAAGTAGAAAGTTTTGCCCCCAGAGATGGAAGATTTTCTTTTCTAAGAGATATTTACACAGATGCTGAATGGCAACTTTTTGGATATGTTGTAATGGAGATCTTTTCTTATATGAGTTAGATTAGCTGTCCACTCTTTCTTCTATACTGTTTTGTTTGTTGGATCTCATTTGAGTTGGGTTTCCAGGCTTGAGTCACCAAGTTCTTCCTGGACATCCCAAATAGGAAAACCCATAAACATCTTAAACTTAAAAAACTTTTCTCTAACGTCTTTAGACATTATTTAGAACAGAATCCCTATAACTGTTGATTTGAAGACACTATCATCCTCCTAATCCTTAAGTCAGTGTCATCCTCAATTTCTCACTGTTATGTATTCCATATATCCAGTCTTTGGCACGTCATTTCTTTACAACCTCAGATCTTCCCATATTTCTACTCCTATAGCCACCATTTTGCTACAGATGCTTTCATCATATTTTGCTTGGAATATTGTAATAGATTTTTGATTGGCCTTCCTGCAATAAGTCTCTTCTTAGTTATGTCTATCTTCCTCATAGCTTCCAAAGTTATTTTCAGTTTCTTGTTTCTGCTTTTTCATTGGTAGTCCCTTAAGCCTGGAATACCCTTTCTCTTTACCTCTACTTCTTGGCTTCCTTCAAGATATAATGCAAATGCCATCTCCCCCAAGAAGTCTTGCTAGTTGCTAATGTCTTTTCCTTCTTTGCATTATCTTCCATTTACTCTTATTTGTGTGTTGTACATGTGCTTATATAAACATGTATAGATAAGCGAAAATACCTCTATAATAGTTCCTTTGAAGGGTGGTGTGAGGAGCAAAAGAGATGATGTTTGTGTGACAGTATCTGCCATAAATTAGATGCTTAACACTTTTTTCCTTTCTCACCTATGTGTTATATGTACTCTATCCCAAATTGTCTCCCCTATTAGAATGTGACCTTAGAAGGCATAAATTGCATTTATTTGCTCATACTAAATGCTTAATAAATTCTTGGTTATTGACTGACTAATGACAATAATTAAAGAGAACAATTGCAGAGGAAAACAAGGAAAAAGAATTATGCAGTTTAGGGTATTTTTGATTTAAAAAAATCAAAATTTAGTGTTTAAAAATATAAAAATTTTGTATAGAGCAAGAATTCTTAACTTGGAGTTCACAGATTAGAAGTAGGGTGTGGTTTGTGTTTCAGTGATTTATTGATGATGAGAGAATATTAGTATTGAACAACTTTCATTCAGTGTTAGTGTGAAAATGTTTTCTACTTATAAATTAGATCTATTTGGATCACATTTTATTAGATTTCATATAATTTTAAGGAGAGTCATCAAATTAACATGGCATCTTTAAACATTCCTGAGAACTCTGAATAAGACTTAAGTAGCATTTATGTTTTCTGGAGGAATTTTAGTAGGTATTTCTGGTTTTATATCTACATGAAAAATATTACAGATCAGGATTGTATCACTTATCTCAGTGAACCCAAACCAAATCTCATTTTTGGAGGTTATGAAGACAGGACATGGGATATAAATTCAAGTACTCTGTACTCATATGTGAGAGTAACAATTAAAAATGTTGCATGGGAGGATAGCTACATGGTGCAGTAGATAGAACACTGGCCCTAGAACCAGGAGGACTTGAGTTCAAAGTTCAGACAATTAAAATTTTTTAGCTGTATGGTCCTGGGCAAATCACTTAATCCCAGTTGCCTCAACAACAACAATAAAAACCCCAAAACATTTTGCATATGTCTTTAGTTTTTTAAATGCTTTTTCAAGTGGAAACATCTTTTGGTTCCTGTTAATCATTTCTGCCTCCCTCTTTAATAGCACAGACTGTAATAGAACTTGACTTCAATTTCAGATCCTATTTTCTTAGAGTCTGCAGTGTCATAACAATTAAGTTTATAAAGTAAAAGTTGAGTTACAAAAATAATTGGATTAATCTATAATAATCAAATTTCAGTACCCCAATAACAAAATGCAATAACTCAGGCAAAAATATAAATAAGTTATATAGCATGCTGTTTGAATTATTTCATAACTTATATAGAGAAAGTTAATGGATAAGTTAAGGAATTTTACTTTTTTTTCCCCTAAATATACTGCTTTAAGGTTTGCAAAATGCTTTACAAATACTCTCATCTTAGAAGGTAGGTGCTATTATGATCCTAGATGTAGATAAGGAAACAAGCAGACAGATTAAGTGACTTGCTCAATGTCACAAGAATAACAAGGTTGAATTTTGAGTTCAAATCTTCCTCTGTTTGCCATTTAGCTGTCCATATACATAATTACATTTTAATTGCATTATGACTTACAAATGTATCCACACACATATAAAAGTAAGCACACATGAACTATGTACATGAGCCTTTGAAAAATGAATTTTGTTCTAGGATACAAAGAAATAGATAAATTTATTAGAGGTAGAAATTTCAACACATTTATGAATCATAATGCAATAAAATTATGATTAAAAGATTTCAGTGATTGTGTAAATATTTAAAATAAAATAACTGGCAAAGAAAATACAGCAATGGTTTTCCCAAATAATTCCATATAACCACTAGGATTTATATAAGAAATATTAAGTTAGTTCAAGTCTGGGAAACAATCAGTATGACAAATCTTATCAATAAGAAAAGTATAGGATTAGGTCTTTATCACATGACATACCCCACAATAAATTCCAAATAGAAGTAATATATATCTTAAAATAATTTTTAATGGAAGCCAATGGAATAATTTAATACTTATGGGGCAGAAAACTCTTATTCAATAAATATAATTGTAAGAAGCAAGATGTATTGATTTAATTTTCTGAAAATAGCTCCTGCAGTGCAAAAAGTCATGCATAACAATTGGAGAAAAGGTGACCAAATCAAGAAACAGGAATGTGCCACATGACAAACATGAAAATCTTTACATATAGTTGTAATGTTCTTGCTAAAATGTAATGTTTTCTGTTGAGGTTTTCTTGAGGTTTCTGGAGGCAGTCTTCATTTCAGTTCAGTAATCATCACAAATGCAGCCAGGTGTTAAAGTCCAAATCCTTTATTATCTCCTTCAAAGTCCTGTCTCCTTCACTTGGGGTTCAGCTAGTTTTCTAGAGGCCTTCCGGAATCTTGGTTTCAGCGGAGAAGTGGAAGAGGAAAGCCTTTAACCAAGGTGGTTATGAGATGGGATGAATCTGTCTGAGTCCAAGGTCTTGTGCTCCAGCCTTCAGCCTCCAGCCTTCTATCCACTTGCCTCTGAATCTCTCTGAATACAAAGGCTTGTGCTTCAGTCTCTAGTCACCACAAAGGTGGACAATGGAATGAATGTCCTGCCTCTGAGAGGTTCTAGTGTGCTTGTCCTTTCTGGCTCTGAGAGCTTCTAGCTTATATGCCCCACACCGAGTACAAACCAATCATTTTATTGCTAGGAAACCATTATTTGTTGTAGGATTAAATCAATGTTAAACTAGATTTAACTATTGTCTCCTCAATTCCACTTAGTACCTTGTTTTAAGTTCTGGCCCATAACATCTCCTTTTGGATTAAATCAATCATACTGAACCATGCTAAATTAGATAACTATTATCTCTATCAATTGTAAGAATCCTTTGTTTCAAGTTTCAAGTTCAGAGTTCTGGCCCATAACATACAGTGTGTTTTGCAAAGTGAAGAAATTGGGGAAAATAGAAAAAGTTCAAAAAGAAATTCAGAAGCAAACAAGTGTTTTTAGACAGACTGCCAGAAGACTTGCATTTAAATCTAGTGTCAGACATTTACTAGTTGTAAGACCTTGGTAAAATATTTAATCTCTATTTTCTCTGTAAAATAAGGATAATAGTTTTCCAAAGTTGTGAGGATGAGATGAGATAATTATCAAGCGTTTAACATTTTATCATAGTTGGGGAAAAACTTTTGAACACCAAGTTAGTGCAGTAAATGAACAAGTTCAGGATGAGTGAAGCAGGAAACAGGTGTGAAACTCAAAATGAGCTCTCTCATACTTTACAGAGGCAAGGTCAGAGCCTTTTAACTCTTCTGGTTACAAAGTCCTTCCTTCATCTCCCCAATGTTTGGTAATGAGCTTAACATTCTTTCCTGATCCTCCTACAACATACACACTTAATATGTTCCCCCTCCCACTACATTCATTGTATGACCATTAAAATGAGCCATAGCTCCTCTTGGGAAGAAATTAATATTTATGAAGGAATTAAGCATTCATCCTCTAGCAAAGGTCTGACCTTTGTCTTTTAGGTTTTTTTTTTTTTAACTACATAGCTACTTCTACCCAGTTTTATGTAGTTTCACTTGGTTTCAGATGCTCCCCTACTTCCTTCCTTTGGATTACTTCCAGCTCTAGACTTGTAGTTTTTCTCCATTTTGGGAACATAGTTGTTTATTGTTTCTCACACGATGGCTATGAAAATGTTAGGTATTATTTTTTAAAAACTTTTAAAGTTTAAATATATATGTAAATATGTATATTAAATTTGTTTTGATATCATGTGTTTTATATTCTTAATGATGACTAGGTTTAAAACAAAACTGGGAGAAAAAGTTACAGTATATAATTTGGAAATATAAAATGCACTTGGGTCACTGGCATTCACTTTCATGACATGTATCAACATTTTATGTTTAGTTAAGATAGAAGGAAAAGCAACATAGCCTGGGAGATCAGAAGATAATTTTGGTTTCAGTTCTGTATCTTTGAACACATTCTGAGTAGAGGGTTGTGAGAAAATGATTTAGCTCTTCAAAAAGTATCTGAAATAGTTCCTAGACTGTGTTACATTGAAGTACTGCCAGTGTTGTTGCAAGAAGAATTTGACACTAACATGCTCATTATTCTATTAATAATATCCCCCCTTAAAAAAGGAATGTAGGTGAAGAGCTATTATTAGCAACTTAGGGGAGGATGGAATAATTTACATATTAGTGCCATGGATAAGGGAAGAATTTGACCAAATGAGAGCTAAAATTGTTAGATATAAGATGGATAATTTTGATTAAATTAAAAAGTTTTTGTAAAAACAAAACCAATGTCATTAAGATTAGAAGAAACCAAAAAATTTAGGGGAAAATCTTTGTAGGAAATCTTATAAAAGCCTCCTGTCAAATATATAGGTGAATCAAATTTATAAGTATATAAGGCATTCTCTTGTTGGTAATGGTCAAAGTATGTGAATAGGCAGTTTTTTGAAAAAATCAAGACTGATTATAGTTATGAAGAAATGCTCTAAATCACATGATTAAAGAAATGGAAATGAAAACAACTGAGAGATATCACCTCTTGCCTAGCTACTTTCATTGGCTGGAGATGTTTCTATTGAGGCCAAGATTCTATATTGGATTATTACATATACTATTTAGCTTAAAGAAAATCTTATCTCTTAGTATTCTTCATCCTGACCAGATGGTATGCAAATGTATGATTAATCACAGATATTATTAGATTGTGCATCTCACAAAACCATTTGTTACCATTTTTGGAAATAGCTTATAGTATCTATACTACTGGTATGTTGGTAGTTTTAAAAATCAAATAATTAAATATTGATTACTTATTACTATAGTACACAGTGTTTGAAAGGTAAGAAAACACAAAAAAGAGCCTGTTCCCACAAAGATTAGTAATTTATTCAGGAGTATGGTAAGTGGAATATTAAATATTTTGTGTCAGGAATGTCCAAATAATCGACTCTCTTTGATCCTGGGCAAGTCACTTAACCTCTTGGCCCCAATCTTTTCATCTGCAAAATGGGAATACTAATAATAACTACCTCACAAATAAGAATCAAATTAGTTAATAATATTATGTCAACTATATATATATATATATATATATATATATATATACATATATATATATAAAATAAGCATTTTACAAATCTTGAACTGCTTTATAAAGGTTAACTAATGATATTTTTAATAAAAGTTAAGGAGAATGGAAAACTAATAATCAACTTGAGTTATTTTTTGAATATTGGCTAGGATTTGATGATAGGCAATCTGTAGAGTGAACAGTGAAATGTATTCTGGGAACTTGCCCATAAATCTGTTGGTTTTCCATATTTGTTTCCCTTAGTTTCTGGAAAACTGAGTTAAGCTAGAGTGAAGAGTTTAGAAACATTAGTTATGATGAAGCTGGAATGATATAAGATCAGTTTATATAGAATGCCATGAGTTAATCACTCCAAAAAATCTATCTAGAAGGGCCAGTGCAAGTAATCTCCTTAAAAAAAGATATTATCCCTTAATATCACACTTGTGCCCTCTGTCTATATGTATTCATTCTAACTGCTATATTAATGAGAAATTTCTAATGTTTCAAGTATCATCCTCCCATGTAGGAATGTAAACAGATAAACCTATTTAAGTCTCTTATGATATCACTTTCCTGATTATTTATGTTCTCCAGAGTCCTATATTTGAAAATCAAATTTTCCATTCAGCTCTGGTCTTTTTATCAAATGCTTGAAAATCTTCTATTTCATTGAATTTACATCTTTTCCCCTGAAGAATTATACTTGGTTTTTGGGTGTAATCCTAACTCCATTGCTCTTTGGAATATCATATTCCAAGTCTTCCAGTCCTTTAATGTAGAATTTGCTAAATTTTGTGTTATCCTGACTGTGGATGCTTGCAATATTTTTAACTTGACCTGGGAGTTCCAGAGTTTGGCTATAATATTCCTGGGAATTTTCATTTTGGGATCTCTTTGAGGAGGTAATCTGTTGATTCTTTTCATTTCTATTTTACCAACTCTGGTACTAGGACAATTTTCCTTGATAATTTTTTGAAAGATGATGTCTAGGCTTCTTCTTCTTCTTCTTCTTCTTCTTTTTTTAAATCATCATGACTTTCATTCAGAGCAGTAATTTTTAAATTATCTCTCCTGGATCTGTTTTTTGGGTCAGTTGTTTTTCCAATGAGATATTTCACTTTTTTTTTTTTTTTTTTTTTTTTTTTTTTTTTTTTTTTGGCGGGGGGGAGTTTTGCTTTATATCTTGATTTTTTTATAGTCATTAGCTTCCATTTGCTCAATTCTATTTTTTTTAAGTAATTATTTTCCTCAGTGAGGTTTTGTATCTTCTTCTTTCCCAATTGGCCAGTTTTGCTTTTTAAGACATTCTTCTCCCCCTCCAAGTAAATCTGTTTTTAATACACATTACTTTATGAACCATATTGGAAGAGAAAAATCAGCATAAAAGGGAAAAATCATGGGAGAGATTTAAAAAAAAAAAACAGAAAAGAGAAATGAACATAGCATGTGTTGATTTATATTGAATTTCCATAGTTCTTTTTCTGGATGCAGATGGCATTTTCTGTCCAAAGTCAACTGGGATTACTTCAAATCACTGAATCACTGAGAATAATCAAGCCTTTCATAGTTGATCATCACACATTCTTGCTGTTACTGTGAACAATGCATTCCTGGTTCTACTTGTTTTGTTTAGCATCAATTCTTGTAAATCTTTCCAGGCTTTTTTATAATCAGCGTTTTTTATAGAACAGTAATATTCCATTATCTTCATATATCACAGCTTATTTAGCTATTCCTCATATGATGAGCATCTACTCATTTTATAATTCTTTAATACCATGAAAAAAGCGGCTACATTTTTGTACATGTGAGTCCTTTTCCCTCCTTTAAGTTCTCATTAGTTTTTTGCATTTCCTTTTGCACCTCAATTCTTTCCCCAATTTTTTCTCCATCTCTCTTATTTGATTATCAAAGTCCCTTTTGAACTCTTCCATGGCCTGATCCCAATTCTTTATTTTCTTTGAGGCTTTGGATGTAGAAGCTTTGACTTTGTTATCATCTTCTGAGTTTGTGTTTTGTTATGGGCCAGAACTCTGAACTTGAAACAAGGATTCTTACAAGGTACTAAGTAGAATTGATGAGAGTTTAACATGGTGCTTAATAGTTCTCTAAATTCAGTATGATTGATTTAATCTTACAACAAATAATGGTTTCCTACTGATATAATGATTGGTATACTCAGTGTAGAGTATGTAAACCAAGCTCTCAGAGCCAAGGAGAGAGATTCATTTCCACTTTCAGTCAGGCTCCTGGTGGTTCTCCTGGGAGACTGAAAGCTTGGATTCAGAGCTAGGGAAGACAAGCAGACTGGTGGCTGAAGCACAACTCTTTGAACTTAGATTCATTCATCCCATCTCACACCACCTTGGTGGCAGGCTCTCCTCCTTCATGTCTCCACTGAAACCAAAACTCTGGAAGACCTTAAGAAAGCTAACTGGGCCCTAGGAAAAAAGACAAGACTTTGAAGTAGATAATAAAGGATTTGGACTGTAATCCCTGTTTACTCTTATGGTGATTACTGAACTGAAATGAAGACTGCCCCGAGACCCCCAGAAAACTGAACCACCAAGAACATTGCATTTTGGCACCCAACATGGGGCAAGAACCTACATTTGTGAAATTAGGGTAAGTACAAAAAATAGATAAGAAGGATACTTCGTAAAGGGCTAAACTAGTGCTTCAGCTGAAATGGGACATGTTTAGAAAAAAACTTCAAGGAAAATGTGTTGAAAGCTTGGTGAAACTTATAAAAAAAATCAAGGTTTGATTGTAACTTGGGAGTAGATTATTGAACTTTTAGAAACAGTACAGTACACATCTCCTTGGTTCTCAAAGGAAAAAGAATTCGATCCAGAGGAGTGGGAATTAGTAAGAGAACAACTATATGAATATTACAATGATAGTGGCCCTGTTTCAATTTCTTTTTTTTTTTTTAATTTTTTATTTAATAATTACTTTATATTGACACTCGTTTCTGTTCCGATTTTTTTTTCCCCTCCCTCCCTCCACCCCCTCCCCTAGATGGCAAGCAGTCCTTGATATGTTGGATATGTTGCAGTATATCCTAGATACAATATATGTTTGCAGAACCGAACAGTTCTCTTGTTGCTTAGGGAGAATTGGATTCAGAAGGTATAAATAACCCGGGAAGAAAAACAAAAATGCAGATAGTTTACATTCGTTTCCCAGTGTTCTTTCTTTGGGTGTAGCTGCTTTTGTCCGTCAGTTATCAATTGAAACTCAGGTCTCTTTGTCAAAGAAATCCACTTCCATCAAAATATGTCCTCATACAATATCGTTGTCGAAGTGTATAATGATCTCCTGGTTCTGCTCATTTCACTTAGCATCAGTTCATGTAAGTCTCGCCAGTCCTCTCTGTATTCATCCTGCTGGTCATTTCTTACAGAACAATAATATTCCATAACATTCATATACCACAATTTACCCAGCCATTCTCCAATTGATGGGCATCCATTCATTTTCCAGTTTCTAGCCACTACAAACAGGGCTGCTACAAACATTTTGGCACATACAGGTCCCTTTCCCTTCTTTAGTATTTCTTTGGGGTATAAGCCCAATAAAAACACTGCTGGATCAAAGGGTATGCACAATTTGATAATTTTTTGGGCATAATTCCAGATTGCTCTCCAGAATGGTTGGATTCGTTCACAACTCCACCAACAATGCATTAGTGTCCCAGTTTTCCCGCATCCCCATCCAACATTCATCATTATTTTTTCCTGTCATCTTAGCCAATCTGACAGGTGTGTAGTGGTATCTCAGAGTTGTCTTAATTTGCATTTCTCTGATCAATAATGATTTGGAACACTCTTTCATATGAGTGGTAATAGTTTCAATCTCATCCTCTGAAAATTGTCTGTTCATATCCTTTGACCATTTATCAATTGGAGAATGGCTTGATTTCTTATAAATTTGAGTCAGTTCTCTATATATTTTGGAAATGAGGCCTTTACCTGATTCAATTTCTAAAGAAACATTTTATACATATAACTTAAAACAGCTGGCTTTAAGAAATTATATAAGTATTAGAATAAGAAAAAAAAAAGAGCAGGAGAGGGAGGATACTGACAAACTAGGTGAAGAGAATGAAGAATTGGACAAGAAAGGAGTTAAGTACAATTCTGAAGAAATTAAGGAATGTGGTGCTTCACAGCAGGAGCCATTAGGGCATTCCCAACCCCTGACTGTACCCCCCTCAATTAACCCTTCATGGAAGGAGGAAGAGGAGGGGGAGGGACAGTGACACAATCAGCACCACCTATGAAGCAGCCTATGACAAGATTACAAAAGGCACTTGTTAAAGCTAAAAAAGGATAGAATAGATCTGATTTAAAAATAAATACATACCCTGTTATTGAAGAGTTTGACTCTTCAGGTCAACAAAGAAGATACATCCTTTTTCATCTGGAAAAAAATCAAGTATTTGAAAAAAGGTTGCATTCTTTATAGGGCTACATTGTCTTATGTTAAGATGATATTAGAGAATTTGGCTTATGAAATTTTAACCCTTAGTGATTGGAAATCCATAGCAAGGACATGTTTAGAACCTGGACAAAACTTGTTGTGGCTTTTGGAGTATAGTGAACTCTGCAGAATACAAGCCCAATGACATAGGCAAACTGGAGTTAATATACAAATCACCTTTGACCAACTAGAAGGTAAAGGTCAGTATGCAATCTTCAGCACAGAATAATTACCCCATAGCAGCATATGAGCAAATTGCTGCTGCTGCTTTTCCCTCCCAGGAAAGCAAGATTGAGGGGAAGCCTTCACGAAAATAGAGCAAGGTCCCAATGAACCTTTTCCTGATGTTGTGGGACATTTGCAAACAGCTGTCATATGAACAATTGGAGAAAATGTAGCTACAGGAATTATGATAAGACAACTGGCTAAGGAAAATGCTAATGAGGTATATGGGGACTACACAAAGATGCTCCTTTAGAAGAGATCATAAGATGCTGTGCCAGGCTATAACGCAGAACATGGGAAATCAGGGTCTCTCTTGGCAAGGGACTTCCAGAGAAACTCATCAATGCTTTCAGTGTGGTAAAGTAGGGCATCTGAAAGCTCAGTGTTGGTGCAAGATAAGAGTGAGAAAACAGCGTGAGAGAATAAAACCCCAAACTCTGTGTCCAAAATGCAACAAGGACTTCCACTGGGCCTCAGAATGTAGATTGACCCAGGGAAATGAGAGGCAGGGCCCAGCTCCCGGGCCCCAGGTGGGGCATGATGGCAGCCAAGGCTATGACCAGAGAGTCTTTAGAAATTCAGTATTGATATGATCAATCAGCAGAGAAACAATCTGATAGGAGAAAGGTATTACATGATCAATCAGAAAAAAAGCAATCAGATGGAAGAAAGGGATTATATGGTCTATCAGCCAAGAAGCAATCAGAGGAGGAAAAGGGGTTGCAATAAGGGAAAATAGAGTTGTATGCAGCAGGGATATCCCCATGAGAGGTGAAATCTGTTCCTGTCTGGCCCATGGATCCTTTGCCTACAGGCACAGTAGGCTTGACCATTTCCCCTCCTGAGAGTGCTTACAAAACAGTGTTCATCCATACACTGATGTGGGAAACTGAATTTATGTAGATAGTATCCCAGTCACTAACACAGGTAGACAATGTGTGATTTATCAAACAGGAGAAGTAGTAGCATCAAGTTTACTGATACAAGACTCCTAATAAGCAATCTGGTGATAGTTGCCCAGATTCTGACTCCAAGCAGCAGAATCCAGGAATATTCTAGATTGCAGTAGTTAGAGCTGACCCACCTGTGCTCACTATCTATGTAAATGGCATACCACTAGAAGGGTTGTAGACACAGATGCAACTCATACAGTCATTAGAGGTGCTACCTGGCCCAGTCATTGGCCAAAGATTAAGGCAGACTCCTATATATCTGGTGTAGGAGGATCAGTAGCAGCTGAAGTTAGTGCTGCTTCTATGAGATGGACATTTGAACAATGTAATTGTTCAACTTTTGTTGTTGAACAAATCCCCATCAGTCTGTGGAAAAGAGACATTTTACAGCAGTTAGGATTACAATGAACTACTTCAGCTTTTGAAGGCCTACCTGCACTCTGACCTGTTCCCATTCAGTGGAAAACTGATACACCAGTATGGCTAGAACAGTGGCCTTTAACAAGTGATAAAATTCAGGCCTTAGTAGATATAGTGCAAGAGCAACTTGACCAAGGACACTTACAATCCTCTCTTAACTCCCTGGAATTCCCCTGTATTTGTTGTAAAAAAGAAATCTGGAAAATGGAGGATATTGACTGATTTAAGAAAAGTAAATGAACAGATGGAAACTCTGGGAACTCTTCAGCTTGGACTTCATCTCCTACTGAATTACCTAGAGATGGCTTCTTTGGGTTATAGATATTAAGGATTGTTTCTATTCCCTCTAGAAAAGGAGAACATGAAAAGATTTGCCTTTTCAGTACCTAGCGTTAATTTAGCTGAGCCCTATAAGAGATATGAATGGATAGTTTTGCCACAGGAAATGAAAAATAGCCCTACTATGTGCCAAATGTATGTTGCTGCTGTTCTTACTCCAGTAAGAAAAGCATTTCCAAAAGTAATATTATTACATTATATGGATGATATCTTGGGATGTGTACCTGAGGAGCAAATGTTAGAAGCATGTTTACAAAACACCATAGAACTACAAATTGCATATAGCTGCAGAAAAAATTCAAAGACGTGCTCTTTTTCAATATTTAGGACATGAAGTATATCATAAGGTACTTAAAGTACAAAAGGTTTCTTTAAGAACAGAGAAATTGAATGCCTTAAAAATGATTTTCAAAAATTAATAGGAGGTATCCGATGGATGCGTCCAGTATTAGGCTTAATTACCAATCAATTACAAACATTATCTGACATTTTAAGGAGAGACACTGCTTTAAACTCAGCATGCCAGCTTACAAAAGAAACTCAAGAGGCTTTGAGAGAAGTTGAATTGGTTTTATCCAATGTGTTTGAAAGAGTCACTCAACCCTTGGAAATAGCAGTTTTTGCTACAAAAGGAGCACCCACAGCAGTCCTTCATCAAGGAGACACAGTGTGATAAGACTGGGTGAACCTCCCAGCACAACCACAACAAAGCCTTGCTCTTTAAAGACCCAGTGCTTTTGGCTAGAATTTTATTAAAGACCATTAAACAAGCAGTACAATAATCTGGGATAAAGACCTGACAAGATATACACATTCTACAATGAGATGAACCAAATTGGTTCCATTTGTTCAATAATGAATAGAACCAGCTACACCCAGAGAAGGAACTAACCACTACATAGAATTTCCAATCCTTCTGTTTTTGTCGGCTTGCATTTTTTACTTCCTTCTCAGGTTAATTTTACATTATTTCAAAGTCTGATTCTTCTTATGCAGGAAAATAATTGTATGGATATATATATACTTATATTGTGTTTAACACATACTTTAACATATTTAATATGTATTGGTCTACCTGCTATCTAGGGGAGAGGATGGGGGGAAGGAGGGGAAAAGCTGGAACAGAAGGTTTTGCAAGGGTCAATGCTGAAAAATTACCCATGCATATATCTTGTAAATAAGAAACTATAATAATAAAAACAAAAAGATATACAAATTCTGTACCAATGCACAAATTAATGTATGCTGTGAAACCATCCTAAAGTAGCAAATTTTGTTGGCCACAGCTCCAAATTTTACACACGGGTCTTCATTAAAGATAACCTAGCTATTACATAATTGGCAATGGATTTTTATAGAAAAGGTCTCTAAGATTCCTCTTAAAGGACCAACTGTCTTTACAGATGCATCCAAACATAACATTTGTGCTGTATACTCTCATGATTTAACTATAAAGAGAGTAGTCAGAATTCCTTTTCAGCCCATTCATTAGAATGAATTGTATGCAATCATTCTAGCTCTTATTATCCAGGAAATATAAATATAATATCTGATTCGGCCTATTCAGTAGGTGTGGTACAAAGAATTGCCACATCCCAAATAAAATTTGCAGCTTCTAATATTTATCAGCTCTTTAAAGAACTTCAAGAGCAAATGAGAAAGCATCCAGGTAAGATTAATATCCTGCATGTCCACTCTCATAGTGGACTTCCAGGTCCTATTTTTTTATGGAAATTCAAAGGCAGATAGCCTTTTAACTATGTTAGCCAGTACTCCTTTATTTCAGGAAGCCCAAGAATCTCATTCTAAATATCAGGCTTCTTGAGCTTTATGTTTAAAATTTGGGATAACAAAAAAGGAAGCTAGGAGCATAGTAAAAAAAAAAGCTGTACAGCTTGCCTTCCTTTCCATGCTCCTATGCTCCCTTCAGGAAGTAACCCTTGTGGTTTGAGATTCAGTGAAATCTGGCAAATGGATGTGACCCATTATAAATCTTTTGGTCGTCTGTCTTTTATCTATGTTGTAGTAGACACCTTTTCAGGATTCACTTTTGCAATACTAGCAGCCAAAGAGACAATCCGAGTTGTCAGTGAATTCCTCATACAAGCTTTTGCAATCATGGGTGTGCCACAAGCAATAAAAACAGATAATGGGCCTGCATATATTTTTAAACATTTTGCACACCTTTGTGCCCAGTGTCAGATTTTACACACCAGTGGCATACCCTTTAGTCCTCAAGGTTAAGCTAACTAGTAGAGAGGAAAAACAGAGACATTAAGATGCTCCTCCAAAAACAAAAGAAAGGGGGAGCCATAAGTAACCCTAGAGAACTTCTAAATTTAACTCTATACCATCAGTATTTAAATTTTCGATAAAAATGCACTGGCTCTGGCAGACAGGTTTTGTAACCCGCCAGAAGGCCAGTGTCCAGTGCAAGCAACTCCACTATTTTTAGATAATCACCAGGTGATGTGGAGACCCAGAAAGTAGTGAATGGAAGGGACCAGGTAGGTTAACTTGGGGAAGAGGATTTGCTTGTATTTCTACCGATGAAGAAGGAATCAGATGGGTGCCAATCAGCACCTAGAGACAGAAAAAAAAGAAAAACCTTGAAATAAAGGAGAAGACCTAAGAAACATCTGACAGAAACTGAGAGCATGGCTGATAATGAGTTACAGAATTTCAAAACTCACAAGAATCATTGGATTCCCTGAGATAAAAAAATGTTGAAACAGAACTTCAAAATCTGCAGGAATCATGGAATTCTCTGACACATGATGAGACTATTGCAGGATCCCATCTCAAAACTTGAAGGAATCATTGGATTCCCTGCACATATGAAATAATGGACAATAGATTCCTTTTGGACTATTTCTAGGATTTATAGACATGTATAATTCCTCATGTTGATTCATAACTACTAGCCTGTGTTATATTGCTATGTGCTTATGTAATAACTCCCATGTTGATGGATTTATGTATATCTGTTTCGAGTGAGACCCTTTAGAAAACTACTAATCTGGTTTGATTCCCTATTTTCCTTTGGTTTTCATCTCCCTTCCTGAGACGTCAGGGAGGACATGATTACCTCTTTTTATGATGTTTTCACCCCTTTTTTGAGGAATCAGGGAAGGTGGTGTTCTGACCTCCTTGAGAAGTCAGGGAGAGTGACCACTTTAAGTTCTAAAACAAAAGAAAGTGGGAGATGTTAAGCAGCAAAACTCTGAACTTGAAGCAAGGATTCTTACAGGGTGCTAATTCAGTGGAATCAATGAGAGAATGGCTATCTAGTTTAGCATGGTGCTTAATAGTTCTCTAAGTTCAGTATTATTGATTTAATCTTACAACAGTTAATGATTTCCTAGTGATATAATGATTGATTTATACTCAGTGTAGAGTATATAAGCCAAGCTCTCAGAGCCAAGGAGAGAATTCATTTTCACCAGTCAGGCTCCTGGTGACTCCTGGAGGACTGAGAGAGCTTGGATTCAGAGCTAAGGAAGACCAGCAGACAGGTGGCTGAAGCACAGGCCCTTGGCCTTAGATTCATTCATCCCATCTCACACCACCTTGGTGGCAGGCTCTCCTTCATTTCTTCACTGAAACCAAGACTCCAGAAGACCTTTAAGAAAGCTAACTGGGCCGCAAGCCACAAGACTTGGAAGGAGATAATAAAGGATTTGGACTTTAACCCCTGGCTACCTGTGTGGTGATTACTGAACTGAAACGAAGGCTGCCCCGAGACCCCGAGAAAACTGAACCCACTAAGAACATTGCAGTGTTTTGAACCTCCTTGTCACCATAATAACTTTGAATGATCAAAACCTTTTTTTTTTCCTTTCCATTTTCCTGCTTTTAACTCTTTGTTAGAGTAGGTCTCTGTTTCCAGGGTGGAGATGGCACTGTCCCAGGCTTCGGAGGGTTTGTGCAGCTGTTACCCTGCACCCCATATTGATGGATTTATCAATTATTATTTATTATTATTATATATTATTATTATATTATTATAATACATATAATATAATATATTATTATTATTTATTATCTATTATTTTACCTGTTTCAAGTGAGACCCTTCAGAAACCCTTCTGGAATCTGACCACAAGCCCCCTTATCTGTAAGATAGGGATAATAATAAAATCATGTGTGAGGGAAGAAAATAGAAACAGTAATGTTCATCTATTCCCCACAGAGCTAGTGGAAAGTACTTGCTCTAGAATCCAAAGTGTTCAAATTCAACTTCTAATGCTTCCTACCTTTTTGACTTTTGGCAAATCATTTGCTCTCTCAAGGTTTTGGTTTTCTCATCTCTAAAATTAAAGAGGTTAAATTTAGATGGCATCTGTGTTCAGTCATTCAAATCATTTATTCTATGATTTAAAAAGTAGCCTGGATATAATAGTAGTGATTATAGAGAGCTGGCTTTAGAGTCAGGAAGAATTAGGTTTTGACGAGCCTTTGATGTGTATATACTTGAGGGGTAGAAATTGAGGAGCAATGGCTGTCATAATTTTAATCTTTTCAATGCTTCTGACAACTCTTAAATTTTTTTTTTTACCCTTGATAAAGAAAGTTTCTCACCCAGTACAATCATACATCTAATCATCAAAAAAGATAATCCTTTTCTGTCAGGGATCCACTTGGGTCTCAAATTCTCCAACTTGAACAGGTTAAGAATGCACTACATAGAATAGGTGTGGCAATTTAAGGAGTGCCTATCAAAGTGTGAGACAAGCTACTAGAAATACCCCTCACCCCCCAAAAAAAGGTAAGTCTGACTATAAGCCAACTTTGCTTCTAATCTGATAAATCATATATTGAGACTCAAAGACAGAAGGGGAAAAAAATGAATAAAAACATTTTTAAAATACAGTAAGATATTGAATAAGTGTTTACTATGAAAGAAAAATGAACCAAAAATCCTCTCCCCAGAGATCATAGAATCCTTATCCATGGTTTCATTTCCCACATCCATGCCTTTGTACAGACTATATCATGTATTTGAAATATAGTATTTTATCATCTTTAACTCTAAGCTTTCAAAGCCCAGCTCAGGTGCTGCTTCTATATAAGGCCTTTCCTGATTTCCCCCCTCCTCTTTTAATTAAACCTATTATTCCCCCTGTCTTTTACTAGTTGGTTTTATATTGTTTTCACCTATATAATGGTACCTTGGCACTCTGTTTCAAAACTTGTCAAATTCCCTATTTAATGCATTTTGACAAGATAAAAAATGCTTCAGCACTTGATGCTTGCTCAGCACTTGTACTTTGTTGTTACCTTGATTGAGCAGTAGGGATATGAGGTTGATCAGGTGTTCTGCCCTGCTGCTATAGCTTCAGTTGTGGGCAGCTCATCCTCAGTGAAAACTACAGTGATCTGCCCATGATGATGAGAAATTGTTGTGGGGCAGTTTCTTCAGGTCGGTGTAGCTGCATGTAGTCTCCTGCATCCTAAAATAGTACTCGAAAGGGCATGGAATAGCTGGCCTATTCAGCAGCTGAGAGGCAGAGGTGGAGGATCTAGGATTCCTCACAGTCTAAGCCTTGTAGCCCAGTGTGTGGAGGGCACCACAACTTCTCTACCTGCATAACCAAGCTTGCTCAACTCTCCCCTCCATCTTCCCCAAAGCTTGGACACAGTAGGGGTAGAGCATAAAGGTCAGGGTTCTCCCTAGAAAGTGAATAGGGTCAAGAAGGGAACCTATATTGGGCTGACTTGTTTCTCTGCAGCTGGAAGCGCCACTTGTCCTTTTGGGTAATTGGGTAGGGAGGAGTGATTAGGCTATGGATTGGAGATGTACTCCTTATGGGGAAAATTTTTTTGGTACTTAATTTTGCCAATTATCATGCCTTCTCGAAACAATTCATGACACGTACTGTAGTATCACTGTACTCTTTTTGTCCATATTATTTCCCCATAGCAAATGTAAGTTCCTTGAGGACAAGGACGGTTTCATTTTTATCTTTATCTTTAGTGCCTATTACAAAATGGAATTTTTTTTTTTGTCATTTGTTCTTTTTTTTTTTTTTTTATTCTTTAAATAACTTTTTATTGACAGAATCCATGCCAGGTAATTTTTTTACAGCATTATCCCTTGCATTCACTTCTGTTCCGATTTTTCCCCTCCCTCCCTCCATCCCCTACTCCAGATGGCAAGCACTCTTTTACATGTTGAATAGGTTACAGTATATCCTAGATACAATATATGTGTGCAGAATCGAACAATTCTCTTGTTGCACAGGGAGAATTGGATTCAGAAGGTATAAATAACCCGGGAAGAAAAACAAAAATGCAGATAGTTCACATTCATTTCCCAGTGTTCTTTCTTTGGGTGTAACTGCTTCTGTCCATCCTTGATCAATTGAAACTGAATTAGCTCTCTTTATCGAAGAGATCCACTTCCATCAGAATACATCCTCAAACAGTATTGTTGTTAAGGTATATAATGATCTCCTGGTTCTGTTCATTTCACTCAGCATCAGTTCATGTAAGTCTCGCCAGTCCTCTCTGTATTCATCCTGCTGGTCATTTCTTACAGAACAATAATATTTCATAACGTTCATATATCACAATTTATTCAACTATTCTCCAATTGATGGGCATCCATTCATTTTCCAGCTTCTAGCCACTGCAAACAGGGCTGCCACAAACATTTTGGCACACACAGGTCCCTTTCCCTTCTTTAGTATCTCTTTGGGGTATAAGCCCAGTAGAAACACTGCTGGATCAAAGGGTATGCACAGTTTGGTAACTTTTTGAGCATAATTACAAATTGCTCTCCAGAATGGCTGGATGTGTTTACAATTCCACCAACAATGTATCAGTGTCCCTGTTTTCCCACATCCCCTCCAACATTCCACAGTGTGTAGTGGTATCTCAGAATTGTCTTAATTTAAATTTCTCCGATTAATAATGATTTGGAGCATATTTTCATATGTCTATAAATAGTTTCAATTTCTTCATCTGAGAATTGTCTGTTCATATCCTTTGACCATTTATCAATTGGAGAATGGTTTGATTTCTTACAAATATAGAGGCAATTCTCTATATATTTTGGAAATGAGGCCTTTATCAGAACCTTTGACTGTAAAAATGTTTTCCCAGTTTATTGTTTCCCTTCTAATCTTGTCTGCATTTGTTTTGTTTGTACAAAAACTTTTCAATTTGATATAATCAAAATTTTCTATTTTGTGGTCAATAGTGAGCTCTAGTTCTTCTTTGGTCATAAATTCCTCCCTCTTCCACAGGTCTGAGAGGTAAACTATCCTATGCTCTCTGAATTTATTTATAATCTCATTCTTTATGCCTTGGTCATGAACCCATTTTGACCTTATCTTGGTGTACGGTGTTAAGTGTGGGTCAATGCCTAGTTTCTGCCATACTAATTTCCAAACAAAATGGAATTTTAATAAATGTTTGTTGATGCTTGTGTAAGATAATAAACAATATTAAAGTGAAAGTTTTTTTGATACTATTAAAAAGAAAGTGGAATGAGGAGATTGTCTCTTTAGTTTTAAATATACTAGAACTATTCAAAATACAACTTTTAATTATGTTTTTATTTTCATAAGACATATGAAATGTTTTAAATGGTATATTTCTATTTAGGGAGGACTGGATCTTTCTGATATACATTCACCACCAAAATCCCCAGAAGGAAAAATGGCAGGCTGTCATTCAGTACCAAGTAAGGTAAGTCATTTATAAATTGCCAAATTGTAAGTATTTCTGGGATTAATAAATTATATAAAACTGCTTTTGATTTTTCATTTTTGTTGAAATGATGTCAGATATGACTGTTCTATAGTTGGCTTAAAAACTATTTTTTTTAATCAAATATGAATGTATCTTATGTCTTTCTGTGATTTGTCAGTAGTGCTTTAAATTCTGTTTTGTGAATATGATTTTGTTGTGATAGCTATAACTAAATTTAAATGTTTGTATATTTTCACCTGTTGTGGTTTATGGTGCTATTTTTTTCACTTTGAGTTGAAAGAAAATTTACAGGATTTTTATTTTAAAGATTCTGCTTGGGAATAATAGTCTGACTTTAGAATACAATTATATTTAAGTGATGATAAGCTTGGGTTTCTTTCAGCTTTCAGTAAAGACAGATGCTCAGATTTGGAGCTAAAAACAAAATTTGATTTGTCTTATTGAGGCTGGCTTTGCATTTTGCTTTTAAACTCATTGGTTGTCTTTGTCTTCTGGTTATGTTCTCCTGTATTTTACATGTTGTACTTAAAAAGTAAACTCAGGGAGACTAGGTGATTTGCACAAGGTTTCATAGTGTCAGAAGCTGAATTTTAACCCAGAACTCAGCGTCCAGGGTTTTTTGTACTACACCCTATGGGAAAAAGACAGGCTAGAATATTTTTTGCTAATAGAAGGGAAAAATTGAGATGAACACTGGAGTTTAATTCAGAATATCTGTTAGGGTTATGGATGATTGACTTGATTCTTCATAATACTTAGGTTTTGGCTATAGTAAAGGAATGTAATATCACAATCTATGATAATTTCTATCCACTTTATGCTTTGTGTATATTTCACTATTTTCTTTTCAGTTTTTTTATCAGAATTATTCTAAGTGAGAAAAGCAAATTGAATTCATGATGAAAGAGTCACTAAACATATAACATCAATCAGATGAAAGTAATCTTTGCTAGCCTAATCATGCATAGAATTTTGGAGGGAGGAAAACATTACTGTGTGTTGAATTTTTACTTTAGTATTTTTTTTTTTAATTTTATTTTGAATGGAACTTTTGAAAGTTTACATCTAAACAAAAAAAAAAAAATCAGTATTTTATTTGTAGTTATTTATAGCAGTGAGGCAGGAATGAGCAGGATGAGAGATTCTCTGTGTTAGATTTCTGACCTATTAGACCTTATTTTAAACTTAATTTTTTATATTAATCAAAATATTTATAGTAGATTATCATGGAAGTGAAACACAAGTTCAATTTAATAAATGTTAAAATGATGTTAAAAATGATTTTTAATTTTAGGGAAAAAAAATTATGTCCTAGAATCAAGTGTCTTCAATATAGAATCAGTTTTCTTCTATGTAGAAATAATTAATTTAGACTTGGTAGAGAGAATACCCACATAAATGGGGGTAACAAAACTATTGAAGTATCGCTGTTCTTAAATTTATATGGGTATTTCCAGTATAACTTTTAATAGCTATTTTATTTTAGAGAACCAGAATCCTAAGTAAAAATCTCCCTTTTACTTTAATACTTAAAAGGTCTGTGATATCCTTTCTCAAATGTAGATTGCGATCCTTCTGCAATCTAGTAGATGATCTTGTTGCTCTGGACTCAAAAGACAGAATCTTGTATCAGTCTCATGAATTTCTCTTTATTTGGCTAGACTGGCTAGACATACAGTTTATCACTGGGCCAATTTTTTTGGAAATCTATTCAGTTCAAGTGAGACTTGTCAAAGTTCATACTTCATAGACATAGCCTTTAAGACTCATGGTCATCTCTATAACACAAATGAGGAATCTGAGGATTGTATCACTAAAATGAATTTTTTTTTTTTATCTTTGTTTCTTGAACATTAAGGAAGTAAGGAAGTTATAATTTGGATTTTTTTTTAGTCACCTAGAAAATGTCTGAAAGATACTTTTATAGAAATAAAGTTGTCTCACCTCAATTATAGATAAACCTGTAAGCTAAACTCCAAGGAATCCTTTATTTTCCCTTCCTCCATTTTGTTTTTCAAAAAGAGCTAATACTTCTGATTTACCCTTTAATGGGATAGAGGGTCATATAAGTACTTATTACTAATATGAAAGTTCTTTGGTAAACCTAGAACTTCCCTAGTGGCTAAGGGATTTAATCATAAGCTCAAGTCCACCCTTATTCCAATTAGTTCTGGCCTGTCCTAGGCAATGTTGGTTTGTGACCTTCTCTTTTTTAATTTTTTTTTGTCTGTTCACCCAATCTTTTAAGGCTATTTAGATAATCAGATATCTCTGAAACTACATGAGTATGGTAGTCTCGCTATAGACAGACTCCTTAAACCAAATTAAATAAAGTTCCAGAAATTAAAAGGATAATGACTGTCCAGCTTTGTTTTTGGATTGCTCAGGAGAAGTATGGCTGTTTCTGGATCATTACATATTAAAAGTATATATTATCCTCATCTGGCTAAACTCCTAATGAAAAACAATTGCTAAGAATATTATTTATACCAAGAGTAAACAGAAAAGGAAACAAGCAGTTACTCTTTAAGTAAAGATTTTTTCTATTTATTGAGAAATTTCCATTAATCTTAAAGATAAGAATGGTTTATGAGCAATCCATTATTTCTTGATATTATACATAGAAAGATATATATTTTGTGGTAAAAGATGTCATTTTATTCTCATGCTCAGATACCAAGGTATAAAGGACAAGGTAAAAAGAAGAGAAGCGGGGAGAAGGCTGGTGAAAAGGTAAAATGCATGAGAGCAAAAAGGCCGGCAAGTGCTTTTAGATCCAGTAGGGAAAAGCAGCCTGTGCTGAAAAGTCCTAGTAGTGGGTTCACATTGGAATCACAATATGATAATATGATTGAGTGTAAACACAAACTTTTGGGGTTTTTTTTGGAAACATTGCAGTCATTCATTTGAAATTATTATAGAACCTAAGAACATATATGATGTTTTGTATAAAACAAAATGAGTTCTAGTTGGTATAACCATTTTAAAGTTTAGTTTTTCTGATAGAAACTGGTACCACAAGAATACCTATTAAACTATAAATGCCCCTGGTTTTAGGTTTTTATTAGGTAAATAAGATTTAGAATTTTTCTTGTTTTTTAAATGAATATAAAACCTTGTGAGAATATATACTATTTAGCTTCTGTTACATAGATACTTAAGATATTTGTGTATAAATTTTAAAAATTAAAATTAAGCTTTTTTATCAATTGATATCTCACTGCATAGTTCTTCTCCAAGAGCCATTCCTTATAACAGTGTATATTTATGTGTATGTATATGTATAGAGTAATATACATAAACATAAATATGCATGTATAATGCATATAAACATATATAAATATGCATATATAAACATATACTTTATGTACACATACATATATATATGTCTACATAAACATTTCCTTTTTTCCTTCAAGAACTTACTGCTTAATTGCAATAATTTAAAACTTAATTTTACATAGTTTCCTTATCACAGATTTCATGTTATTTACTCATAAGATCTCTAATTAGTAAACTAGTGGATAGCTTGTAATGGGAGATGAGATGGAATGAGTAGCTTTATTGCTATATTCTGATTCCTTTAAATCATATATATTTATTAGACTTTAGATTATTTACCTTTTTAAATTTAAAAATTGGGAGTCTAAAAAGGAGCAGGATAGATTTTAAAAAAATTATTTAAAATGTATACATTTATTTCATTTTGCAAAATGCATCAACTTTGTGCTATTCTCTTATTGATTCTGAATATTTTTATCCTGATTTACAAACTCTTTCAAGATAAGCTAATACTTTCCAGGATCAAAAGTCTTTCTTTTAGTTAATACGGAGAAAAGGAAATAACTTCTTGAATCAGTTGACAGATATAAGCTAGAGAATACTAAGAAATGAATTTCATGTCCCTATAGTAAAAACCACAAAACCTCTAAAACTTTTTTTGGGAATGTATTGTATGAACTTAATCTTAAAAAGCATGTTAAGGTTATGATCGCTTTTGGATAAGATGGATAGGATACCTAAACACGTGCTCACACTTGATTTTTGTCAAATTAGCCAGTATAATATTGAGCATGGTAACTAATGTGTAGTAGTTTAGTGCTTTGGTCTGTTATTTGAGTTTTCCCATTTTTAAATATTAACTAGCTGCCACAGCACCTGAATTCCATTTTCATAGACATGTTACCTCTGCTCTAATCACACTTAGTACCTATTGTTGTCTGTCTTTAGAACCATAGGTATTTTTATTGTTTATATCTATACCTGTGACCAGTAAGTACCTTACTGCTCTTTTTTGAAAATACAACTCTGTGTCCCTGAGCTTTACTATAAGAAAGAGGAAATGCAACAAAAAGCTGAAAAATTAGAACCCTTTTCAGAAATATAGTCTGGTTTATTAACTATTTAAAATTTAAAATAATCTTGTTCTAATCTACCTTTCCATTTTATTTTACATTATGTCTCACATGACAAATTATTCTTTCTAAAATTACTAATGATTTCTTTTCAAAAAATAAAATTTTATTGATAATTTTTTACATTTCCTACATTATCCATCATCCTATTCCCCCCTAGAAAATCCATGCCTTGTAATAAAAAATTATTTTTAAAGGATTGAAAAAATAAGTTTTATCAAAAGTATTGAAAAAGTCATCATGTTCAAACATGTTTCATCTTACAACTATACTTCTCCAGAAATGTAGGAGGCAGTGCCTTTTTCTCTGTTAGGTCTAATATTCATCATTGTAACTTTTTTTTTTAAAATAACTTTTTATTGACAGAACCCATGCCAGGGTAATTTTTTACATTATCCCTTACATTCACTTCTGTTCCAATTTTTCTCCTCCCTCCCTCCACCCCCTCCCCCAGATGGCAAGCAGTCCTTTACATGTTAAATAGGTTACAGTATATCCTAGATACAATATATGTGTGCAGAACTAAACAGTTTTCTTGTTGCACAGGGAGAATTGGATTCAGAAGGTATAAATAACCCGGGAAGAAAAACAAAAATGCAAGCAGTTTATATTCATTTCCCAGTGTTCTTTCTTTGGGTGTAGCTGCTTCTGTCCATCCTTGATCAATTGAAACTGAATTAGCTCTCTTTATCAAAGAGATCCACTTCCATCAGAATACGTCCTCAAACAGTATCGTTGTTGAGGTATATAATGATCTCCTGGTTCTGCTCATTTCACTTAGCATCAGTTCATGTAAGTCTCACCAGTCCTCTCTGCATCATTGTAACTTTTAAACTATTACCTTGTGCTTTTTGTTAACTTTCTTCACTTAAATATTTTGTATTATACATGTAATTATTCCTTTTGTTGTTGTTGAAATTTGCTTCCTTTCAGTCATATATTTTTCACCTATTAATTGAGTTTTTTATTACTGCTTCAAGAAGTATAACTTGTGACGTTCTTAATTTCTTCTCAGTAATTTTATTTCTCTTTAAATGACTGGGATTTATTCTTCAAGTTATGTCTTATTGCTTTATTTTCTTTAGTCTTGTAATAGTTAAGAGATCTTTATGATTTCTTTGCAGATTTTGTACTAATTCTTCTAGTTTTTACATCTGTTAATTTACTTATTCTCTGGATTTTTATTGAATTCTCTTCTTTTTGAAAATATTGCTGTAGCCCTTAACCATAATTCAGTTTTTAACTCCTATTTTTAGTCAGTAAGCTCACCAAAACCAGGCTGCAAAGCAACGTCAATTTCCTCCTGCTTAGGGGATTTTGTCATTCATCGTCCTAGTCCCTACCTTAAGTAATATTTGGGGGAAATAAGAGTGGTTCCAGGTAGATTTCAGGTTCCTTTCCTTCAGGCCTGGTACAATATTGCATATTTTCCCCCTGCCCTATTTGATGTTCTTTTTATTTTCCTATTTGTATTGAATCATCACTTGTCATATTTTATAAGTTTGGGAGAGAGGAGCAAAGGTCTTAAGGGTCTTTTGAATAGTTTCTGCAGTCTTTGGGGTAGAATATCCTTTAGGAGCTACTCCAGACAGAACAACATAGTAACTTCTCATATACTGTTTGCTTGTTACAGGCTGAGGAGAAGGGAGGAAGCCAGATGTGTAATATAAACTTTGTAGCTGGAGAGGATTCAGATATGGCAGGAGTATCTTCTACTATAGGCTTTAGGTTTTAGGTTCTGCTGAAAGTGTGAAGCCTGGTGTGTGTGTGTGTGTGTGTGTTTTCTGCAGTAATTGTTCTACCTTTGGTGCTTTTTTGGCTTGTTTTCTTCTTTGATTTTTGTGTTTGTTTGTTTTGAAAGTTAGTGGCGATTGGGCTTTGATCTCGCACAGTCAGTGATTTCTTAATTGCCAAATCTAATGACCTTTTTCTTAGTCTTTATGAGCCTCAACAGCTTTGGGCTACTTCTTTTTCTTTGGATTTTTATGATACTCTTCTCCCCTGATTCTCTTCCTCCTTGTCTGATTCTCATCACATGTCCTGCTTTCAAACTGTTGGTTTATTACTCTAAGGCTCTGTCCTGGGCCTCTTCTCTTACTTTATTTGCTCTCTTGGCTACTTCCCTACTTCCTTGTTTCCTATGGATTCAGTTATCTTCATACAGATGATACCCAGATCTATATAATGTTTTTGGTCTCTTTTGAGCTTTTTTTTTTTTTTTTTAATCTCCCTGGATTTAAATCTTTCCAAGGAAGTTGCCTGAAAACAAGATTTCCCTGTTTTGCCATTGTATCCTCAGAGCTTCCAGGAACATAGTAGGCACTTCATACATATTTATTGATTATAAGAATTGTAAGTGATGATTTTAAGGATAAATTGAAGAGAGTAATGAATGAGAATGAAGAAAATGTAAAAGCTGGAAGGCTAGCAAAGATACTTGAGAAAATACTGTTGTGTACACTTTTGTAAACTATTCATTGCAAATTAGAATTTTACAAGTATTAATTGTATGTAATGATGAGTAATAACATATGGTACTTTGCAGAACTGTTTACTGTAGATTCTTTGATGTAACAAATAAGGACCCATTCTGTTGCTTTTTTTTTTGGTAAGGAACCTTTTGGGGGTTTATATTTACATCTTTTTGATGTAGGACTGAATTTTTTGAGTATTGTAGTGGTAGGTACAATTCAGTGAGAAAAATGAGTTTGTTGATACTTTGAATTTGTTGAAGGACCTTAACTTCTAATTAAAACATTTTGAAAAGCACATTACCTTTTAAAAACCATAGAGATTTTTTTTGGGGGGGAGGAGTAAATTCTTCTATGGTACCCTAATATTCTAAAAAATATTAATACAGCAGAACTATTGATTTGTATCAGATTTCCTCCCTTTAAAAAAAATTTAAGTGGTTTTTGAAAATCTGTCATTGTTTCTTGCTTTGGTATTTAAAGCAAGATTTTTCCTGAGAGTGGTGGTTTTTTCCTCTTTTATAGTGGATTTTCACATTAAAATTTTTTTTTCACTTATTCTTTTTAAGTACTTTTTGGTTATGGCTTTCAAAAAATTAAATCTTAAACCAAATAGTAGTTTACTTTATGAAGGTTAAAAACTAGAATATCTTTGTATAAGATGGTCAAAAAGTTGATTTTTTTTTTGCTCTGAGAAAATCAAAAAAGATGTCTGTCATATAATTGATTTCTTTCATCTGAAACTCCTTTTATAGTGCAGTTTAAGAAACTAAGTTAGAAAACAAAACTTGGTTTACCCAATTCTAAATCTAGCTGCAGTAATATAATTTCCTACTGGAAAATGAGATGCATATCAGTACTTATGGCAGCTAAAACAGTGTTGGTAAAAATTCACTGATAGAAAATGAGTTATATTTATTTCTGTAAGTGTTTATATATCCTGGAGTAGTAATGAAATACTTTTTTACTGTGAGTTCATAATCAGAATAAGGTTATTTTGGATCTCATCTGAGGGAGTTTATTTACTAATGCAGGTACCTATTTTTGTTATTTTGCCTAAAGCCTAGTGTTAGGTTCTTATATATGTAATAACCAATTATTGATTAAACTCTAACTCTGTAATAAAATAATGTATACTGAAATGTCACTGTGAGTCTTATTTCCAAATAGTTAGGAATCTATCTCTTCCTTCTTAGCCTTCCCAAAGGGAAATTTTTTTCTTTTTCACTGCTTTGATGAGAATAAATGACAAATAACCAAATGTCCATTTATTTTAAAAAGCAGTTTCTAGGGAATGTTATTCAGTCACTAAGGCAATATGGATCTAGCTTAATTGTTTTATACTTTATGTGAGTACTATTATTTTCTTATTATTTCAAGAATGTGAGTTTTTTTCAGTGTTGTTATTCTTTCCGCTTACAATTCATTCCACAATTTAATGGATAATGGTCATAAATCTGTCTTTTTTGGAGGCCTATAGTTAAAGCTTTTCAAATTATATTGGTTCTGTCAGTTTGTGTTCTGTTGGCATCAATAGCTTTCAAGAAACCATTATGTTACATTGCTTTTAAGATTGTAAAGGGGAGAGTGCTATTACTATGAATTGATGAGCCTTATACACTATGGAATCCTAAAAGATGTCAAATGTCAGCATCATTAAAAATATCATGTTTAGTATATTTTCTTTTTGTGCATTGCATTTAAATTCTTTAAAAGATTGGCAATATTTGGTATATGAGGACTGTGAATAAAGTAGATTCATAAGTTGTTCATAGTGAAAGAAATCTGAGAATGAGTACTTGTACTTAATTGATTTTTTTTAATGCCATAAGTTATTGATTCAAATGAGTGGTAATCATTTCAAATTAAAGCAGTTATCTTGGCAAGAATGCATTCATTCCATTGGGAAGACATTCTTCTTAGTATTTTTTATAACTCATGGAATTGCCTTTTGAGCTCCATGGCATAATCTTTTGAATATGTTATCATTAGACAAATTTTCATTCTTTGGAGATGAATTTTAGTTTTTGGAAATAATCTAAAATTATTGATTAGTCAACGTTGGTGAGTAATTGAGGTGGGTAGTTTCATTTTTGTTTAAATACTGGGTGATGTTACATTATGGTATTGAGAGTTTTTTGCTCACAAAGCTTTAAAAACCTTTAAATTTGTCTTAAAGGCAGTCCTAAAAATATTTTTTAAAACAAATTACACTGGAGTAAATATAACCTATGTAAATATAAATATAGTCTATATAAACATGATAGCAGTGTTTTATGCTATATTTTACAATATCAGTCTTTTAAGAATTAAGATCCTGAAGCACTTTAATGACAGTGATGGGTGTAAGCACGCTACAACATGTTGCCAATGAAAAATTACATAGGAAGAATACTGTAAAGAATAAGTTGACCAGTTGGGAAGAGTAAGAGTTAACTCATAATAATAACAACCTTTGTTTTCTCTTGAAACTTGAGAGTTTTTTTTGGAGGATTTAGAGGAAGATGTGGACAAGAGACGTGAAAGGGTTGCAATTATCATCATTGGGGGAGAGAGTGCTCTTCCTCTGGCCTGCATCTTCACTTCAGTGAACACCATATGGTTATATCATCACCACCCCACATTTTCAGTCTCTGCCACCCAGAATTCTGAAATTTCTCTCCATATGACCATAGTCTCATTTCCTTGCATCATTGTTTTGGCCTCACATTCTTTTAAGATCTTGCTATGGTTAGTTAAGATGTGGATCTTCTCCTTGCCAGTGCCAGTCCTCTTTCTTGTGTCTTTGATCTCATCCCACACCATCTCCTTTGGGAGCTTTCATCTTTACTCATCACTGCCATTTTTCTGATCTTAATACCCACTTTTCACTGACTCCTTCCCTGCTACTTCCAAACTCCCAGTTCTTCAGTCTTAAAAAAAAAAATAATATTTGACTTTACTGCTCCCTCAAATTATCACTTTATATGTCTTGTCTATTTTACAAAAAGAGTTTAATTAATATTTAGCTTAGATGCAACTGAAATTCATTTAAGAGAACTTTTTTTTTCATATTTCATATTTGGGGAAATCTAAAATGGTGTCTTCATGAAAAAAGTAATCCTCCTTAAATGAAGAGATAGACTGAAGAGAAGAAGTAAAGACAAATTTTTCAGTTATGATTTTATTGGTTCCCACTATCTGTTCTGCTCAGGACATTCCCCAAGTCTATAACTATCCAGGCTTCATTTTCCTTAACTCCAGGCCTGCATTAGCAATTGCCTCCTAGAAATCTTTCTTTGATGCTCTCAAGGATTTTAGACTCATAATGGAACTCTAAAACCCATCCATCTTTTTAACTTAACTGTATTGATGGTGGGAATTACCATGCTTCCATTCATTCTAGTTTGCTATCCTTAATCTTATTTTTGTAACTTACTTTTTTGGAAGTTTTATGAAACTTATAGACTCTTTCTCAATATGTTTTTAAATTCACAAATTAAATCAGAAACAAGCATTTATGTAGTGCCTATTATAGACTAGTCACTATATTTAAAAACTTTTACTAATATCTCATTAAATTCTTATGACACCCTCCTATTAATAATCACTTTACAATGAGGAAACTGAAACAAACAGAAGTTGAGTAATTTGCTCAGGGTCAAACTGTTAGTAAATGTCTGAGGGGAGATTTGAATGAACTTAGGTCTTCCTAACTTTAGGCCCAGTGCTTTATCTATTTGGAACACCCACTACTTAGGTTGGGATTTGGTTGTTTTGTTTGGTAATACTAAGATTTTATTAAAATATAGGTGACTTCCCTCCCCCATCCACAATTAGGGAACCCTTAAAATCTATATATAGACTCCAGGTTAAGAATTTCTTGTCGTTTATTTACTCTTCTTAATTCCATATCTAATCACTTTGCAGATTAGACCCACTTTCCAGGGTCTTAAAATTCTGTGTCCATAACATGTTTAATTTTCTCTGGTCACTAACTTAGTTCAGCATTTGCTTTTAATTGGTTTCCCTTTCTCTCTTTTCTCCAGCCTGTCCTCCTTGCATACAACTAGCAGACTAATATTCATACTAAAGAACAGTTTTGACAACGTCACTTCTTCATTTGCCACCAGGAGCTCATATAAATTCTTCTTTTTGATCTTTGGAATTCTTCATTGCCTGTCTTAAGACATTTAACATTATTCCTATTTCTATACACTGTTTCAATCAGAGTGGTGTATTTTCTCTTTCTCACACACTACAATCTCTTGTTTATTTCTACATTTGCATAAGCTGTCCTCCATATGATTAGAATACACTTCATCTTCTCCTTCACCTTTGAAATCCTTACCTTCAAAGCTCAGTTATAGACTACATTATATGAAGCCTATCCTGATCCCTTTAGTCTTTAGTGCCTTTTACACCCTCATGATACTTTGTAATTGCTTTGCTCTTCACTTATAAGTAAATTTTGTGTATTGTGTATATGTACATGTATACATACAATACATTTATACATATATGGATATTATATACTCTGTGTATATTTTCTAGTGTTCTTTTCACTCTACTAATATACTTGTTGAATTGAGTGAATTAACTGCATGTGATCAATCCAAGTATTGAGGTATCACCATGGCTCCTTTGAAATGTACTGTACACATTTTGGTGTATTAAATTATGCATGCATGTTTTTAACCACTCTTTTTTTTTTTTTTTTGTAATGGAACTTGGTATAACTTTGTTTGGAGTGTTCATATAACTACAATAAATATTTATTACATTAATGTTAAATAATATTCATTTTTGAGGAATTACTTTTTTTTTCAACCCCAGAGAATGCTGTTTAGTAAAATATTATTCCAGGAAAGTAAATCATGTATCTGAGTTTATGCATCACAGAATGGGAAATATTATTTTCTCATGTGGAAAAGATTGAAAATCTTGAAGGATGCCTTTAGAAATATCTCATGTGTATTTTAATACAAAATAAGTTATTTTTATTTTATTATTAAACTACTTTTTATCCCATTACTGAAATACTCCCAAAGCTATAAGCCCCTTCCCCCTAAAACAAAAGAAAACATTTCTATTTGCTAAGTATTAACTTTACATCTCGTCTCTTCTCTTTGGCATAGATTTTAATGAAAGGAATTTGAGGAAGACATTGAATTTTAATTACTTAAATGATTTATTATTGTTTTCACTATTTAGATCAATTTTGCTTTTTTTCTCTACTGCTGTGGATCTGCTGTTTCCAATAGTCTACCATCTTATTCATATTCACTTGCATTCTTTTTTTAAGACTAATGTTCTTTGCAGTTTAAATTTTACAGAGATTTCAAGTTTAATTTTAAACGTTCACTTTCAAATTTATAAGAAAATTGTCTTACATATCCAGCTCTTATAAAAGTTATTGAGGAGTCATACTCTTTTAGTATTGAAGCATGCTATTAAAAATAGCAATTTGACATAAATTTCTCTACAGAAGGGTGGAAATACTTATTTTTTTCAGTATCAGCTTTGTATTATTAAAAAAAAAAGTTACTAAATGAGCTTTAATTTTTTTGAAAACATTTTATGATGGAAAAATAATCTTTCACTCGGTTTATCCCTGTTGTATCTTTTATTCTATCTTTTTACATATATCAATAATTTTATGAGTTTTTTTCTATGTAAAGCCCTGACATTTCAGTGTATAAATTCACTAACCACTAGTATTTGTAATCTATTGGAGAAGACACATTTGATGCAAAAATATATATTATACATGTCCTTTTCATTTTGTTGCCTTAACGGTACTGTATAATGAAAAAAATATCTTACATATCTTATGAAGTATGTTCAAACTGGCATAAATCTTAGAAAGTTTGTAAAGAATCTTAAAGATTATTTAGTCCAGCGCTTCCTTTTTATAGATGATGACTTTAGTGACATCATAATTTAAGTATTGTGTAAGGTCAAAAATAATTAATGGCAGAATGCGAACCGCCAATTCACTATTTTTACCATGATGATATATTGCTTTCTCCAGCCTGGAAGAAGGAAAGAACATAAGGAATATTATACATGACGAGTACAATTAAGACTCTTTGTAATTAAGGCTTTAATAATAATTGAAAACGCACTTCAAAACATTAGTACAATATTTTATCAGTTTACTGATGCTTTGTGCAAGGCATAAAGTTATCCTAGCTAGGATATTGGTAAGCATGGAAGGAATGCTCAAACAACTGGGAAGGGAAAAACCTACTTTAAAGGCTTTGTTAAGTTAATTCACTCTCTTCCCCTCTAGTTTTAATCATTTGTTTTAATAATGAGTTGGTAGAAGAAATGGATTTGATTTCTCCTTTCTCCCTAACGATATCTTATACAGGTATCCCAAAAGTTTTAGCACAGTTTCAAGTTTTTGAGTTTGAAACTGCACTAAAACTTTTGGAACTCTGTATTGTGGTGTTTAGATATTGAATGAAAATCACTATTTTTGCTTATAAAGAATTCTTTCACTGGAAAAGATTGATTTTTCTTTATTATTGATTACATCTGATTTTTTATTAGTAGAACTGAAAAATTATTTACAAAGTTTTTAGATGAAGTTATAGAATATAAATATTTTTGTATATACACATATGTGTATGTTATATATAATAAACATATTTGTATGTATGTGTTGGGTTTATATATGTAAAAAAACCCAAAAACCTAAATTGATGAACTTCTTTACTTGCAATTTTTTCCAGCAAATCTTGAAAGTATTGAGAAAAAATCTTTTTTGTCCTATATTATAAGCAATCCTATCTAGAAGCAAAGAGAGATAGAAAGTTATATTTATTCATAAATCTTAACTGAATATAAAATATCTGAATATACTTTATTTTGCCCAAGAGGAAGATATATGTGAATACTTTCTCTCCCACCCTCCCCCTTCTTTTTTAGAAGATCATTGATGCAAATCAGAGTGATACAAGTATCTCCTCATCAGAAATAAAGACCAAAAGCCTTCATCTTTTAGCCAGTGAAACAAAACTTGGTTCTTCCTTAAATAATAGAGCTTTGGATGGCAAAGATAAAACCAGTCGATGTTCCCATGAAGATGACATGGATGGGGATTCCTTCTTTGATGATCCCATTCCTAAGCCAGAAAAAAGTTATGGTTGGTGAGTGAATCTTTGTTATTCATTACAACATTTCTAGATGATTTCAAAGTATGTCTTCTAAATATTTAGTTTTATATTTTATGGAAATTCCTTAACTATTTTTAGGTTTATAGACTGTAATATAAATCTTAAAAAATAACTTTAATAGAAAAAAAGTCTACGTATAGAAATTAAATTTTTATATTACTATCAGACCAAAAATATATTTTGCTCTTTAACGTAATTTCTGATTTTTCATATGTTCCTTAATGCTCCTTTACTCTTTCATTCTTATTCGTTATAGATGAGTATATCCCTCTGGCAGCTGAACACACTGGTGGATAGTATTAATCTTTTAAGACTATTATTGACAAAACACCCTTCCCATATCTATTTTGATACCATTGTTTTAACCATTACTTAATCATGCCGTTTTGTACATTTTAAATTGGTCCTGAAGGCCAATGCCAAAATTTCCAGACCTTAGTCTCTTTAGATCAGAAGCTGTCAATCAGCTTGTGTGATCAAATGTTTAATATTTTCACGTATTTTCACACTTTGAGATTATTCAGAGGAATGTGTAGCATACTGTCATCACCCTGTTAGTTCCTAACTGAAGAAAATGGATAAAGGGGATGCTATCCTTTCCCGTTTTTCACATAAGTATTATCAAAAATTTTGTTTGAATGAAAGTGTCACCTTTCTGATGTTAATAGTAAGCAATAAAATGGGTATTCTTTATTGGCCATGAGAAATAAGGGCCCTCCATTATTTCATGTGCCTTTTTTTTTTTTCAGATAGCTTACTCCTTCCCCCAATAGTATTTTATGTTTTCTAATTACATATATAGATAGTTTTCGCATTCATTTTTGTCAAGTTTTCTTTTTTTTATGTAATACTTTTCATAGGTTGTATTAGTATGGCACATTTTTGTTTTGAAAGAATTGGTTTTTTAGGACTTCATTAGTAAAATTGAAGTTGGAAAAAGAACTGAACTCTTAAATTCCATTTACTTCTTAATAGATATAACATATAAGGAATAATGGATTAAAGTGTGTATGTGTATCTTGAATTATTTTCTATGTCTATAATTTGGAGCATGATGTCAACTGCTTGAGCATTTTATCAGTGTAAAGAAATGTTTTCCTTTTTTACTTAATATTTGGCTTTTAGGTAAGTGTAAAGATTATAATGCAGCCAGAGGACAAGTCGCATGTTTTTCACTAATCTTTTTATCTAGTACAAGACTATAAGAAAAGGTATGTCGTTTTTTAGTTAAGATAGTGACACTGAGAAGCAAAACAGTTCTAAGAATACAAAACTCTTAATGAATGAAAGAACAATATACCATTTTTACCATGTTTAATTAATTCTTCAGTATCTTTTGCTTTTTAGTTTTTCAGACAGTATTATTCACTTTGTTCTGTTAGCTCTTTGCCAGTAGCTACACTTATTCATGTGTAAATCTTTTTCTCCTGGCTGCCATTTCTTAATATGGGGTGAAAAAGGGCTTCTGATAAAAACAGTGACACTGAAGATGACTTAGAAGATTTGTTTGATATAACAGATGTCAAACAAAACTCTAAAAAGAGGTGAGGAGGTAATTTCTTATTAAATATCTTGGTGTGTGAATTTGTGATTGTTTCTTTTTTTCCTTGTAGAAAAAAAGCTTTTGAATCTGTGATTTGCATAGTAAAGTTTCTGTATTTTCTCTATATAAACATGATTTGAGTAGCTTAGATTACAAATGGTAAAAGAAAGAATATATTATAAGCTTATATATATATATATATATATTTTGTTTTCTCATTAGGAAAAGTGAATCAAGCAAGCAAGTAGGCAGCCTTGCATCACTTTCTGATGCACCACCATTAAAAAGTGGACATAGCTCCCTGACTGGAACACGTTTGTTAAAAGAATCTGAAAGTAAGTACTCCCACTGTTATAATGTGACTTTAGTTTGATTTGACAATGGAAAGAGTGCTAGATTTAGAGTCAAAAGCTGGGTTTGTGTGCTGCTTTTGGCATTGTATCCATGAGCAAGTAAACTAAACTGTGAATATCAGTTTCCTTATTTGTAATGCCAGGATGAAAACATTGTCATTGCTTGCACCCCTGGGTTCTTGTAAGATCAAACAAGATAATAATGATAAGGTTTTTTGTAAATTAAAAATGCTATAGATTGTTGTTATTATTTGGAGCTACTCTGATTGTTTTTAAATATATTTTTTTCTATTGTGATTGAGCCCTTTTAGGTTTAGATTTTCAATGTTTCAGAGTTTCTGAAGCTTATTTAATTCATAATCTCTGTAGGAAGATTATGAATAGTTAGCATTTATATGGTGTAAGGCATGCAAATTTAAGGTTTGCAAAACATTTTACAAATATTACCTCATTTATCCTTCACAGCCACCCTGGGAGAAGCTATTTTATTCCTTATTTTATAGATGAGGACTTCGACGCAGACAAAAATTGTTATATTCATAGATACATAGCTACTATGTGGGTCTTCCAGGAGCTTAGATTTGAAGATAGATGATTGTAATATGTTATTCATGTACAAGTGATAGTTATTTTAAAAAAAGACCTGCATGTGTTAAGATTTATTCTCTATATATAACAAAGAATAGAATTAGAGAATAAACTTTTATTTTAATGGTTTGGGGACCTTTTGGATGAGGAAACATCCTTCTGTCAATGTCATTTGGTACTTTCTCTGCAACTTTTAAGTCTTAGAGAGTTGCTTGGAAATGTCAAACTCAGCTCTGGCTGGCAAAATTCCTTAGTGCACAGAGCTAGATTAAAATGTAATTGGGAAATGTTTAACAGAAAAAAATAGAAATACAGTGTAACATCAGTAATGTTCATTTGTATTTTTCTAAATTACTACAGATACCTCAGGAATCTGTTTCCCTTTGAGTTTGCCACTGCTGGCCTAGAGTACTGAGGAATTTGGTGACTTACCCAGGTTACATAATTAGTTGGTGTCAGAGGGGGAACTTGAATCCTGGTCTTCCTAAGTATTGGATTAGCTTTATTTCCACTACACCATATTTTCTCAAGAGTGAGGAAAATCAAATATATCATTCAACTTGAAGCTTAGATTAGATTAGAGGAAGTGTTTCCTCACTTCCAGTTTATTACACTGTGACCTAGTATGCACACTATTATGGTTCTAAGGCATGCTCAGTCATCAAGCCATTTACTGATGGTCCCACACACATACACACTGAACCACACCTAAACACATGCCAGCCTCCTATTTTTCCATCCTCGTTATCATAGTTTACTGGTTTGGAAGTAGTGGTTTAGGTAGGAAGTATACTAAGAGTGGGTCATTGAAGGCCACTGGCAAAAGATAAATACTTTAATTAAGAAAGTACATACTAGTGAGCAAATATGGAAAAAGAAAACTAGATTAAGGAAAAGAATAAGGATAAAGGGATGAAAATGGATTAAAGTAGATTTTTTGGAATCTTAATTTGTGAATTTTGTGTCCTATAAAAAGTTGCCGCAGTGTTTTGTAGAAGAGGGATATGGTAATATAGTTGGAATAACGAGGACAAAACATTCCATTGATACCATTTAAGCCCTTGATAAGAAATGTCATAATATAATCAGACTGTTGATTAGAGTCTATTGATTTTAAGTCAGTCTTTTTTATATCATTATGCCTGTGTCATATAAACAAGCTCCATGCATTTTTAAGAGAGAAATTTTAAAGATCATATGTTAGTAATTAATAGTATTTTTAAAAAATTGTTTGCTAATTGTTTTTTTTTCCTCCTCAGATACAAGGGGAAGCTCAATATTGAGGGATCTGAAAATGGTCAGTGATAAAATTGGATCACTTGGATTAGGTAATTAAATTGTCCATTTCTATGTTACTAAATTAATATATTTGTTTTGATATGATAGCTTTTAAAATAGAATTAAAATTTAAAATCATCAGTTTGTCACTGGTTAAATGTATACTGTACACTGACAACTTTCCTTTCAGGGTAGATTAATAATCTTTAGGATTATTTTAAAAGGCTCTGTGCTTAATTTGAATTTATTTTCTCTTGATATCTTAGTGGAGAAAATATTTAGTGTTTATCAAATTGCTACTTTGTCCAGAGCACTTATACTATCTAGCAGGAAAATGCTGTGCTTCAAGAATCTATTTCATTAGTATGGTTACCTTTTTTGTTTTGGTTATTTTTGGTAAAAAATATTTTTATTCAACAAGAATAAATTAAAATGAATAAATACAAAACAAAAGAAAAAAAACTATTTTCATGTATATAGCAAAATATAAGAAGATTCAATATAAAACAATAAATTTCAAGAAAACCTATTTAATTTTTTCACTATGCATTGTTTTCGAAGCTACCCAGCTTTTCTTTGCTGCCTTCTAAGTATTCTTTTTGTTTTGGGGCTTTTTTTTTTTGTTGTTGTTGTTGTTCTGTTCTGTTATGTTATGTTTTTTGCTGTGCGCTTCCTACTTTTTTCCCTTTTCTTCCTCCTCAACCCTTAAAAGGCTATATTTAAACACGGACATATACATAAGTATATATAAATATATACGTGTGTGTGTGTGTGTGTGTGTATATATATATATATACACACACACACATACATTCATGCATATATGTTATATAAATATACATACATATATGTTACACTAAATATATATATAAATATATTTCCACTTGTCATCTTTTTCTCTGGAAGTAGAGAGCATCTTATTTCACTGGTCCAAATCTGTTCCTCAATGGAAATCCTAGAAAACTTTGAGAGATAAGCATGACAATGAATGGGTAATTTTCAGTCTAGAAATAAATATTAATTTACTGATTGAGAACCCAGATCCAAGGTAAGTGGAGCTAAGGAAACTCTGGTTGATGTCTGTTCCCTCAATAAATAGCCATAGTTTCTTATTTTGTTAGATTATTACTTTATTATTTTTCATTACAAATACATATTATCAAATAAGCTTTTTGTAGAGTGGTAACCCTAATATTATAATATTGTTTCTTACCATTGCCATCACCATCCAATTAAAGA
This sequence comes from Antechinus flavipes, assembly GCF_016432865.1. NCBI lineage: Eukaryota > Metazoa > Chordata > Mammalia > Dasyuromorphia > Dasyuridae > Antechinus > Antechinus flavipes. The sequence continues at coordinate 358,543,280 of NC_067401.1, forward strand.
GTTAGCAGCTCTCATTTATTTATTTGTATTATGGCTGTGGTAATTATTGCTTCCTTGCTTTGTCTTTATGATACCCCACATAGTAATTGTTTGAAGCCTTGGTAGCAAGGTTAGGTTTTTTTAGTTTGGAGAAAGTAAGGCCTATATTTGACTATGATTATAGTAACTGCTGCAGAATGAAATGTGACAGCTAAAGCTTTATTGAACAATTATTGAATATGGTCTCTGCGAGTCTTGATTCTGGGCTTTTGAAGCAATAAGAATTTTAGTTTTAAATAAACCATGAAATCAAATACAGAACTTTCTTTCTCTAATTTCACTAATCTTTTTTAATTAAAACTTTTTAAGAATTCATATTCTCCTCAATTAGTCTTTATTAGAAGCTTTCTTAGAATTTTCTTTATTGTCTGATTGTGTTTGTAACATAATTGTTCTCTGATATGGAATGTGTTTAAGGTACATAAGGAAATTATTTATTTTGGATGTGCTTCTAAGATTAATAAATTAAAGTTTTTTCTAATATGAAATATTAACTTGCTTTTTATGGTGTAACTTTTTATTATTGAATGACTATTATATTAAATAATTCTTCAAAAAACCAATAATATTTTAAAGGGAACATTTACTTTAGAATAATGTAGTTCTAGATAAAGAGCCATATCATGTGAATATAAATAAATATGTGTATATGTATACCATATTAAAAATATATACATATATTTTTAAATTCAGGAACTGGAGATGAAGAAGAGTACATGGATGATTTTAATAGGTAAGAAAGAAATTTATCTGGTAGACAAATACACTCAAGAAAATATACAAGTCAATATTTTCTGAAGGCATTTTTTAAAATGACAAATTCTATTTAAAATTTAAAATTATAGTAAGCTCTATTTATTTCCCCTCCAGTAGAGTTGCCAGGAGAATAGAAACTAATCCAAAACTTTATATTTGACTGCATAGAAGGTTAGATTTACAACAAATTAAGTTTATAAAAGATAGTATAGAAATTCATTAAAATAGAATAAAGCAAGACTGTGATTATTGTGAAGCCCTGACATATGAATGAACTCAACTAAATTTCTCCTTCTTGATTTATAATTTATTTCTCCCTTCAATTCAGTAGTTTGCTGTCTGAATGAAAATCCAGGCATAGAAATCTCTGCTGTACCATAATATCCTATAGACCTGTGTACCATGCCAGTTATCCTTCAAACTGCACTTTTTTTATCTTGGTTTCTGCCCTGATAAAAAAAGACTGCCTCTTTTTGCTTCTTGTATTCCCAGGATGTAGCACAATCCTTTGAAACATAGTGCTTTAAAAATATTTTTCCCCATTCCTTTCCAATTATAACAATAGATCTCTTTCAAACCTTCCTTAAAGAGGATGGTCAATTTGGGGGTTTTTTCAAAAGGTTTTTGTCACAATAAATGTGAGTATTGTAATATTTAACACAGTTGACATGACAAAGAAGCATGTAAGCATGTACTTATTTTGCAATGTCAAACTTGAAAACAGGATTTGTTATACATTTAGATAATTTATTTCTTAAAGTTACATGTTTACCATGTAAATATGTAATTCAAATGTTTTAATGAAAACAAATCTAGACAAGCTGTTATAGAAACTTAATTAGCTGAAAAAGTATATTTTTTCTTATGAGAAAGTGCATATTTAAGAAAATATATCAGGAGTTTGGGCTTTTAATCCATCTTCAATATATATATGAATAATTGAGTATAATGGATTTTTGGTCTGCTTCTTTGGTATAGAGAACTACATGATGATGAAACTCCTATTACTGATGTAGATCAGTAAACTTGCAATTTATAGTTTTAGAGAGATGCATAGTGCATCTCTGAGAAGTTGTGTCTTATCCAGTGTCTCATATCTTTAATATATCAGAGGTGAGACTTGAATTCAGGTCATCCATACTTTCATACCAACCTTCTGTTCATTATATTACCTTGCTTCCCAAAGGATATTTAGTATCTTTAAATAAACATTGTTAATGTATATGTTGCTCTGATTTTTTTGGTCCAAATGGTTACATTTCTTAAGTGGAAATTTTATATTGAATAATTATTATGAATGATTTATTATCCTTACAATCTTTTTTTCTCTTCCTTCTGGAAATAGTACCATAAGTCACCGCTCAGAGAAAAGTGAAATAAGTATTGGTGAAGAGATAGAAGAAGACATTTCTGTGGAACTAGATGACGTCAATATCAATGATAAAGTATGCTTTTAAACATGCATGTTTTTATTGAATGATTTCTTTTGTAAGAAATATATTTTTAATGAATTTGTAGACTGGAGAAGCTTTATATACATTGTAAGTTTGTTAATTTGTATCCTTGGAGTACTTTCTGTTTAAAGGAATAGAAAGAGAAATAAAAAATAACTTAACATAGTTTGACATGCACTCTAAATTTTAACAAAGCAAATTTCATTGGATTATGAGAAATAGCATCTGCAGCATCTCTATGGATTATGCAATCTTTCTGGTGTTGTGAACCCTTTTTGCAGTCTGATGATTCCTTTTAGATCCTTTCTTAGAATAATCTTTTTAAATGCATAGTCAAATTTTTAGATCATAAAGGAAACCACTTAAGACAGTTATCCAAAAATATATTTTGAAACTAAATTCATGTAGGCCATGTTAAGAATCCCTAGTTTATAAGAAGTCTGGCAAAATTTAAATATGCCAATTCTTACAGCAGTAGTATTTCCATATAATGGTAATAAAACTACTTAAGCAAATCTGAAAACCAAAAGAAGATGCCTCATATGTTCTGCTATTGCAGAAGTAACTGCTTCCTTTTTGCAAAATGTGGTAGTAACATCAGGAATCTGGGGCTCTGCTCTCCAGGAAACCTTAGAAGTGGTTTTCTGAAGAGCAGTCACATCAATGAACTTTAGGTCCATTGTTTAAAAATCAAATCATGGTTAAGCACATTCAAGGAAAGACAGTATCCAATAGCAAGTTATTTGCGAAATGAGGATTTTAATCTTAAGATTCATCTGTTTATATTATTTAAAAAGGGGCAAATTGGGAGCTATCAACATTTTATTAATTTCTTTGCTTCAATAAAATGAGCGATGTTCCCAAGATGGTTTAAATGAATAGATCTGCAGGAAAACTCAGTTATCTCCTGTTTTCATTGAGTTTTGCAATTAATGATTAAGTGAATATTAGTTAAATGATATGCTGTTGATGGTTTCCTGTTGGTGGTTTCCATGAAAATATAAATTGAGGTGTTTTGCAGTGTTATAAAAATGGGAATTCATGTCTGTGCGTCAGGATTGGTGAAGCCATCAAACCATGGCCTCGAGATGTATTCTAAAACAACAAAACCAGGTATCTTTGGTATCAAATGACCTAATGACTTTTGACTCTGTCATTTGCAAAAGGCATAAATATGAGCAAATTGTTTCACTTTTCTGTGTTGGTTTTCCTCTTATGTGAAATGAGGATGCACAGGTTGGTCTCGCAGTTCTCTTTCAGTTCTAATTATGTGATCCTAGAATGTAAGCACAGGGCCTGTCACCTTTTTATCTGTGTTCCCCCTTGTAAAACATAATGCCTTTCAATATAGTATATGATTGAAAGGTGTTAGGTGATTGTTCTTACAAGAAACAACATTTAATAAGCATTTACTGGGTGCAAAGCACTTCAGAATAATGGAGCAAATATGTAGTGTTCAATTGGAGCTTGCTCTTTTGGATTTCCTTTTGGGTATTCTTGGCAGAGATCATTAGAGTGATTTGCCATTTTTTTCTCTAGATCATTTTACATATGAGCAAAGAGAGGCTTACAGGGATAAATGGCTCACTCATTGTCACATAGTAAGTGTCTGAGGCCAAATTTGAACTCAGATCTAAAGGTAGAAGCAAGATATCCATTTGGCAGATATGCTGTAGTGGAAATTAATTTCAGGTATGGTTTATATTAAGTGGTCACTGAAATCCCTGATTTCTATGTTAATGTCTATTGTGGAATAACAAAGAAATGAAGTTTTACTTCAAGTTACTTGAATTTCCAATCATTCAAGTACCATTTTGAGAATATCTGATTTAATAAACAAGTAGGAAAATTTAACATATCATATTTTCTGTACCCAATCTAGTGCTGCCTGAGGGTTTCCCCTTCTATTGGCCTTTTCCCAGTTCCCTCTTCACCCTCTTTTCAGCATTTTGACAATGTAGACCAGTAATATCAAACTCAAACAGAAATGGAGGCCACTAATCTTGATACCCCAGGATCAATACTTATAGAGTCATAGTGACTGATTTATAAAGTGTAATATCTGTAGAGAAAGATAACATATATGTATAAGGAAGCTATAAAGTAGGAATAGGGGATTATAGAAAGGTCGCTTATGTTTTGATAGGAAAGAATCAGATTCCAGGTTGGCTTTGTTTGAAAATGACCAAGAAGTGGCATAGTATCATGGATCCAGAAGAAGTTGGCCAGAATATAGAGAGCATGATTTGGAAATGTGAAGAAATAGAGGATTCTCTTTCAGCTATACATATGTATTTCTCTATTCCATGATGCTGGGTTTAACTTGATTTTTGACTGTTTTTAATAATTAGTAAAAGAGTTTCAAGATATTTCTTAAGTTCAATTTTTGCTTTGTTGTAAGTTTTTGGTTCTTCTTTGGATATGGATTAGATCATTTCCCAAAATGGATACTTAATTTTTATTGACTGACTAGATAATTTAAGTTCCTTAATTCTGAGATTCTTTGATTTTAAAAAAGCATTTGCAAGTTTTAAAATATCCATTCCCCTTCTCCCTGATTTTAATGAATTTCATTTAAATTTAGAATATAGGTAAAGGTTCATAGAGATGTGCTTTTTACTGAGTGAAGTCTACAATAGAATCAAATAGGACCAATTAACAATGATATTTGGGGACCATTTTCTTGATCTTAGTAAAATAATGGTTAGCTAAGTTTTCCTAAATTTTTCACTTGCACTTGAGATTCTGATCAGTGTTTTAATTTCAATTTTGCCACTTAGGAATCATGAAACCTGATCTAAACCTTTGAAGTCTTGAATTTTCTCATTTATCAAATAGCTAATATTTACCTCTTAGTGTAAAAAACACAAGTTTTGTAATGGATTTGATATGCTTAGTTAAATAAGTATTTTACAAATGATAATTTTTAATTCATTATAGTAATTTTATATTATAGTTATTTTAGAAAACTGATTATTTGTTTTTCCTTTCTTTTTACAAAAAGCTTGAAGACCTCACACAGGATCTTACTGTTTCTCAACTTAGTGATGTTGCAGATTATCTAGAAGATGTTGCATAGACATGAAAGAAGGAGGTATTCTAATAAAATGGACTAAGGACTCTGAACAGTTACATTTCTTTCAGACAATCACACTTTGGAATGTCTGCTTCCTGTTTGTGCCTTGTGTTTCAAAAAGACTGCAGATAAAAAACAAAAAAACAAAAAACTGATCATTTCACAGCATATACTAAATGAAATGGTTCCAATTTGAGCCCGTGTGGAGGATTTACTATTCTTCATTTGGTTAAAGTATGCCTTTCACTGTGGAAGTTGGATTTTCTCAGCACTTGTCCGTTGCAGGCAATGGACACATGGAATTACCAGTGTTATGAAGAGTGTAATAGAAGAAATCAACAAAACTGTACCTTCACACAAAATCGTGTATGAGTGAGTGTGTGTGGCACTATGATATTTTCAAATAATGGTTTTAGCCCTCAAAAGCAAGGACATCTGGAGTTAAGGCTTATCCACTCAATTACACTTTGTTATTGGTGAAATTATTCTGAGGTTACTTAAAGAGTTATATGATAAATCTAGTACTGAAATACATCAGGATAAGTTAAGTTTGGTAAATCAGCTTTAACTTTATATTTCCTTCCTTTTGGAAGGTTCGTTAGACCATTAAGGTTATCTTAAATTACTCTTCTTTCTGCTTATTAATTTTATTTTATGGACATCTAATAAGTGGTTGAAGTTTTGAATTCCTTAAGATGGACAGTATCACATCTATATATTCAACAGTAACACTAGTTACTGTTGATGAGTCCTTGTCAATGAGAGAATCTTTGATTTACAAGCAGAAAAATGTTCACTATAGTTGCATTTTTGAAAATTTGCCTTCTAAGATAACCCAAACAAGTCTGAAACCACTAAACAGCTTTTTTTTCTTTCTTTCTTTTTTTTTTTTTTTTGCTTCAGACCTGTAAGTTGATATCTAAGTTTAAGTCCAAATTGGAAAACAAAATTAGTGATGGCCTAAGACCACATGAATACTCAGTTTCAGACAGAAGCTTATACTGTGCATGTTTTTATTATAACTCTATAAAAACAGGGTCAGTAATGGAGATGCTGACAGTTTCATTTATACTGTCATGCATAATGCTGCTAATTATAGGTCATTGACATTTGTAATACTAAAGTCTTTTAAATTGCACTTGAGCATTGTTAAAAAAAATAATTGGAAATGATAAATGCAGGTGAATATAAGCAGCTACATTTATGTTAAATTTTTATACTTCTTTATTTCATTTAAATTATGATTATTTTTTTGTCACCTTAATAAAAGCAGCATGCTAAACCAAATACATTAATGTAATAAAGAGGGGAGATAATACATAGTTTACATAAAGATAACTGGTACTCTCACATTGGCCCAAATATTTTAAAGTAATAATTTGTTGGATTTATAGTATAAAAGGTGATAACTACTTATAGACTTTTCACTTGATGGTAATTACATATTAAAATCTGGAATTGATTTTTTGTTTTTGTTCTTTTCTTCTTTTGTTTACTGAAAATGAAGCCAAGCAAGAATATCAAGGAGAAATTAAAAAGGGGGAAAAAAACAAAAATAAAATAGACCACTGATGATGTTTAGGTCTATCCTAGATTTATAAAGCAGTATCTCAAGGTAGCTAAGACCTTTATATTTTTGTGTATTTGAATCCTATCAAGAGGATCTTTTAAATGGTACATATCTTGTATGAAGAAGTACTCTACTACAAAAAACTGTCCAAATTACTTACTACAAATTACCTTTCATGCTTTGTGTAACATCTATGAAACAATGTGAAACTTAAATGGCTGTTGTAAATTGTAACTTTTTTTGTTCTGCTCACCTGTGAATTGTATCAAATATATTTTTGAAAATCCTGATTGATAATACTGAGATTTCAGTGAAATGTCCTAAAACTTTGTTATAGGGATGTGATCTTTATAAAAATTATATAATTAATTATAAATTGTTGAATAGTAGCATCTGAAATATGGCATTTTCCTACCCATTAAAGAATCTGAATTTCAGGTGGTGTTTGGGAAAATGTGGGAGAAAAATACCAAATGGGAGATCATTTTGTGATGCTAGTACTATATGCATTTTGAGTAACTTTTAGTAACTTAAAATTCAACTATACTATAAGGTCATGGTGCTAGATTGGGTCACTCTGTTTGAAATAGATTTACCTATCTAAATAATGATTAAGCTTTAAGAGTTAGAATGTTAGGCCAGAAGATTTTGAGTGTGAAAGGATTTTTTAGACGCATGTACATGGACATATTATCCCAGGTATTGTACTTTTTGGAATATATTTTTATGGGGTGAAACCAGTATTCTGCAGTGGAAGTTTTCATAATTCAGGTCCTTCATTAATTGACAAAAAATAAAAGTGCTTTTTTCTTCTTTATGTTCTCTCATCTTTATATATTACTGTTATGTCATTAATTGGGTATTTACAAGCATATTAAAAAAAAAAAACAAGCAAAAGTAGACAATACATGCAATATGCCCTTTATATTAAAGCATCTTGAAATAACTGTAAATTAAAGAATATATTTCACATATTTCCCTCATTTTCAGAACACTTAACCACTCCAAAATTTCTACATCCAATTAAGTCATCATAGTCAAATTCATGTAAAGCCAAATTAAAAACCACATTAGGCAAAGTACATGGATACTTGCATTCATAGTAGCTATTTATGTATATAAGATTGTCTACCATGTTTTCGTACCTCATTTTACTTTAGGAAGAAAAAGAAGCATTCTTTTGTCTTTTTTGCTTCTATATCTTTTGTATAAAGCATTGCAGAAAATATTATTGGGCTAATTTTGTATATTCCTATATTTCTATCCAGTCTCATTTTACAATCGAAAAAATTGGGTCAAAAAAAAGTGATTGGAGTTTTTAACTCAGACTTTCCTGGCTATTTTCTCCTATAATCTATAATATCTCCATAATAGGAATTGTTTTTCCTAGTAATATACTTTGCCTGTACCATCTCACCTCATTCTGTTTTTCATTCTTCTGAAACTTCAGTTTTTAGGTAGAAGAGTATTAAATATTATCCTTATCACTTCCCAATCATGGCTTCCATCTTACCTCTGTTGATAAAGCCATAGAGATTTTACTCCTGATAAAAGTTCCAGGGCAAGTTGGTGTTAGTATTGATCATCCGACTGTGCCGTGTGGTGTTTATGTATGTTTGAGGATCTGACAAATGCTGATGCCAGAAAGAATGGCAAAGAGAACATTGCTATTGCCTGGGAAAGGGCATGGAGGCTTAGAGGTCTTGGCTGCCAGTAGAATAGAACCATATACTACCAGCACCCTACTCTTTTCCAGTGAATGGCAGCTTGTTACTCTTACCAGTGACAGTGTCTGGAGATGCTTTTTCTTTTTCTTTGCCACCACTATCAGCAATAAGAGTACTACATTGAAACAATGATAAGATCTTTCCCCACTCCGTGTTTTGGTTTTCTTAGGTGCAAAAAGGAGTCCACATGAGAAATTTTGGAGATGGGGCTGGGAGAGAATGAAAAGAATTGCTTGGAAGTCACAGCCTTAGGGCTGCAGCATTTGAAAGGAAAGAAGTCTGCCCATGTTCACAAAGATAACTGATACAAAAAGGTACAACATTGGTAGGTACCCTGCTTGGCTCTAGCGAAAACTCTGCCTTTGCCATTTAATGAGATTTTTTCATCCCACTTGAGCTATTTCACATGTCCAATCTTTTCCTTCTGCCATCTATATGCTTTTGACACTTCTATTTGCAGATGTTAGTATTTTCATTTGTAGATTATATTTTATGGGATAATTTTTCCTGCAAATAAATACTTTTTAAATGTCTTTTGCATTTTCTAGTAATTTACTTTTTCAGATACATTTCAATTTTATAGGATTTAAATCTAAGAGAATTTAAGAGAACATCTGCTCTAACAGTACAAAGCAGCTGGTGATGCAGGGGATAGGGGTCTTATACTAGGAGTCAGAAAGACTTGAGTTCAAATTCTGCCTCAGACACTTTATTAAAATCTTGTTGTCTACTTCAATTTCCTCATCTGTAAAATGGGGATAGTAGTAGCAACTGCTTCCCAGGGTTGTGAGGATCAAACAAGATAGGTGTAAAAAGCACTTAGCTCAGTGCCTAGAACATAGTAAGTGCTTTATGATTATTTCTTAACCTTTATTTTACAGGTAAGAAAACATAAAAGCCACAGAGGTCACAGTATTTGAGAGTTGGAAAGGACTTCATTGGCTAGATATTCATCCTATATACTGAAGGAATCCCCGCTACGACATACATACCCAAGGTTATTCCAGCCTCTTTTAAAAAAAAAAAATTTCCTTTTTTTTTTTTTTTTTACCCAATTACATGTAAAAATAATTTTCAACATTAATTTTCAAAAATTTTGAGTTCCAAATTCTAACCCTCCTCTCCCCTATCTCTGAGATAATAAACAGTCTGATACAGGTTATACATGTGTAGTCATATAAAACATATTTCTACATTAGTCATTTTGCAGAAGCTCAAACTGTGCCTCGATATCCTTCCTCTTCCCCTTCCCCGCAAAAAAGTAAAAAATAGTATGCTTTGGTCTGCATTCAGACTCAATCAGTTCTTTTTTTTTTTGAAGGTAGATAAAATTTTTCATTACAAGTTCTGTGGAATTGTCTTGGATTATTGTATTACTGAAAATAGGCAAGTCATTCACAATTGATTATTATACAATATTTCTGTTATTGTGTACAGTGATTTGGCTCATTTCACTTCACATCATTTCATGTAAGTCCAGGTTTTTTGAAATCTTGTCATTTTTAGAGTATTCTGTAACATTATACCACAACTTGTTTAGCCATTCTCCAAATGAAGGGGAATCTTCCTAATTTTCAATTCTTTGGCACAAATAGAGATCCTATAAATATTTTTGTACAAATAGATCCTTCCCCTTAAAAAAAATCCTTTGGGATATAGATCTTCTATTGATACTGCTGGGTCAAAAGATTTGCATAGTTTTATAGTCCTTTCGGCATAGTTCTAAAAATGGTTAGATCAGTTCACAACTCCACCAGCATACAATCAATATATCCCAATTTTCCCACATCCCCTCCAAAGTTTATTTTTCATTTTTGTAATGTAAGTCAGTGGCGTAGGTATGAGATAGTATCTCAGAGTTGTTTTAATATGCATTTCTCCAATTATGATTTAAAACATTTTTTCATATGACTATTGATAGCTTTGATTTCTTTTTCTAAAAATTGCTATTTATGTTCTTTGGGCATTTATCAATTGGGGAATGACTTGTATTCTTATAAATTTGGCTCAGTTCTATATATATTTAAGAAATGAGGCCTTTGTCAGACAAACTTCCTGTAAATTTTGTTTTTGCATTTCCTGCTTTCCTTCTAAGTTTGGCTCTATTTGGTTTTGTTTGTGTGAAACCTTTTAAATTTTATGTAAACACCTCATGTTTCTCTCTCTTATCCATGTCTGACAGGTAATTTTTTCTATGCTCCTCTCATAAACTTATGAAAAAATATGTAAATCCAATATAGGCATACATATTTGTACAATTATCTTGCTGCACAAGAAAAATCAGATCAAAAAGGAAAAAAGAATGCAAACACCAAAAAGAATGAAGGCTATGTTTTCATCCACACTCAGTTCTCACAGTTCTCTGGGTGTAGATGGCTATCAGCAGCACAAGATTATTGGAACTGACCTCAATCATCTCATTGTTTCCAACAATGTTTATATGTTTACATATATTGGATTTAACATATATTTTAATATTAATAACATATATTGGATTCCTTGCCATTTAGGGGAGGAAGTGGAGGAAAGGAGGGGAAAATTTGGAACACAAGGCTATGCAAGGTTCAATGTTGAAAAATTATCTATGCATAGTTTTGGAAATAAAAAGTTTTCAGAAAAAATAAAGTCAAGAGTTGATCATTGTATAATCTTGTTGTTGCTGTGTACAATGATCTCCTGGTTCTGCACACTTCACTTAGCATCACTTCCTGGAAGTTTCTCCAGTCCTCTCTGGATCATCCTGCTGATCCTTTCTTATAGAACAATAATATTCTATAACATTCATATATCACAATTTATTCAGCCATTCTCCAATTGATGGGCATCCACTCAGTTTCCAGTTTCTTACCACTACAAAAAGGTCTGCCAAAAACATTTTTGGCATCACTTTATGACTACATCATATGTTTATGTTGGCCATGTTTTTGATCTATGGTGTGAGAATATTGGTTTATGCCTAGTTTCTACCAAGCTGCTTTCTACTTTTCACAGGAATTTTTGTCATATGATGAGTTCTTTTTTGCCCTAAAAAATTGGATTTTGGCCATTTAGTACTGTGTGTACCTAATCTATTGCACTGATCTCTACCGCTGTATTTCTTACCTAGTTTGTTTCAATGTTTACCACTTTGTAATATAGTTTGAAATATAGTGGTATAAGACTGTGTTCCTTCAAATTTTTTTTCCATTAATTTTTTTCCTCTTTTGTACTTTCACATGAATTTTGTAACTTTTTTTTGACACCTCCATAAAACAATTCTTTAATAATTTTATTGGGATGTCATTAAATAAGTAAATTCATTTAGGCAGACTAAATATTTTTATATTAGTTATACCTATGAGCTATGAATATTCTCCATTTGTTTAGATCTGCCTTCATTTGTGTAAAATGTTTTATAATTGTGCTCATAATAGTTCCTGGAATAGGCTGGATATATCTTGGCAATTGGGGGTAAGTGACTTGCCCAAGATCACACAGCTAGGAAGTGCTAAGTATCTGAGACCAGATTTGAACTCAGGTCCTCCTGACTTCAGGGCTAGTGCTCTATCCATTGTGCCACCTAGTTGCCCCAGTATTATTTAATATTATCTGTAGTTAGTTTAAGTAGAATTCTATTTCTTTTTCTGTTTTTGCTCTTCTGGATTTAAGTATCAAAATGATGTTTGTGTTCTTTATAGTTTCTTGAAGTATATGTATAGGCCCTTTTTTTGGTCATGGATTTCTGCCCAGTAATTCTTAATTTATCTCTTTTTGATGTGTTTGGTATATTGTTTTTTTTTCTTCCTGCTGGGTTTTGTTGGTAATTTATAGAAGTGCTAGTAATTTATGTAGGTTTATTTTATATCCTGAAAGTTTGCTAAAGTTGTTAATTGTTTCAACTATCTTTTGGTTGATTTTTCAAGGTTGGTTGGTTGTCCTTCATTTTTGAAGAAGACCAAAATGACATCATTATGTTAGAGTCAAGTTGCAGTGTGTTCGACTGTGGCTGCTTAGACCAGTACAAACTCGGAATGCTCTGCCACAGGTCAGACACAAATGGTCCCTATGGACATTTGAGATAGTTTCTCTAATTTTGCGTATTTTCCATTTCCTTTGAGCTAACTCATTTCTGCTTTGCTCATAGGTCACAGAACCTTCTCTGATGAAGGCACACCATGTTGAGCAGTTCTGTGCCAGTGTCTCCCATGTCACACAGTCTATTCTAAAGTTCTTAAGTGACTTCTTGACAGTGTCCTTGTCTGGCTTTTTCTGACCACCTTATGCATGCTTGTCCTGTGTGAATTCTCCATAAAATAATTTTTTTGGCAAGCGAACAATACAGTTGGCATTTGAACATTGTGGCCAACCCAATGGAGTTGTGCTAGCTGCACTAAAGTTGGAATGCTTGGCAGTTTAGTTTGAGAAAGGACCTCAGTGTCTGGGATCTTGTCCTGCCAGATGATCTTCAGAATCTTCCTAAGACAATTCAAATGGAGGTGATTCAATTTCCTGGCATGTGCTGGTAGGCTATCCAGATCTCATAGGCATACAACAATGAGGTGAGCCCAATGGCTCTGTAGACCTTCAGTTTGGTAATCAGTAATACCTCCCATCTCCCACACTTTACTTCAGAGCCTCTCAAACACTGAAGTAGCTCCAGCAATGCATGTGTCAATCTCATTATCAATATATGGACATCCCTAGAAAGTATACCGCCAAGGTAAATGAACTTATCCACAGCATTTAAAACTTCATCATTTACAGTAACTGACGGGTTCCACATATGGATGATGTGGTGCTGGCTGATGGAGGACCCGCTTTTTCTTGGTGTTAATTGTTAGGCCAAAATTAGCATAAGCAGCAGAGAATTGATCCACACTCAATTGCATCTCTGCTTCAGAGGCTGCATTGAGTATACAATTCTCTGCAAACAAAAAGTCATTAACTTCCTCCACTTTGGTTTTGGCTTGTAGCCTTTTCCAAGTTAAAGAATTTACCTCAGTGCAGTAGCTGTCTTTTGATGCTATGTTTGTTCTTATTGAAAGCATTTGACAATATGGCTAAAAACGTCAGTGCATGGGGAGCAAGCACAAAGCCATTGGTGACTGGGAAAGCTCAAGAGCATTGCCCATTGTCCAGAACCTGGGCAAGCATGTCATCATGAAATTGATATACTAGTTTGATTAACTTCTCTGGGCAACCAAATTTTGACATTATTTTCCATATGCCCTTATGACTGACAGTATTAAAGGCCTTGGGCAGATCTAAAAATATTGTATACAAACTAATGTTCTGCTTCCTGGAGTTGTGGAGTTAAATGCCACATTTGACTGTTCCTCAGCCCCTCAAGCCACACTAGTTCTCAGGTGGATGACTTGGGTCAGCCTATTAAAGTTGTATCTGGCAAGAATTTTGCCAATAATAACTAAGAATTTCCCCTTCTTCCCCGGTGCTGGTTGATTTGTCACAGGACAATCTATTCCCTTTAGCTTTATAAAGATGATCAGTGGAGACATCTTTGAATTCCTGGGCATAACTTCTTAGCATAAAGAAATGCCATCTTAAAATCTGAAAAATTTCAGTCAGTTTTTGTATGAGTAATGGACCCCCTCTTTGTAAATTTCAGAGTTAGGTGGATGAGATGGGCGCCAAGGTGGAAAGCAGATCTGTATAGGGCTCATACCTGAATACATCCTACACCCCATTGTCAAGGAACTCTGTAAGTACATTATGTCATCTGCAAACAATAATAGCTTTGTTTCTTAATTGCCTATTATTTTATTCCTTCAATTTCTTTTTCTTTTTTTTCATCTTATTGCTATAGGTAGCCTTTTTTAATACAATATTGAATTGTGGTGATAATAGACAGTCTTATTAAACTCCTGATCTTAACTGGGAAGGTTTCTATTTATCCTTTTTACAGAAAATATTTGCTCTTGGTTTTAAATAGATAATACTCTTTTAAGAAAAACACCATTTAATTCTCTTCTTCTAATGTTTTTTAATTGGGATAGATATTGTGTTTTGTCAAAAAGTTTTTTCTGTATTTATTGACAATTTTTGTTGTTTTTGTTATTGATAACAGTCAGTTATGATTATAATTTTTTCTGATATTGAGCCAGTTCTGTATTTCCCTTTAACATTATGTGTAATAGTCATGATGTAGTCTTTTATTCAGAGATCTTATATTAATATTCATTATGGAATTATGGAATTATGAGTTTTCTTTCTTTGTTTTTGCTCTCCTGGATTTAAGTATCAAAATGATGTTTGTGTTCTTTATAGTTTCTTGAAGTATATGTATAGGCCCTTTTTTTGGTCATGGATTTCTGCCCAGTAATTCTTAATTTATCTCTTTTTGATGTGTTTGGTATATTGTTTTTCCTCTTTGAACTTTTTTACTTAATTATTTTTTCCTTTGCTTTGTTTTACTGGGGTTTTTTGGGTGTCTGTATGGATTCATTAGGTTCCATTTACCCAATTCAAATTTTTAGGGAATTATTTTTTTAGTGAGCTTTTATGTAACCTAGTTTTCCATTAGGCTAATTCTGCTTTTAAGGAGTAGTGTCTTCTATGCCTCTTTTAATATTTGATCTTTTATGATTTTTAAGATTATTTTCTTTAGTATGTGTGTGTGTGTGTGTGTGTGTGTGTGTGTGTGTGTGTGCGCCTTCTTTACCTCCTTTACTTAGGTGTCTCTGTTTTCTTAATTTTTTTTTTTTTTGCAGCATTCTCATTTCTTTTTCCCAAATTTTTCTTCTATCACATTTATTTTATTTAAAAAAAAATTTAGTTGCTCTTTTTTAAAACTCTTCAATATATGTTAAATCCAATATATGCATACATATTTATACACTTATCATGCCTCACAAGAAAAAAAAATGCAAGCAAACAAGAAGGGTGAAAGTACTATGGTGTAGTCCACACTCAAGTTCCCACAATGTGCTCTCTGGGTGTAGAGGGCTTTCTTCGTCACTGAACAATTGGGACTGGTTTGAATCCTCTCATTGCTGAAGAGAGCCATGTCCATCACAGTTGAACTTCCATATAGTCTTGCTGTTGTCCTGCACAATCATCTCCTGGCTTCTGCTCATTTCACTTAGCCTTAGCTCTCTGAAATCATTCTGCTGGTCATTTCTTACAGAACAATAATATTCCATAACATTCATATACCACAATTTATTCAGCCATTCTCCAATTGATGGGCATCTGCTCAATTTCCAGTTTCTTGCCATTACAAAAGGGCTGCCACAAACATTTTTGCACAGGAGGGTCCCTTTCCCTTTGTTAAAATTTCTTTGGTATATAGACCCAGTAGTAACACTGCTGGATCGAAGGATATGCACAATTTGATAACTTTTTTTGAGCATAGTTCCAAATTGCAGAGCTCTATTTTAACAGAGTTAAAAGTTAATTAAAAGACTAGAAAAATGAGCAAATAACAGAAAAAGATTCTGACCATAGAAAGCTACTATTGTGTCAAGGAAGATCAAAATATACACTCAGAAGATGATAACAAAGTCAAAGCTCCTACATGCAAAGCCTCCAAGAAAAACCAGAATTGGTTTCAGGCCATGGAAGATCTCAAAAGGGATTTTGGAAATCAAGAAAGATAAGAGGGAAAAAATGGGGAGAGAAGAGTGATGCGAAAGGAAATATAAAAAGCTAATGAGAAAAAATGCTTTAAAAAGCAACATTGGCGAAATTGGAAAGGAAGTACAAAAGCTCAGTGAGAAAAATGATTCCTTAAAAATTAGAATTGATCAACTGGAAGCTGATGACTTTATGAGAAATCAAGAAACAATGAAATAAAACCAAAAGAATGAAAATATAGAAAACATGAAATATCTCATTGGAAAAAACAACTAACCTAGAAAACAGAACCAGGAGAAGTAATTTAAAAATTATTGGTCTACCTGAAATCCACTATCAAAAAAAGATCCTAGGTAACATCTTTCAAGAAAGTATTAAGGAATACTATCCTGACATTCTAGAACCAGAGAGTAAAATAGAAATTGAAAGAATCTACTGATCGCCTCCTAAAAGAAATCCCAAGTTGAAAACTCCCAGGAATCAAAATTCGAGTCAGATTCCAGAACTCTCCCAGGCCGAGGAGAAAATATTACAAGCAAAATGTTGTAAGAAAGAAACAATCTGGTCATGGTGGAGCCACAGACAGGATCAACACAAGATTTGATAGCTTTTACATTAAGGGACTGGAGAACTTGAAATATATTCCAGAGAGCAATGGAGCTAGGATTACAACCAATAATTACTATGCAAAAATGAGTATAATTCTGAAAAGGAAAAATATTCAGCAAAATAGAGGACTTTAAAAAGACCAGAGCTGAATAGAAAATTTGATCTTCAAATACAGGACTCAGGAGAAGCATAAGGAGGTAATCAGGAAAGTGATATATGGGATTTTATAAAGTTTATCTATTTACATTCCTAAATGGGAAGATAATAGTTGGAGCTCATAAGAACTTTCTCATTGTTATGGCAAAAACAAAAAACAAAAAAAAAAACAAACCCTACTTCCCAATTGATAAAAAAGTCAGAAGATATGAATTATGCCAAAAGACCTATAAAATCATGAATATCCTTTGATCTAATAATACCACTACAAGGCATGAATCCCAAAAGAGACTTTTTTTTGAAAGGAAAAAGAACTTATAAGTACAAAAATAATTAAAGCAGCTCTTTTCTCAGGACAAAGAATAGGAACTTGAAGGGATGCCCATCAACTGGCTGAATAAATTGTAGTATGTGATTCTAATAGAATGTTTTTATCCTATAAGAAATGATGAGTAGGATGCTATCAGAAAAACCTGGAAAGTCCTCCATGATTTCAAGCAAAGTGAACTGTGCTGTGCACATAAGTAATAACAATGTTGTGGGTTGATCAGCTATGAATGACTTCTCTTTTTTCAGCAATAAAATGATCTAAATCTATTCTGAAGGACTTATGATGAAAAATGCTATCCATACTCAGAGATTGTGTCTGAATACAGATTGAAGAATACTTAAAAAAATTTTTTTTTTCCTTGAGAGTTTTTTTTTTAGGGGGAGTGGGGAGATTTATGTTTTTTTTGGTTACATGACTTTTATGGAAATGTTTTGCATAACTTCACATGGGCTTTGTCAATGGAGGCGTATGAGAAGGGGGAGAATCTAGAACTGAAAGTTTTAAAAACAAATATAGAAAAATTGTTTTGCATGTAGCTGGGGAAAATTAAAAAAAAAAATAAAACTAAACCAAAACCAAACCAAAATAAAGAACTTTAGAATTGATTGTGAAAATGGGAGACATTGACACAGGGTTGCGCAGTGTGGCGCGTCCTCATAAGAGAAGATGCTGTGCTCTATGAACAAAGAAGAATTAAATTAGCTCAGAAGAAATGCAAGGTGCACAAAGTTGGAGTATCCATTCCAAATGATTATAGGGTCTATTTGTGTCTGACCTATGGTAGAGCATTCTGAATTCATAGTGGTCCGCTCATTCATAGTCACACATGCTAACTTGACTCTAAAATAGTGATGTCATTTTGTTGTTCTTCAAGAGCAAAGGACAATCACAATCCAAGACAATTCCAAAAGATTCAAGATGGAAAATGCTATTCACATCCAGAGAACTATTGAGGCTGAATGAAGATCAAAGCATACACTTTTTACTTTTTTTTTCTTTTTGTGGCTTTCCCCTTTTGTTCTGTTTTTTCTTTCACAACATGACTAATGGGGAAATATGTTTGCATGAGTGCACATGTATAACCTATATCAGATTGTTTACCATGTTGGGGAAGCGGAAGATGGAGAAAAAAGATTTTGAGCTTCAAAATTTTTGAAAAAAGTGAGAAAATCCTGGCTCACCTTCTTTTCTGATCTGCCATGACCTTGATATCTTTCAGGTTTATTTTTGCTAATATGTGGCAGCCTATTTATACCTAACAAGGTTTTCTTAAAAGCTGGCTTTCTATGTACTGCATTAGAGGTGTCAAACTCCCAGCCCGATGTCATAAACTGATGCAAAATTTCCGAGAACAGAACCAGATTAAAATGTTACTTGTTATGAGCTTTTTCTTCTCAAAATACAGCCAGGTGATAAAAGTTCAGATCTTTTATTATCTCCAATATAGCCCGGTTACCTTAGAGGCCTATCTCTCTGCTTGGTTCCAAGAGCTCTCTCCGAATGTCACCAAATCCAAAGGTCTGGTCCTTCAGCCTCTGCCTCTGCTTTCTTCAGCCTCCAGCCAGCTCCAACTCTTCATGCCATTCCGGTGAAAATCTCGACTTGTAGCTTCTTCACTCTCTGAAGAACCTCTTCGACTGGCCCATTGGCCTATTTATGCTCCTTCCAGAGAGAGGGATTATGGGTTTTCTCCCATAGTGCTCTCTGGTCCAAAGAGCTTCAAGGGAGGTATGAACTCATTGAACTCCAATGAGTAAAGGTGTGAACACAAGCCTTGTATTAATTAGTTCTACTTAGTACCTTGTTTCAGGTTCTGCCCAAAACATCTTCTTGTAAGATTAGATCAACTCTAATTAGTTAGCAGTTAGTAAGGATTCCAACAGTTACTGAGAAATGTTTAATTATATAAACAAAAATATAATATAACATAATGTTAATTTGTGTTTTTTAAGTCAATATGTGATTTGCTGGGATCCCATTTGTAACTGAGTTTGATACCACTGTTACATATTGTGGCTATTTATTCACTAAAAGAATTTTGTCATTGTTCAGTCATTTTAAGTAGGATTTGACTTCATGATGATAGGAGAATTCTTCTAGGAGAATTATAGCAATAATTTTAATGTCCTATGATCTTAGAGTGCTTCTGTTGTTTAACAGTCAGTCAATGATTCTAAAGTCTTGAATGAGATGGAGTGAGATCTCTCAGGACAGTTGTGAAAATCGAGTAAGGCTTCATCTACCCCAGAGTTGGAGTAGGCCTGAAGGTCCTTGGACATTGACTCAAGGGTATACATAAGTCCCTTTCCTGCTATCCTCCCTGAAATGACATTTTTTCCCTACCTCAATCAAATGTGGGCAGCTACTTTTTGGCTAAAGTTCTATTTCCTGAGTAGTTCCCACTTAGATTGTAAGACTCTCATCCAGTAAGGATGAGGGTCAGTGGTGGGAGGGGTATTTGCATTAGGGACTATTTAAAGTGTCAAAGCTATCCCAAAGGTGCTTTTCCTTTTGATTGCTTGTCCAACTGGAGAGATACCCATTTCTTGCAAGAACATATAATAAACTTTAGTTTTGCTCCTAGAGATATCTTCAGCCTTTTTTTTATTAAATGGATACATTCTGAGCCACACATTTCTGGCTTTGGAATCAGTGATCCTGAAGTTCCCTCACCCTTGACCTTAGAGTACTATTATTGTAACAGTCTTTTTGTCAATGATTATAAAAATCTTCTGACCTAGGAATATAATAATATTTCTTCCCTTAGACTTTAGCGAAGATATATCAGGGATCTTAAAGCCCTCTGAACTTAGAATGCTCTTGTTCTAACAATCTATCTATCAATGATTTTAAAGTCTTCTGGCCTTAGAATAGTCCCACAAACATTATTGACTGTTAGATAGATAATCTCTTCATCAGTGATAACCAAATGCCTGAGACAATAGTGAATAGACTACTGCTCAAATCTACCTGTAAGTCATAAAATTAGCATATCAGTGACATGAAATAGATAAATTTATATTCTTTCTCTTAGTTCATTGCTAAATTCTTTTAGAATTTAGCCCTCTTCAATTGGGTTTACAATTACAATAAACTTTGCCACTTGACTTAGATATGGTTTCAAGCCTGTAAATTCTTTTGAGACAACACACAATACCAGTCTGTGACACCCCCTCCCCCAACCTTTTGGAGTGCCTTCTTAACTTCTCAGTATTTTTTATAAGAAAACCCACAAGAAGTCTGACTCCACTGAGAAACAATTGAGCAACAAAGGTGGGAGAAGGACAGATTATGAAGGGCTTTAAATTCCAAAAAGATTTAATCTTGGATTACATTAATTTACATTTCCTCACTAATCCAGTTAGGGCATTTTTGTCTCAGGATGGGAGTTCCAAAGCTTGATGGATAAAGTTCTTCCAGAGCATCATCTCTCAGCAAATAGGAATTTTCTTGTACTGACAAATAATGATTTTCCTAAAATTTTACTTTCCCTGTATCACTCCTTTGTTCATGCAACATCAATGACTTAGATTTCAGGTCTGGCACTCTGATCATTGTCCCAGCTAGCTGTCCTGGATGCCAATAGAAGAAATACAAAAAGAGTGGGCCCTGAGTCAAGAGACTTGACTTCTAGTCCTAACTCTATCATCACTAGTTGTGCAAATTTAGAAAATTATTTCCAAGTCTCCATTTTCTCATCTGCAGAATGAGAAGTTTGGACTAGATAATCTCTAAGGTACCATCATATTTGGATGCAGTTGGCTCATTTAGGCTACTCATTCAGAGTTCACCTGTCTTGAAAGAACCTATTTTAAATGGATGTCAGTTACTTGGAAATGCAAACAAGACTGTATAAGGCAGGATAAATGAACTTTTCAAGTTGACCATTGAAATGCCTCCAAGAAAAAATTGGTTCCTAAACTTTTAGGGCAAAGGATCAAAGAAAACAGGAAGGTATGCAAATAATTGTTGTTCAGATTGTTAGCAGTCACTTTTCAAGAAGCTGCTGAAAATTTAGAGCTATGATTCTGATCTGATGTGAACTGCCAAATCCTGTTCATATAGAATAATGTGAAGTTTAATCTATTGTTAATTCATCCATCCTATCTTCAATCTATCTAGTAAGCATCTTTAAAGATAGTCACAACAATCTTTGAGACAAACTTGATGGGAATTTAGTTTTCCCAAATTGTCTTATTACCATAAATTAAGAAGTTAAGCTTTCTCAATATTTTGATCAATGTATCTTTAGACAGATCTGACCACCTTGGCTCCCTGACTCTTCCTCTTCAGTTTGTGCTTTTGCTACATCCAAGGCTACATTCTCCTTATACAAGATCTGCTTATGATGAAAATATTTGCTGAGTTCTCTTCAGGACTAAGTCCATTATGAAGTATTCTTTTTCTCTCCCTCATAGTGCTTTCCTTCTAATGACACCATTCTGCTTTATTCCAAGTAGCTTTGGTCAGTCTAACCTGCCGGACAATGGCTTTTTCCTACCTACCTTTCTCCTGGTTAACTGTAAGTTTCCCTAGGGAAACTTGTCTTTTTCCTTAGTCTAATTATATGCTCTCCCAACTTTTATTTTATATTTACCACTCCTGGTCTCTTTGTATATCTTCATTTTTTCTATAACCTCTTCCCCTAAATAAAATTATCTTTTGTCAAAGAGAATGGCCATTGTGAATTTGTCACATGTTTATTTTGAACTAGGTATTGCTATTTTACCACATCAAATAATGTTCCAAGCTTTTGAAAGCAGCAAAATGCTTAAAACTGATTTCTAATCCAAACAATGTTGATTTCTTTGTTTTTTGGGGAAAAAAAAACATTTAGTGATTTGAATAACAACATTTCCTAACAAAGAATATACTAGAGAGATAGCAACAGATGAAATTAGGTCATTTACTCATTTCAACTTTTCAAATGATGTACCACACAAGTAATGAGGACAGTTTATCTCTTACTGTTGCCACTTTAAAAAAAAAAAAAAAAAAAAGAACACTATTATTGCTTTGGGTTTATAAAACATTTGATAATGTATCTTTGGAGACAAGGGTAGGGAAAGAAACTTTTTTCTAACAAAAACCATTGTGATGTATATATTCATACAAGTGTCAGTTATGGATTATGGTCGAATAAAGACGAGCTTTAAAGAAGAAGAAATGTTCAACTTTTTTTTCTTTTTTAAAAGAGTGGGACAGAAAATTTTATTTAAGAAATATAAAAGCAATAAAAATACATGAATTTCATTTTCATTTGAGGCAGAAAAACAAACAAAAGGTGGGGAAGAAGAGATATAGAGGAAAGTGAAAGAGAAAAAGAAAAGAAAGTGATAACAAATAGAAAAGAGGAAAAGAAACAGAAAAAAGAAAAGAAGAAACACTGGAACATGGGTTCTGAGATGAGTAGGTAAATGAAGTTAAACTGTTTTTTTATTCAATAAAAAATTTATTAAGTATTTGAAATCCACAGATGAAGGGTAGATAGGACATATTACCTGTCCTCATGTAGGCTACATTCTAGTGAGAATATAAAATACATTTAGCTACAATATGATTTTTTTATTAATTAAAGTTCACTTGATGCCGCTTCATCAGAGTAAGTTTTCTCTGGTTATAATTTCCCCTTCAAATTCAATTCTATTTGATTCAACAAGAATTGATTTAGTCTCTGCTACATTTAAAGAACTGGGCTGGGAACTGGGAATGTAAAAACAAAGAGCTCTTAAAACTTTACATTCTACTAGGGAGACACAGCCCATACAGATAAATATAAGGTGGGACGTGGTGAGTAACAATAATTCAGGGGTTCAGGAAAGGGTTCTTTGAGAGGAACCTTTGAAGCAAGCTAGAAATTTCAGGAGGTAGGGTTGAAGAAGACTACTATTCCTGAGATGAACACAGATTTTCTAAAGATATGAAGATAGGAGTTGGCTTGCCATGTATCGGGAATAACAAACAGGCTGCCATAATTTGGAATTTAGAGTACATGAGTGAGGTTAATGTGAAATCAGTCTAAAATATAGACTTGAACCAGATTGTGAAAGAATTTAAATGGTAAAGGAATTTGTAGATCAGATTGAAGAGGGAAGAACCTGGGAAAACTAAGATTTTTATAATAATCAAGGTGTGAGAGGTGATGAATCTGAAGTAGGAAAGCAGTCCTGTGAGCAGGGAATGAGATGGATTCAAGAAAGGTTACTGAGGTAGAATTCACAAGACTTAGCAACTAAGTACTTATGGGAAGGAGGGAGAAAAAGAATAAATAGCTTAATATGATTGAGGAAGACATGGGAAGTCCTTTGACTTCAAAATTTCTAATTTGTTCTTTAGCTTGCCATGCACAACTCTTTCTTAACTCTTACCCTTATGAAAATCTTAAAGTATAATTTATCATCAAGTTCAGTCATAGCAACTCCTAGAGAAGAAATGAAGTATCCCTAAAAGTCAGTGGGGTTGGTGTGGTTCACTATTGCAGTGGGGTTGAAGGTGGGAGAGGATGGAGTGACTACAATAAGTTTCCCTACTTGTAATCTAAAAATAATGTAATTGTTTTACATAAACTTTTGATAGATTATTTTTCAGGTGATTTTTCTATACTGTTAAGCGTTCTCAGAAATGGCACATACTTCATTATTCTCAGTGAATAATATAATAAAGTCAGACTCATTAGATTCTTAGAATATCTTAGGAGCAATTTTCTTTCTACAACTAAAGTCCTACCTTATTGTCTCATTATGGGACAGTAGTGGTAAGCCATAAGTTTTCACAGGACACACCAACAGAGAACAAATTGGTGGTAGGTCCTATCAAACTTTAAAGAGTTCAAGGGTAAGTCTATCATCAGAGAACCAACCTAGCCAAGTTCTAGGAAGTGCATCACTTGTGAAAATGACCAAAGTAAGATTGATGTGCAAAACTAAAGAAAGAATGAAATTATAATTTTTAATTCCATAAGATCACAAAGTTCCTTTTACAGATAACAGAACACACACACACACACACACACGCATATATATATACACAGTGGTCTGTACATAAGAGATCCAAAGTTTTACATAGTAACATATCCAAGACTCAAATTTAGATCCTTATTCCAGATGTCAACATTTTCCACTATATGTTACCACAAATATTCTTTACTGCACAATTTATTCCTACCTTTTTTCCTTAGCACATGATGCTAGAGCACTTTTGCCTGAAGAATGAGTTTCTCTTTCACAACTTTAGATCTTAAAAAAAAAGCATCACAAATATAGGCCACTTGAGCATGCATAGCAGAATAGGAAATCTTGCAGGATATTATCTTACCAATTTCTCTCTAGTAGATGAATTTTCCACTGTGGTTTGTGAGGTGTGGTTTTAGAAATAACATGTATCCTGACTATGCAGTTATGTAATTGCCAGTACTACTCTCCATATGTATTTATTTTGTCTGGTCACTTTACCCTCAGGCCAGAGTGTAAAGTAAAATTTTACTTAATCATAATACTTGAATAATGGTATTTTTGAGTAATTTTCTTTTTTTTTTTTTTTTAAATGAGTCTGGAGCCCACTTTTTTTTTTTTCCCTACTTCAATCCCTTGTTTCTTTAATGGCTCATAATTTTAAGGTTCTTTTGCACCATAGAACCATAGAGTTTTTCATTATGAGTAGGATTAAATATTGCATAGTATTATAGATAGAGAAGGCATAAAAAATTGGGCTGAAAACATGAACTCCAGACAAATGTCCAAATTGCTTTTTTTTCCAACTCAGTTTCTAATAATTATTTTATTTTGTTCTTTGTTACTTTCTCCTCACATGAAATACAGACAAAAAATCCATTAAATTAATCTGGGTTCCAGTTATTTATCAGATGAATCAGAAGAAGCCGGAATTGCAAAACACCTTTACATTAAGGACAATTTCTTTTCTTTTTTCTTTTTTTTTTTTTGGACATAGAATGATTTATGTGAAAAGTATGAAAGTCATGGTTTAAAATCTGTTTCTGCAAATAGGAAAAACACTTTATACATGGTTATTTCTAATTAAAGAATGACTCAACAGTGACTATGCACCCCAGCATACCACTGTGAGTTCTGCTTCAAAACTTACTTAATAACAACTTTAAATGTGTCTTGCTCCTATGCTTTTTGCTTCTTATTTTTAAGTCTAGGAGAGTACCTTCTTTTCATGTCACAAGACGCTGATTGATCAAAAGTAAATGCAAAGTATAGTTGTATACACATTCACCATAAAATAAAAAAAATAAGGCAATGGAAAGCTAGTTATGCTGAACTAAACTGACTCCTTGATTTTTTTTTTTCATTTTTTAAAATAACTTTTTATTGCTAGAACACATGCCAGGGTAATTTTTTTTACAGCATTATCCCTTGCATTCACTTCTGTTCTGATTTTTCCCCTCCCTCCCTCCACCCCCTCCCCTAGATGGCAAGCAGTCCTTTACATGTTGAATAGGTTACAGTATATCCTAGATACAATATATGTGTGCAGAACTGAACAGTTTTCTTGTTGCACAGGGAGAATTGAATTCAGAAGGTAGACATAACCCGGGAAGAAAAACAAAAATGCAAGCAGTTTATATTCATTTCCCAGTGTTCTTTCTTTGGGTGTAGTTGCTTCTGTCCATCTTTGATCTGAATTAACTCTCTTTATCGAAGAGATCCACTTCCATCAGAATACATCCTCAAACAGTATCGTTGTTGAGGTATATAATGATCTCCTGGTTCTGCTCGTTTCACTTAGCATCAGTTCATGTAAGAAGGACAATTTCTTTGACCACATTCATAGTGTCTGACACTATTAGTTGACATTACAATTCTCCAGTCTTTTTTTTTTTAATATTTTATTTTATTTTATAATAACTTTATATTGACAGAATCCATGCCAGGGTAATTTTTTTTACAACATTATCCCTTGCACTCGCTTCTGTTCCGATTTTTCCCTTCCCTCCCTCCACCCCCTCCCCTAGATGGCAAGCAGTCCTATATATGTTAGATATGTTGCAGTATATCCTAAATACAGGGAGAATTGGATTCAGAAGGTAAAAACAACTCGGAAAGAAAATCAAAAATGCAAATAATTCACATTTATTTCCCAGTATTCCTTCTTTGGGTGTAGCTGTTTCTGTCCATCATTTATCCATTGAAACTCAGTTAAGTCTCTTTGTCATAGAAATCCACTTCCATCAGAATATATCCTCATACAATATCGTTGTTGAAGTGTATAATGATCTCCTGGTTCTGCTCATCTCACTTAGCATCAGTCCATGTAGGTCTCTCCAAGCCTCTCTGTATTCATCCTGCTGGTCATTCCTTACAGAGCAATAATATTCCATAACATTCATATACCACAGTTTACCCAGCCATTCTCCAATTGATGGGCATCTATTCAATTTCCAGTTTCTGGCCACTACAGACAGGGCTGCCACAAATATTTTGGCACATACAAGTCCCTTTCCCTTCTTTAGTATTTCTTTGGGATATAAGCCCAATAGAAACACTGCTGGATCAAAGGGTATGCACAATTTGATAACTTTTTGGGCATAATTCCAGATTGTTCTCCAGAATGGTTGGATTCGTTCACAACTCCACCAACAATGCATCAGTGTCCCAGTTTTCCCGCATCCCCTCCAACATTCCTCATTATTTTTTCCTATCATCTTAGCCAATCTGACAGGTGTGTAGTGATATCTCAGAGTTGTCTTAATTTGCATTTCTCTGATCAATAATGATTTGAAACACTCTTTCATATGAGTGGTAATAGTTTCAGTTTCATCATCTGAAAATTGTCTGTTCATATCCTTTGACCGTTTATCAATTGGAGAATGGCTTGATTTCTTATAAATTTGAGTCAGTTCTCTATATATTTTGGAAATGAAGTCTTTATCAGAACCTTTAACTGTGAAGATGTTTTCCCAGTTTGTTGCTTCCCTTCTAATCTTGTTTGCATTAGTTTTGTTTGTACAAAGGCTTTTTAATTTGATATAATCAAAATTTTCTATTTTGTGATCGGTAATAGTCTCTAGTTCATCTTTGGTCACAAATTTCTTTCTCCTCCACAAGTCTGAGAGATAAACTATCCTATGTTCCTCTAATTTATTTATGATCTCGTTCTTTATGCCTATATCATGGACCCATTTTGATCTTATCTTGGTATATGGTGTTAAATGTGGGTCCATGCCTAATCCTCCAATCTTTTTAACAGTTTCATTTCACCAAAGATTCAGGGAGTGAAGAGTCCTGTGTGTCACATGTGTATGTTGTGAAAACCTCCAAACAGAAAAGAAGAGGAAATCAGATTGAATTATGATAAGACAGAAACAAGCATTCCTGGATAAGATAATAACAGATTCAAAATTCTAATCCAGTTCCTGAGTCAAGATCCATTTTACTCTCTATAACACTACACTGTCTCATGAAACATTGGTAAATAATAGTGATCAATTTGAGATTCCTCTAGTTTTTATAATCTTTTAGAAGTATGAATTAGAACCCTTAGAAGATTGCAGAGCTTTTTAGGAACAATGCTACTGAGTTATAAATCAATATTTGGTGGCAATAATAATAAATTGAGTTATAAGCCTCCTATGAATTTATAAGATAGTTGTGAAATCAACTCTTAGTCTTCCCTTTGTTAAATAAACCTAAATCCTAGAGCTTTCCAAAAGCAGAATAGATTGCATCAGGAGACAGTGGTTTCCCTTTCAGTAGAGATCTTCAAGTTATGACTATATAACCACTGTCTTAAAGTTGTTTCTTATTTAGATATGTTTAAATATGTGCTAGATTAGATAACTTATAAAGTCACTTCCACTTTGGAAATTGTGTGATTCCATGATTTCTTTTTTGATGTTAGGATCTATTAGCTCTATTAGAACTCCTTCCACTCTAGTTTCTTCATATCCTATAAAATATGAATAATAAAAAGAATAATAAAATATTGATTTAATAAATAATAAAATGGGATATATTAAACAAAATTCTGAAAATTAAAATTTAAAGAGATTTTGAATTGCTAGACCCAGATGTTGGATATATCATTTCTTTCTTGATGAGCTTTAAGATATAACTTTTTTATTTTTGCTGAGGCAAATTGGGGTTAAGTGATTTGCCCAAGGTCACACAGCTGGTAAGTGTTAAGTGTCTGAGTCCAGATTTGAACTCAAGTTCTTCTGACTTCAGGGCTGGTGCTCTATCCACTGAGCCACCTAACTGCCTCAAGATGTAACTTTTTAATAGAAAGTTTTAAACACTTGTTTATATCAATTATGATGATGATTGTAATAATAATAAACCTTCCAAGCAAACAACAGTGAATTTATGATTTTCATTTTTACATCTGTAGTGTTCAATGAACTTTTTTTTCCTTTTG
This sequence comes from Antechinus flavipes, assembly GCF_016432865.1. Lineage (NCBI taxonomy): Eukaryota > Metazoa > Chordata > Mammalia > Dasyuromorphia > Dasyuridae > Antechinus > Antechinus flavipes. Next base: position 358,571,949 of record NC_067401.1, read on the forward strand.
TTAGTTTCTACATTTGAAGATCTACATTTTGTGATCCAATGTATATTATATTAAATTGTTGGTCTTTCATGCTGCATGTCCCTCATTCCCTAAATATTTATTAGACGCTTGTGTAATGGTCTAGGGATAACCCCTAACATATTTGAACAAAGGTTGGAGGAAATAACAAAGGGAAATTACTGTTCTAGACCTGATTCTGACTAATGCTAAAGTAGAAACTTTGGGGAAAAGTAACAGCTCATCTTAAAATTCATACTAAAGAAGACAAAAATGAGATTTAGTCTGCCATGCCTTTAAGATTTAAAAGAGAGTTCCAGGTTCAGAAAAAACTCAAGAGATACACAAAATTTTCAAGAAGTTCTAAATCAAAGTAACTTATCAGAAATAAAAATTGAATCCAGATCCTCTGATTCTAGAGTAATAATGCCTTCCATGAATATCACACTACCTCTCACTTAAATCTTTTGATGAATTCAAATCATTGGAGCACATCAATCACTCATTTGATTAATAAGTGTTTAATTAGTACCTATTATGTGCCATGCATTGTGTTAGGTTTTAGAGATACAAATGTGAAATTAAAAAATCTCCATCCTTAAAAAGCTAAACCGTATAATAGAGACAACAAATTCTACTCTTCAATAAGGAATTGCAACACAGAGAATAAATGTACATGATTGTGTGTATGTGTGTGTGTGTGTGTGTGTGGTGGGGTGCAGTGGGAGTAAGGCAATAACACTCGGGAAATCAGCAATGACTTTATGGAGAAATTTTCACTTTAGCTACCTTTAGAACACAGAAGCCAGGGATTCTAAGAAAGGGAGGTGAAGAATATACAGCTATACAATAATTTGTGCAAAGGGACAGAGATAGGAGATAAAAAGTTATGAGCAAGAAATAGCACATTTTGCTGAAACAAAAATTTGCCTGGAAGCAAGGGCATTTTTACAAAAGTGTATCTACTGTAGCAATGGGGCAGCAAATGCTAAAACTCAGAATGAGGAGTTATACCTAAGTATGCTAAGGACAAGAGGAAATACTTTTTAAAGTTATATTGAGAACAAGAGAAGAATGAAAGAAAGTACAGGTTACAGCTCAGAGTGGATCAAATTATGACAATTCGTGACAGTGAGAAGAAACAACTATTTAATTTTTATTTCCTCTGTCAAAGAGAACAATCCCTTTAATTTCAAAAACTACTTTTATTTTTCCTGTCAAGGAGAACAATCTCTTTAATTTCGATAAATAATATTATTTTCTCTGTCAAGGAAAACAATCCCTTTAATTTCAATAAATAATATTATTTTCTCCATCAAGGGGGAAAATCCCTTTAATTTCAATAAATACTTTTTTCCTGTGAAAAAGAACAATCCCTTTGATTTTAATACATGCTTTTATTTTCTAATGATCTTGACAGATCAAGGAGAATAATCATTTTAATTTCAATAAAATCCAGTGCAATACTGAGAAGAACTGAATAAAAGTAGGATTCTTCCACTTTATTATACCTTCCCTTGTCTCCCTCCATTCCCTTCACTTTACTTCCTTTGGTGAATTTAAGTTCCCAAGTCATATAGGAGGCTTCTAGGAGGAAAAAACAAAAAACTTACATATGTGGTTGCTGAGACTATCACCTTTGAAGGGTTGTTGAGAAAGGAAGGATTAAGTGAAGGATAAAAGTAGCAGTGTTCTAAAAAGGGAAGACAGCAGAGTTTGTCAACTATAGTCTGAGAAACTTAAGTTAGATTCCTTACAAATTTCAAGAATGGAGTATAAGTCTTTCATTCCTTCTGTTTGGCTTTTAGGCAGATTATATTGTGTGATATTAGTGACTTAAAATATATATGTAGTCCTTGGTCATGGAGACCTTGAATGTGATAAGCTAAATGTACTGTCCCACTTTTTTTTTTTTTTTAACAATCTTACAAAAAGATGTAGAAGTATATCTTTTATAAACCAATATCATCAAGAAGTATTGCAAGTCTTCATATTTGGCAAACTTTATTTCCCTGAAGGCTGCTGTTATTATTGACCTGGGTCAATTGATTCAGTATGGATCTCCATAAATAGGGACCTGAAGAGCTGCACCTGTGTATATTTGGCAAATGCTTGTTTATATCTTTGTTGTATGCTTATTTACATATGTGTGTGTGTGTGAAGAGAGAGAGAGAGGCAGAGAGATAGGAGAGAGAGAGAGATAATATGAAAGTTAATTGAAGTTCAGAGTGACTTGCCCATAGTCATACAGCTAATAAGTGCTAGAAGTAGGACTTTTAAACCAGATCTTCCGGATTCACAAATTCAACACTAGCCATTACATTCACTGCATCTCATCAATATAATTAATTACTGTATGAAGAGAAAATGAATACTCTTGCCATTTCCTTTATCTATTATTCTCTCATTGTTTATTGGTTTCAATTCTATTCAGCTCTTTATGACCACATTTAGGGGTTTCTCAGAAAAGCTACTAGAGTGATTTGTCATTTCCTTCTCCCATTCACAATAGGAGAAACTGAGGCAAACAGGCTTACATGACTTGTCTAGACTCACATAGTAAGTATCTAAGGCTGGATTTTAACTCACAAAAATGAGTTTTCTTGACTCCAGGCCCAAAACTCTACACTGCACTACTCATTACTCAATCCTCTCATTACTGGTCAGTTACCTGGATTCTTGCCTCTTTATGGTACTGCTGCTTTCTATAAATGGTCCTAGAGGGTTTGGAGAAAACTTTAAAAAAGTAGCGAGTAGTGGGAAGGATGTGGAAAAATCCTGTTGTCTATTAGATAATTTTAAGGGACAGAAACAAGCAATAGAAGTACAGGATGAGAAAATAAAATAGTTGTTATTTAAAATAAATATGACTAATAATCAAAGTTGGAAATGGTGACCAGAATTAATGGTAAATATGCATATGAATCCATGAAAGCAGACATCCAGCAGAATTATTTCCATTTTGATTTTGTAGGAGTTGTTACATTTGCTTTTCTACATTTTTATATGTCTGGAAACATGGGGAAATCCCAGTCTTCCTCTAAGCAGTGAGATCTAAAGTTCAAAGTTTCATGTTCTCTTTGGGCTGTGATATCTTTTTAGTCAGTTTATAAAGTTTCCAATTGTGGGCTCTCATTTCTCTGTAACTCCTTGAATAGGAAATCTCCATATTATTACTAAGTTCATTTCAAATCATTGTAAGAACATGATTTTCCCCATGTGAACCTAATCTCCATCCAAACCATGTGAACCTAATCGAGGTAGGACGTGACTCCCCTGTGAGAACTTGACTGTTCCCTAACCCATAAGAGCATATGTTTTCGCTGATTCTCCCATGGGAACTTGACCATTCCTTAACCCATAACAACAGGTGTTTTACCTATGAGAACTTGACCATTTTTTAACCTATAAGCTAGGCACGTACCACCTGTGTTTTAGCTCCAAAGACGTGATTCCAGGAACTTGCCACTCCTTGGAACCGTTGCTGTTGATAAGGACTGGCCCCCTTGTCAATGCAACATTTGACTATAACCACCTGGAGCCCTCGTCGGTACGTCCCTGTCTTACATGAGGTCTTCATTTGGCCCAAAGTCTTCTTTGTCCTGATTCCTATAAAAAGCGGGCAAAGCATTCTCCATTTTAAAGCCTCACCTATGGAGATGATGATCTGCCTAGGATTTTCCCAATTGAGACTCACAGGCTGAAATACCAGAGCCTCCCAGCCGTAAATTAGAGTTGAAGCTCCCTCGACCGGTGATGTAATCTCTCTCTTTTTCTGCTATTCTAATCATAATCCTCATCATTCTTTGTCTGTTATGTGTTATTTGCTGTATTAATTGTTATTGCAAGCAATCTATTCCATGTATTGTGTATAATAAAATTTTATTTTCACTTTAATTGAGTCCGAGAGCATCATTTTGTAGGAGCGAATCTGAACCTTTCCCTAAAATCACAAAACACTCCTCATACAAAGGTTATTGCCATAGTCTTTTAGTTGGTCTTCTTATTTCTTTGCACATCAGCTCATCCTTTCCTAAATTGTCAAGTGGATCTTCCTAGAACATCTCTCTACCTCCCAACCCCAAACAACAAATTCTTGGGGTTTTGCATAACCTTAAGATCAAATATAAAATCCTCTATTTGAAAGTTTAAAGATTCATAATCTGACCTTTCTTACCTTCCCATAATTCTTATACCTTACTCTGCTTTTTTATATAGTCTATGATCCAGTGATATTCCTCTTATAAGATGCTCCATCTCAAGACTACATGCATTTTCTTTTTTGTTTTTTTAAATGGTTTTTATTGTTATTGTTATTGTTATAGCTTTTTATTGATAGAACATATGCATGGGAAATTTCTCAACATTGACCCTTGCAAACACTTTGTTCCAACTTTTCCCTTCCTTCTCTTCGTCCCCTCCCCTAGAAGGCAGGCAGTCTCATACATGTTAAACATGTTAGAGTATATTTTAAATACAATATATCTGTACATATTTATACAGTTCTCTTGTTGAACAAGAGAAATTGGATTTAGAAAGGTAAAAATAACCTGGGGAAGAAAAACAAAAATGTAAGCAGTAGAAAGAGTATAAAGGCTATGTTTTGGTCCACACTCATTTCCCAGTGTTCCTTCTCTGGGTGTAGCTGATTCTGTCTATTATTGATCAATTGGAACTGAATTAAATCTTCTCTTTGTCAAAGAAATCCACTTCCATCAGAATACATCCTCATACAGTACCGTTGTTGAGGTATATAATGATCTCCTGGTTCTGCTCATTTCACTTAGGATCAGTTCATTAAGTCTCTCCAAGTTTTTCTGTATTCATCCTGCTGGTCATTTCTTAGAGAACAATAATATTCTACAACATTTATACACCATAATTTACTCAGCCATTCTGTAATTGATGGACATCCATTCGATGTCCAGTTTCTAGTCACTACGAAAAGGGCTGCCACAAACATTTTTACACATACAGGTCCCTGACTCCATGCATTTTCACTGACTCTCTTCCCATGCCTGAAATTTTTGCTCTTTTCATCTTCACTTCCCAGATTTCCTGGCTTCTTTCAAGTCCCAGATCATTTTGTATAGGGAACCTTTCCTTATTCCTTTTAATTCTAATCCTGTCCCTCTGAAATCACCTCCAATTTATTCTATATATATCTTCTTCATCCAAATTTGTTGTCTCCTCCATTAGATTGTTAGCACCATGATAGTAGATACTATTTTGGGAGGAGAAAGGAAAGGGCTTGTTTTTGCTTGTTTCTATCTAGATAAGAAAAGTTGTGCTTGAGAAACATTAAATGTCTTCTCCAAAATCACATAGCTAGAAAGTTTCTGAGGCAGAATTTGAACTAGATCTTTCTCACTTCATGAATATTATTTAATACAGCTTTTCTATTTTGATCGCAAAAGGTATCATCCTGTATACAGTATCTCTCCCAAGACACAAGAATGCAGCTTGACTTTGAAAACTATCAAAGAACAAAGAATTAACATGTGCTAGGGAATAGTGATTCACAGGAATGAAACTAAAAATTAACATTTATTTTAAAGAACTTGTTTGCCTTTTTCTTTCAAGCTTTGTGGTCCCAATGTATTCATCTGCTTATAGAGAAGCTGCCAAGCACAGAAAAAAAGAAAGTAGAAAACCTCACTGTATATGGTAGTCTCTTTTCTTTTAATATATTTAATCAGTTTAGTATTAAAAAGAAAAATAAAAAGTATAACATTTCTGTAACTTTAAAAAATTTCTTTTTATTATAAAGTTCATCAATTCACAATGGAAGATGGAGTTAATATCCAAATAGAGCTTGACAGGTTAACATTGGACTGAATTTATTGTCATGAAATTCAATAGGGAGAAAAGTAAAGTATACTTGGGAATCAGCGTCAAAAATGTAGGATGGAGAAGCCATGGTTAGACATCAATAGAAGGATCTGGGAGTTTTAGTGAACCGAAGGTTCAATGAATCAGCAGTAGGATGTGGCAGCAAAGAAAGGTGATATTATCTTGGTTTGTTCTAAGAGAGATGTATCTTCCAGGAATGGAGAGGAGATGAGCTCACTATATGATGTCCTAATTAGGCTTTCTCTGGATATAGTCTTCAATTCTGATCACTATCAAAGAACACTGATCAACTGGAGAATGTTGAGAGGAAGGTAACCCTAAGGGTGAATGACCTTGAGTCCACATCAGATGAAGATTGTCTGAAGGAGATGGGAAAAAAGATGGAGGGCGGGGGTGAAAAATGATAGTTCATCTGTATATTTGAAAGACTATTGTCAGATAAGAGAGAGGTAAGCCCCAGAGTGCCAAACCTGGTTGCAAAGAACCACATTTAAGTTCAATATCAGATAAAACTTCTGAACAATTGACGCTATCTGAGAAAGAAATGAGAGTAAGGAAATAATAATTCTTATAGCACTGACTATGTGCCAGGCACTGTGCTAAGCATCTTTCCAATAACTCTGTGAAGTAGGTGCTATTATTATTATTCCCATTTTACAATTGAGGAAATTGAGACAAAAAGCCACACAACTAGAAAGTATCTGAGGCCAGATTTGAACTCCAAACTTCTTGACTCCAGGTCTAGTATATACTGGATACTAAAATATATACTATTCTCTGGACCACTTTTTGCAAATAAGGAAGATTATGTTTGTGAGACATTAACTGACTTGCACAAGATCACACAGCAAGTAAGTTTCTGAGGCAGGATTTGAACTCAGCTCTTTCTCACTCCATGAAGAACATTAGATAAAGACTAAATAGATAAAGAGGGTCACCTCTAAAACCACTAAAGATTTGCATCCAACATCCCATAAATTACCTCAGAACCTGGACTTGAAAAATACATATATTAAAACCTTCTGGCAATTTCCATTTACATTCTTATCTGACTTCACTCTTTTCCCTTAGAACTTTAACTCTGTACATATTTTGCTCTCTGTACATCACGTATTATACTTTCTGAAGAGCCAGTTTAGGTACATTTATGTCACCAATTGTTAACATGATAGTGGTTAAGTTTATATGGGCTTTTTGTCAGAATGTCCCAAATGACATTTGAGGACATTGAGGGTCAGTAATAACTTACTTCTCTGATGGTCTGCCGGCCTTGAGCTCACACGAAGACAGAATGACTCTTTATGCTGAATCCACCAGAGAGGAAGCGTAATATGTAACTTTCCCAACAGTTGGGGATGTATTCAAATCACTATCCCAATGTACCATTTTTTGTCATATTTTGATACATTAGCAAAAGAACTTACATATATGTATACCTATGTATATGTACAAACTACCTACTACATCTAGGTGTATTACTTCATATGGTTTGGACTTGAAAGAAATCTTAACAGATTGAGTTTTGAATTCCTATCCATGGCTTAGCATTAAATATTGTTCTCAATCACAACAAAAGAAATATCTATAGCTTCAGGTCCTTCATCTTTCACATCTAAGAAATCTCTTGTTATAGTTTGACTCTCTTTCTACCACATAGGCAATTTACTTTTTGTAGCCATATAGGTTATTTTGTTGTTGTTGAGTATGTATCTGACTCTTTATGACTTCATTTGGGGTTTCTTGGCAAAGACACTGGGATGATTTGCCCTTTCCTTCTCCAGGTCATTTTAGAGATGAGGAAACTGAGGCAAATAGAGTTAAGTGACCTTCCCAGAGTCCTACAGCCAATATGTGTCTGAGGTCAGATTTGCATTTAAGAAGATGACCATTCCTACTCTAGGTCCTGCACTTTATCCACTGCATCACCTAGTTGCACATATAGCTTAGTAAAACTAGCTAAATTGCAAAGAAAATCTTTAAGTAATATGGTTGCTGAGTATTTCCTCATCAGCAACTCAAACCTCTTGCCTAACCTCCCATTTTTCCCAAAATATTTTAAGGACAATTCTTAATCCATTCCTCTTTTATTCCCTATTCTGATTCAACCTTCAGATCATGGGAAAGATGTAGGCATGGGATTGTGTTCTGGGACAGGAGCAGCTTTCAGACTTAGGGGTTGGCTCTACAAAGAAGAAAGGAGCTAGTAAAAAGAGTAAATAGTAACTGGGGATAAGGTGGAGGAGATAGTCTCACATTCTGCTAATGTTTTCAGAAGTTGCTCTGGCTTTCCACTAAGTCTGGACTCAACCTTTCTGCATTTGAGTTCCTGCCACTTTGCTGTGACTCTCTAGTTGTACTCTTTTCAACCTTATCTCCCTTTGCTCCACCTCAATTGGAAAAGCACATCAGATGTATCTCCCAAAGGCAATAAAAGGGAAAACCAGAAACTCTAGGAACCTATATGTAGCTTATCATTTACTGGGGATCCCATTTTCAGGATATGCATTACCTACTAGTCATTATCCAATTGATTAATGGACAAAGGATGTAAAGAGGCAATTTTCAGACTAAGAAAGTAAAGCCATTTATAGTCACGTGAAAAAATGTTCTAAATCGTACTCCTTAAACTTTTTCCAGTTGTGATCCCCCTTTTTTTGCAACCCCAGGTATACAGGGTATATATAAAATAGATATGCAAATCAAACATTTTCTAATAAGAAATCATCATTTCACCCCATATGGGGCCACAACCCACAATTTAAGAAGCTTTGCTCCAAATCACTATTGATTAGAGACTTGCAAATAAAAAAAAAAAACAAAAAAACCTGAGGTTTTACCTTCAGATTACCTTTTACCTTCAGATTGGTTAATATGATGGAAAAGAAAAGTGACTCTTTGATCTAGCAATACCACTATTAGGTCTGTATCCCAAAAAACATAATAAAAAAGAGAAAAGGGACCTGTATGTACAAAAATAGAGCATCTTTTTGTGGTGGCAAAAAATTGGAAATAAGGGCTTGCCTATCAATTATAGAATGGCTGAACAAGTTGTAGAATGTAAATGTGATGGAATATTATTGTTTTATAAGAAATGATGAGCAGGTACATTTCAAAAAAAAAAAAAAACCTGGAAAGACTTACATGGACTGAGGATGAGGGAAGTGAGCAGACTTCAGTTATACAGAGTATTGTCATAGTTTTCTTTCTGCCAAGAGACAGACCAGTTGAAAAATTCTTGGTTTGTCTTACTGATAATTTTCTTTTTTCAAAACATGGCAGAATTAATAAGAGGGACTATTATTTGAATTTGATTTTTTTTTAGATGATGAAATTTTTTTTTAATTATAGCTTTTTATTTACAAATATATGCAGAGGTAATTTTTCAGCATTGACAGTTGCAAATCCTTTTGTTTGAACTTTTTCCCTCCTTCCCCCAACCGCTTTCCCCAGATGGCAAGTTGACCAGTACATGTTAAATATGTTAAAGTATAAGTTAAATAAATAGATGTATACATGTCCATACAGTTATTTTGCTGTATAAAGAGAGTCGGACTTTGAAGTAATGTACAATTAGCCTATGAAGGAAATCAAAAATGCAGGTGGACAAAAATAGAGGGATTGGGAATTCTAGGTAGTGATTCATAGTCATCTCCCAGAGTTCTTTTGCTAGGTGTAACTGGTTCAATTCATTACTGCTCTATTGGAACTGATTTGGTTGAAGTGGGCCACATCCATCAGAATTGATCATCATATAGCATTGTTGTTGAAGTAAATAATGATCTTTTGGTCCTGCTCATTTCACTCAGCGTCAGTTCATGTAAATCTCTCCAGGCCTTTCTGAAATCATCCTGCTGGTCATTTCTTATGGAATAATAATATTCCATAATATTCATATACCACAATTTATTCAGCCATTCTCCAATTGATGAGCATCCACTCAGTTTCCAGTTTCTGACCACTACAAAGAGAGCTGCCTCGAACATTCATGCACGTACAGGTCCCTTTCCCTTTTTAAAAATCTCTTTAGGATATAAGCCCAGTAGTAACACTGCTGGGTCAAAGGGTATGCACAGTTTGATAGCTTTTTGAGCATAATTCCAAATTGCCCTCCAGAATGGCTGGATGTATTCACAATAACACCAACAATGTATCAGTGTCCCAGTTTTCCCACATCCCCTCCAGCATTCCACATTATCTTTCCCTGTCATTCTAGCCAATCTGACAGCTGTGTAGTGGTATCTCAGAGTTGTCTTAATTTGCATTTCTCTGATTAATAATGACTTGGAGCATTTTTTCATATGGCTAGAAATAGTTTTAATTTCTTCATCTGAGAATTGTCTGTTCATATCCTTTGACCATTTATCAATTAGAGAATGGCTTGATTTCTTATAAATTAGAGTTAATTCTCTATATATTTTGGAAATGAGGCCTTTGTCAGAATCTTTGACTGTAAAAAATGTTTTCCCAGTTTATTACTTCCCTTCTAATCTCATCTGCATTAATTTTGTTTGTAAAAAAAAAAACTTTTAAATTTGATATAATCAAATTTTTCTATTTTGTGATCAATAATGATCTCTAGTTCTTCTTTGGTCATAAATTCCTTCCTCTACCACAGGTCTGAGAGGTAAACTATCCTGGGTTCCTCTAATTTATTTATAATCTCATTCTTTATGTTTAGGTTATGAACCCATTTTAAGCTTATCTTGGTGTATGGTGTTAAGTGTGGGTCGATGCCTAGTTTCTGCCATACTAATTTCCAATTTTCCCAGCAATTTTTGTCAAACAGTGAGTTCTTATCCCAAAAATTGGCATCTTTGGGTTTGTCAAACACTAGATTATTAAAATTATTGGCTGTTTTGTCCTTTGAACCTAATCTATTCCATTGATCAACTAGTCTATTTCTTAGCCAATACTAAATGGTTTTAGTAACCACTGCTTTATAATGTAATTTTAGATCTGGTACAGCTAGACCACCTTCATTTGATTTTTTTCCCATTAATTCCTGTGAAATTCTTGACCTTTTGTTTTTCCATATGAACTTCGTTGTTATTTTTTCTAGGTCATTAAAACAGTTTTTTGGAGTCTGATTGGTATGGTGCTAAATAAATAGATTAGTTTAGGTAGTACTGTCATCTTTATTATATTTGCTCACCCAATCCAAGAGCATTTAATATTTTTCCAATTGATTAGATCTGACTTTATTTGTATGGAAAGAGTTTTGTAGTTTTGCTCATAAAGTTTCTGATTTTCCCTTGGCAGATAGATTCTTAAATATTTTGTACTGTCAGTAGTTACTTTAAATGTAATTTCTCTTTGTAACTCTAACTGTTGTATTTTGTTAGTGATTTATAAGAATGCTGATGACTTATGTGGGTTTATTTTGTATCCCACAACCTTGCTAAAGGTGTGGATTATTTCTAATAGCTTTTTAGTAGAATCTCTGGGGTTCTCTAAGTATACCATCATATTATCAGCAAAGAGTGATAATTTGGTTTCACATTACCTACTCCAATTCCTTTAATCTCTTTCTCAGCTCTTATTGCCAAAGCTAGCATTTCTAATACAATATTGAATAGTAATGGTGACAGTGGGCGACCTTGTTTCACTCCTGATCTTATTGGGAATGGTTGCACTTTATCCACATTACATATGATACTTACTGATGGTTTTAATTAGATGCTACTGATTATTTTAAGGAAAAGTCCATTTATTCCTATACTCTCAAGTGTTTTTAATAGGAATGAATGTTGGAGTTTATCAAATGCTTTTTCTGCATCTATTGAGATGATCATATGGTTTTTGTTAATCTGGTTATTAATATGGCCAATTATACTGACAGTTTTCCTAATATTGAACCAGCCCTGTATTCTTGGTATAAATTCTGCTTAATCATGGTGTATTATGTTGGGGATGATTTTCTATAGTCTTTTTGCTAATATCTTATTTAAGATTTTAGCATCAATATTCACTAGGGAAATTGGTCTATAATTTTTCTTTCTCTGTTTTCAACCTACCTGGTTTAGATATTAGTACCATGTCTGTGTCACAAAAGGAATTTGGTAGGATTCCTTCATTCCCTATTTTTTTTCAAATAGCTTATATAGCATTAGGGCTAATTGTTCTTTAAATGTTTGGTAGAATTCACATGTAAATCCATCTGGTCCTGGGGATTTTTTCTTAGAGAGTTGATTAATAGTTTGTCCTATTTCTTTTTCTGAAATGGGACTATTCAAGCAATTTACTTCCTCTTCTGTTAATCTGGGACGCCTATATTTTTGGAGGTAGTCATCCATTTCACTTAGGTTATCAAATTTATTGGCATAAAGTTGGGCAAAGTAACTCCTTATTATTGCTCTAATTTCTTCTTCATTGGTGGAAAGTTCCCCCTTTTCATTTTTATGACTAACAATTTGATTTTCCTCTTTCCTTTTTCTAATCAGACTTACCAAAGGTTTATCTATTTTATTGGTTTTTTCTTAAAACCAACTCTTAGTTTTATTTATTAATTCAGTAGTTTTTTTTTTTTTTACTTTCACTATTATTATTTTCTCCTTTTAATTTTAGAATTTCAAGCTTAGTATTTGATTTGGGGTTTTTAATTTGATCTTTTTCTAGCTTTTTAAGTTTGCGAGCACAGTTCATTGATCTCTTTCTCTATTTTATTTAAGTAAATAGCACTTATTTTTCTGCCCTAAAACTGTGAAAAAAGGGTCTCTAATTTACTCTGCGTATAAGTTCTAGTGTGCTAGGGACTGAGTCAGAATTACATCCCAGAACTCAGTATGGACAGAGCAACAGAGTTCTGCTTCAGTTCTAATAAACTGGACAACTGCTTGACCCCCTTATTCTCTGGTGACCTCCAGAAGACACGGATTTGCTGCTGCTGTTGCTAATTCAGTGGCTCCCAAAGCCAGCTAATGGTTTGCTGATTTCCTAAGGCTTTTTCACCCCAATGAGACAAACCTTTTTTTTTTTTTTTTTTTTTTTTTTTTTGCCCACCTTCCAAGTTGCCTTTAGTGTCTGTGGGCTGAGAGGTCTAGAAATTATCACTGTGGCCACTGATTTAGAGGCTCCAATGTCTGCTTCTGGTTTGCTAAGGCTGTGTGGGGATAGCCTATGCCAGGACTATGCTGCTTTCCCAGTCTTGTGCTACAAACTTTGTAAAGTGTCTTCAGCTGGAACCTTGTTTCACTCCATCTTTTTGTGGTTCTGATGCTCTAAAATTTGTTTAAAGTTATTACCTAAAAGTATTTGGAGGAGTTTGGGGGAGAGCTCAAGTGACTCCCTTCCTTTACTCTCCCATCTTGGTCCCACCTCTACTCTTTTGAACTGGTTTCCACATTAACTAATTCCTGGAGAATTGAAATTTAAGAGGCTGTTCCTATTTATATTGGGATCTGTTTTGTAAAAGATTTAGCAGGAACACTTGAGGATTATTTACAAGTAACTTGAAACAAGAGAAGTAAACATTGAAAAGGTGCCCCGAAGGACATTTTCCAGCATGTCCAAGAAAGATGTTCTTGAAATATGTATGTCTATACTGAGCTCTCTCAGTTATCTTAGTGTCATATAAACTTTTCTCCTAAAATCAGTCTGTGCTTTTAGAAATTCTTTCTATGCTTATGTTATGATTGGTTTGTTTTTTGTCCTTATATTAACTTATCAGGAAAAATTGTTACAAATGTCCTATTAATAAAAAAGGGGAAATTGACAAAAATCAAATGATTCTGAAGCCATTCTGTATCACCAATTGTTGGGAGTTCAAATGTTGGAGTTCTTGTTCTTCTCAAAACACAGCCGGTTTAGCTTAGGGCCCTCCGAATATCTCCAAATCCAAAGGTTTTGTCCTTCAGCCTCTGCCTCTGCTTTCTTCAGCCTCCAGCCAGCACAAAGATGGAATGAATCTCGTTTCCTTCTCTTGGAGCTCAGCTAGCTTTCTGGTGAGTCTTTCAGACCAGCTTGGTCTCAGTGGGGGGGCGTGCAGGAGCCCAGCCACCAGCTACAGTGGTGTGAGATGAAGATGAATCTGGTTGTCCACTGAACTCTCACTCGTAGCTTTATCCTTTGAAAACTCTTCATCTGCCACCAGCCAGCCAAGTGGAAAATATTCTGCCTTGCCTCGGAGAGAGGGCTTCTGGCGTAATTCCGCAGAGTGCTCTCTGTCTGCACCAGAGTCGCTCCTCTCCAGTCCAGCTGAACTCTCCTCTGCGACCAGCCAGCCAAGTGGAAAAATGTATTCTGGAACAGCTCTCTCGCCTTATATGTGAATCTTCTGAGAGAATGGGATTATGGGTTTTCTCCCATAGTGCTCTCTGGCCCAAACAGCTTTAAGGGAGGTGTGAACACAAAGGTGTAAACACAAGCATTGTACTAATTAGTTCTACTTAGTACCTTGTTTCAGGTTCTGGCCAAAATCTTCTTGTAAGATTAGATCAACTCTAATTGGTTAGCAGTTTGTAAGGATTCCAACAACCAATGTGTAAAATTACCAAGTCATGTTTCTTTTTTCCTAAATTTATTTGAGAAATTCAGTTGGCCTGTACCGAATTAAATTCAAATTTCAGTTTCCCCCCAAATTCATCAAATGCCATTAACTCTTCCTTCCCCTCCCTAGGGATATGATGAAGGGAAAATGTAACAATTGAGGTAATTTTCTTATTGGTCATATTGTTTCCCTACCTGTGCTTGTATTGCTGTTAAGGATTGTGCCTTCAATGTATCTTATTAGTAGAATCCTCTGCTTATTTCATTTCAGTGAAACAGTCACTACTTAGCAAACTTTATGAAAAACAAACTTGAAACTATGAAAAACAATCTTGAAAAGATTGCATGAGCAGATCACAAGGGACACCGACAATTTTTAGAACATCAGAACCCACAAATTTTTACAAATAAATTTATAGCCTAAACTCATATTTTTGTTTGCTTGATTTTTTTGCTTGGCAGTTGCCTGATATTTATTGATTGATTTTTCTTTTTGGGAAACTTATCTGTTCTCCTTGTTATAGCAATTGATTTATATCACTCAAACTTCTATATGGAATTATCAGTCACTGTTTTTTTTTCTTTTATCCATTTTTCATGGATAAAAACAAGTTTCAAAAACTTATTTCAATAAGTCAGGATTGAATTGCTTCAGTTGGGCCACATATTTTTCTAATTTTATTTTTCCTTCCTCCTCAGAAAAGTAATGAAGAAGCCTGTACAAATGCTATTTCTATCACCATCATTCTGAACATTTTGGAGGATGATATATTGTGCCTTGATATGTGGTTTGAATTTATATTAAATATTAGAAATATGGTACACACACACACACACACATATATATATACATATATGTATATATGTATATATAAAACTTTAATTGAAATAAAGATACTGACTGAGGCATTCATATTAGAAAAGAATCTAAAAGTAGCTTATGAAAAAGGATTCCATTAGTCTAACATCTTATACACTGTCAAAGCTGGTTCTGTAAGCAAGACAATCTACTAATATTTAGGTAAATCACTGAATCTGTTTGCAAGGGGAATTTAGTAGGGAATGTCTTTAGTATTTGAAAGATACTACTTTTAAGATACACTACAGAGAATCATTTTGTGAGATTAAAAGAAAACCAGTTTTTTAAGGCGGAAGAAGCATCAGATTTGGAGCCAAGAAATCTGGATTCAAGTCCTGGTCACTAGGATTTGACCTTAGACAAATCACATCATCCTGAGAAGTGGAAAGAGGAAATTGTGCTTCAATTTATCTATCTATGTAATGAGATGATTGGACCAGATGTTCTCTAAGGTTTTTCCAACTCTACAGTACTTCTCTTCTTCTCCTACTATATATATATATATTTTTTCTATATCTTTGCCTGACATCTATTCTTTCACTCTCTTTGTCTTCATATATCCTTAAGAGTCTTATTTTTTTATTAAAGTTTTTTATTTTCAAAACATATGCACAGATAATTTTTCAACACTGACCCTTGCATAGCCTTGTGTTCCAAATTTTCCCCTCCTTCCCCCACTCCCACCCCTAGAGGGCAAGCAATCCAATATATGTTATACATGTTAAAATGTATGTTAAATCCAATATTTGTAAACATATTTGTACAATTATCTTGCTGCACATGAAAAATCAGAATAAAAAGGAAAGAAAATGAATAAGAAAATAAGATGCAAATGAACCACAACAAAAAGATGAGAATGTTATGTTGTGATATACACTCAGTTCCCACAGTCCTCTCTCTGGGTGTAGATGGCTCTCTTCATCATGAGATCATTGGAACTAGAATCAATCATTTCATTGTTAGAAAGAGTCATGTCTATCAGAATTAATCGTTGTATAATCTTATTGTTGCCATGTACAATGATCTCCTAGTTCTGCTCATTTCACTTAGCATCAGTTCATATAAGTCTCTTCAGACGTCTCTAAAATCATCCTGCTGGTCGTTTCTTATAGAACAATAATATTCATACCATTCATATACCAGAACTTATTCAGCCATTCTCCAATTGAGGGGCAAACATTCTGTTTCCAGTTTTTTGTCACTACAAAAAGGACTGCCACAGACATTTTTGAATATACAGGTCCCTTTTCCTCCTTTAAGATCTGTTTGGGACAAGGCCCAGTAGAAACACTGCTGAATCAAAGGGTATGCACAGTTTGATAACTTTTTGATCATAGTTCCAAATTAAAGAGTCTTATTTTTTGATATCTTAATATTGATCAACTTTTACTTTTGAATAATGTGAACTTGATCCTTCCCTAAATATATACTTTTGCTGATCAGGGGCCCTTGGTTTTTAAACATTTAATTTTATTTGCCAATCAAATTAAGAGACTGTTTTTCTTAAGAAATTTGGATAGTCACCAAGGCTTGTAGTTAGTTTCAAACATACTCCAAATGTGGTGTAGAATAGGGAGAAGTTTGAAAGGAAGTCCCCTGGGCTGTTAGTAAAACTTCACATAAGTGTTCCACATAAAGAATCATATATATATTTTCTTTCAAGTCAAAAAACCTCTTCCCCTTTTCAAGTTTTCAGATAAGTCCTTCAATTGGTTTGCCCCAGATAGCTGGTATCTGGTGTCTGGTTAGATCTATTCATCAACAAAAAACTGATATCTGAGATCAGTTTTGTGGTTACATAACAAAAATCAAATAGCATTTTCACTATCTCCCTATTTATCATAATTCATTTTCCTTGTTAATTTCATTAATAACAGACTGCTCAAAATTTATAGTCTTTAACTCTGGGCTTTCTTTGCTCTGTCTGAATCTTTAAAGGTATCTTTAAAGGTAAATGTAATAAATCCTTAAAGGGGGATTGGAGAGATATTTTCAGAGGTACACGTTATGCTAATCAGCAACTTTTCTGGGGGGGTCTTCACAAGAACTTTTAGGAAATCCAAAACCCCATTATCTAAATTCCCCTGCTCTACCATAGTGATCTTGTTAGATTTATTCTTGTGGTTTGTTTATTCTTATGCATTCTGCAACAACAAAAATGATTCTCCTTTGAGTTTCTGGAGTTTGAACTAGGCTTCTTTGTAATTATGGGGCAAATTAATAATTTGTTTTGAGAAGAAAGCCCTTTGGAATTGGTGTGCTTTAGGTACCATTTGGAACTTGTACCTTCTGGCTACATTTATAAAGAGTGGAATCTTTTTTGCATCTAATTGTTTTAATTTTTGTCTCTCTGGGAAAATATTTTTACAATCAAAGGTTCTGATAAAGGTCTCATTTCCAAAATATATAGAGAATTGACTCTAATTTATAAGAAATCAAGACATTCTCCAATTGATAAATGGTCAAAGGATATGAACAGACAATTCTCAGATGAAGAAATTGAAACTGTTTATAGATATATGAAAATATGCTCCAAATCATTATTAATCAGAGAAATGCAAATTAAGACAACTCTGAGATACCAATACACACCTGTCAGGTTGGCTAGAGTGACAGAGAAAGATAATGTGGAATGTTGGAGGGGATGTGGGAAAACAGGGACACTGATACATTGTTGGTGGAGTTGTGAACACATCCAGCCATTCTGGAGAGCAATTTGGAACTATGCTCAAAAAGTTATCAGACTGTGCATACCCTTTGATCCAGCAATGTTTCTATTGGACTTATCCCCCAAAGAGATACTAAAGAAGGGAAAGAGACCTGTATGTGCCAAAATGTTTGTGGCAGCCCTGTTTGTAGTGACTAGAAGCTGGAAAATGAATGGATGCCCATCAATTGGAGAATGGTTTAGTAAATTGTGGTATATGAACGTTATGAAATATTATTGTTCTGTAAGGAATGACCAGCAGGATGAATACAGAGAGGACTGGCGAGACTTACATGAATTGATGCTGAGTGAAATGAGCAGAACCAGGAGATCATTATATACCTCAACAACGATACTGTTTGAGGATGTATTCTGATGGAAGTGGATCTCTTCAATAAAGAGAGCTAATTCAGTTTCAGTTGATCAAGGATGGACAGAAGCAGCTACACCCAAAGAAAGAACACTGGGAAATGAATATAAACTGCTTGCATTTTTGTTTTTCTTCCCGGATTATTTATACCTTCTGAATTCAATTCTTCCTGTGCAACAAGAAAACTTCGGTTCTGCACACATATATTGTATCCAGGATATACTGTAACCTATTCAACATGTAAAGGAATGCTTGCCATCTGGGAGAGGGGCTGGAGAGAGGGAGGGGAAAAATCAGAACAGAAGTGAGTGCAAGGGATAATGCTGTAAAAAATTACCCTGGCATGGGTTCTATCAATAAAAAGTTATTAAAATCTCAAAAAAAAATTTTTTTGTCTCTATTAAACTATGAGTTCTTTGAGAGCAGACACTATCTTTTTGCCTTTATGTCCCCAGTACTTAGCACAGTACCTAGTATATAAAAAGCACTTTTTAAAATTGATAAATATTTTTGACTGACTAAGGCATTATTTAGTGAGTGTTTCTTCAGTCATGTACCAAACTCTGTAATTCTATTTGGAGTTTTCTTGGCAAATATCCTAAAGTGGAAGGTTTGTCATTTCCTTCTCCAGCTCATTTTATCTGAAACTAAGGCTAACAGGATTATGTGACCTGCTCAGGGTCACACAACCAGGAAGTGTCCAAGGCTGGATTTGCCACCTAACACAGAGATCCATTAATGAGTACTGATGTTGTATAATTGTTTAAATTGATTATGAAATTACCAACCATTTTTTTTTTTTTTTACACTTCACCTATTTAACAAGTGTTTGTTAGATTTCCTTTTCCCATATGGCTATACTTCCTAAGATGGATTGGGGTTCCCAAAATTATAATCTTTTAAGACGTGTCTGAATTCAAGGAAGTAGTATTATGTGGAGTGATGCCCCAATGCAGAAAGAAATGGTATTTCTAGGTCATATAGATTAGGAATTGGGAAACTGAATCAGAGAAAACTAACTGAAACATTCTACTGCGTTTTCCACATTGAGGTTCCAAATACCAGAGAAAAAGAGAACCTTGAAAGAAACTCAATTACATGTGGAGACCACAAAAAGAACCCCATTCCAAAGTAAGTTTCCTAATATTCACTTTTCCTTTTAGCTATCAGATTCAAGCTCTCATTCTTACACTCTTCTCTTTCCTGCCTTGTCTCTGCCACTCCATCTCACTATATCTGGGAATTACCCAGAAGGAATAAAGAGAATGCTTTATATAGAAATACCAAGAATGAGCAATTGAATTTAAATGTTGTCATACTACTGAGGGTACTTTAATGATTAAATGATTTTATGATTAAATGAAAATATTCCTTTAACATAAATTCTTAAATTATAAGTTTATAGGCCGTAAGCAATATTTGACCATACCTGCTACTTTTTTTTTTTCATATCTTCTACTTTATAAGAGAAATGCAGCATGATCACTAATGCTATTCTAGCAGTTAGTCACAGTGGAAATTTGTATTGTGAACAATATTGATGTAATGTTCTGGTTTTCTGGCCTGAAGTAAGCATCAAAACACCACTGATGAATTTAAAGAGTTTTCTCTGGACATCTTTTATATATTACATTGCAATTTTAAAATATTGATATTGGTAATATGTACTCTATAATTAATTGCTTTTGATGTCTTAAATTTGCTTATTAGAATGTCTATTATGTGCCATATTAGCTGTTTAAATTCTTAATGACTTACAAAGTCTTTGTAAGTCTTTGTTCTTAAAAATACTATAATAACATAAGTAGCTATAAGGAATGGAGGGCTGAACCTGAAGTCAGAAAGACTTGAGTTCATATTTGGCCATAGACACTTAACTGGCTGTTACAGTAGCCACCTGCTAGTGACTGCTGGGGATCTATTCTGCAGAATAGATCCCTTCATGTGATACGATGATAATGATATAAGGAGATTGAGAGGCAGTTGCATTCTCTGACCTCTCTCCTCTTCCCTCTTGCCTCTTGATTTGTTTCCCAATTCATAAGTAACATATGTATCAGTGAAGGCTGATTGGCAATTCCTTCAAGTGTATTATGATTCATAGCTGTGGGAGCTTTTTAGAAAACCTACTGCTCTGGCCCCTTAATGGTACATTCCCCTTTAACCCTTTACAGGCTTTCTGGATTTTGCATTTAGGCGTGGTCCTCAATATGTGACCATGAAAAAGGCTTACCTCAGTTGTGAAATGGGGATAATAATAATACCTCCCTCTAAGGATTGTTGTGAGGATTAGATGAGTTGATAATTGTAAAGCACTTAGGCATAGTGCCTTATACATAATAAACATAATATAAATGTTAACTATTATTGTTATTATTAATAATCCTATTTATATAATTATAACATATTTTTAAAATCCTCCCATTAAAAAAAAAAAGGATAAATTGATGATTGCCACCAAAGGATTAACATGTGCTAGCTCATTATATTGTATAGGACAATGCCTTTGTTATATAAAATATCATGTTACATGCTGGAAAGCTTATGTCTAGAACAGAATATTTTAATTTGTTACTTTTGATGTTTTGAATATGATTAATCCTATTGCAAAAACAGCACAAAAAAGAAAGGTGTAGAATCTTTAATATGAAAATAACATTTTAAGTTTGTATCAATAATAAAAATATAAGTTCTACCTAGTTCCCTTTCTTAATTTTGATATATTATACATAATTAATGCAAAATATTATTTTATTTTTATATTTTAATCTTTAGCATTTTAATTTCAAAAGTAATTGAATCTGAAACTTCAAAAACCAGTACTTAATAAATGTTAAGACAATATCAATATTTTATTTTTTATTTTTTGTATTGTTAACACAAAAAGTTGCTATTAAAGATAACAATATAAACTTTAATGTAAAATACAGTAAAATTATCTTTAAAATTATCATGAGAATTTTTAATTTTATCAATATTATCCACTTCAACTATTAAAATTATTTTGAAGCTAAAAATTCTTTTAAAATTATCTACATAAAAGTAGTTTATTTTTAATATTCTAAGGGACTTCCATGATGGACATTTTGCCATATAAAACAAACAGAAACAGAATTCTGTTCTAAAATAAAAGTGTTTTTATTTAATGTTTTATTCTTTTGACATGCTGCAAAAGGGCAACTTTCAGATTTTTCTTGGAATGAGTACTATTGAAGTGTGTTAGCAGACTACTTGAAATATTTGAACTTCTGAGTATCTAATATAGAATAGTGATAAAAACCCTTTCTTTAAGTAAAGTTATGGTTGTCCATGGTATATTGAAGGATTAATGAGTATCACAGAAGTAAAGTAAGCTTTCTTGGTGTAAATCGTTTTCTTGAAACATCTGATGAATGCTGTTCCTAGTACTATTGATGAGGAAAAATTCACTCTCTGAACTCATTGATTGACTCACTGTACGAATGATAATACAAACAATCCAGAGGACTACAATAGTAATTTAAATATAGACAGTCATTGCATCTTTGTCTAGATTAATATTTTAAATCATCATATTTCTTATAAAAAGAATTGTGAGCAATAATAGTGTTGATACTTTTTTCCTCAGGGCAAGTAATATACAATTACCTAAGAACTGCCCATGTGGCAATAAAGAAGATGAAGAATGGATGCCTGGACTATCTGAAGAATCTTCACATGTCCTGATTATACGATCAACAAATATAGAGATACGAAACAACAAACACAGTACAAAAACAGAGATTCTCTACCCATCCTAAATTTTCTTAATAAATCAGTATGCTTTACAAGGAGCCCTGAACACTCTAACACATACACATATGTATGTATGTATGTATATACACATATATATGTAACATTTTAAAATCAAGTTATTTATATAAACAGAGGCTCCCCAGTAAAAAAAAAGTTGCAGTTGGTCACACCCTAGGGTTAGCTCTGGAGAGCATTAATGCCTCGAATAGCTATATGTTATGTTATGTTTTATATATATAGTTATATATATAGCCTTATCACCAAAATACTGCACTGAGACATTTCCAATCAATGCTAATTGATTATGCTGAAAATTGAACCTGGGGCCTTGAAGTGAATCTTCAAGTGAAACACCTTTATCAACCTAACCTACATATTCAGACCTGAAAATTATGCTTTTGCTTACATTAGACTCTGAAATAAACAAAATGATGTGAAGTTATTTTTCCCCTACTAATATTTAGTGACTAGGAAATTTGTACTATAAATTTAAATATCAATGAGTCCAACCTTTACATTTTTTAGATAAACAAACTGTGGCCCAAAGGGAATACATAACGTATCCAAGGTCATATAGAGAGTATCAAAGAAAGAGTTTGGACCCATATCTTCTGACTCTATAGAAACTATTTGTAAGGGTCCATTAGAGAGGTCAGGCAAGCACAACTGAGATGTAAGTGGGTCATCAATGGTCTCTAGGTCCCCGAATGTACTTAGGGACTTCCTTCGTGTGTGGGACCTCCAGCCATGGCAGGAATCCTAAACTCTCACTCCGAGATCTCGTCAAGTTCGGGAGGTAATCTTTATCATCGATTGGCTTGTGCCTGTGACCTCAGACCCGATATAAGCTCGCAGCAGGAAGCACTCTCTCTCTTTTTCCACCTGGATCTTGGCTTGGGGAGATATACTAGGAGTACAGGAGGTCATAGTGAGGTGTAGACCGTGTGAATAAAGTCTAAGCTTGTTTGCCAAAACTCTCGGGTACTCTGTTGTGCTTAAACTGCATCCGTATGAGATCACAGCCAGAGGACTTCTGAGGACCTCAAAACCGAGGCAAGATTGATATTGTATTTACCAGAGATCCCTCTGATCAGGCCTAGGAATCAGGCTAAATTAGCGGTGGTTGAGTGCGAGAAAGGCCTCAATAATTATTCTTTTATTATACTTCATTGGCAGTAACAACCCTCTGAAATTTAATCCTAAATCTTCACTTGTAACCATTGACTCTCCCTCTTTGTTCTCGATGTCTGAGAAGGAGAAATTAAGGAAGAGTGTCTGTCTGGTTATGGTAAAAGTACTCGATTCCTATTTTCTGGTAAATTTTTTCAACAAGAAATGCTAGAATGACATAAAAATGGGGAAAAAACCTCAATATAAAAAGAAAATTGCAATTTATGTTGTTTTATAGACCAACAAAAGAAGACTTCAGGATGGTTAGTTTTCTTCTAATATTTTTCTCTTTAAAAATTTAAAAATATATTTTGTTCTTACATCCTCTTTATTTCCAAATATTTTCTGCCGCCTTTTCTCTACCATCATAGTCCAAACCACAAGAGAACATTTTCTTCAGATTGTCTCTTACCAATATACCATGTCTTTTAACAATAAATAAAAAAGAAAGACAAAATAAAGCATGATTATTTTTCAGCGGCAAACAATAGCCAACATAAATATTACTTCCTTATTTTTATAGATAAGGAAATTGAGTCTCTGAGAGGTTAGGTAATTTGCTCATGATCATACAAACTATAAACTTAAGGTAAGATTGACCCCATGAACCCTTACTCTTAGCCTGTCATTCCAGGTGCTTTGACACATTGCCTCTAAAATTTGGTAGATTATAGTAATCAATCAGTTAATAAGTACCAATTAAGTGCCTACTGTGTGACAGGTACTTTGCTAGATGCTGGGGAATATAAGTACAAAGTATGAAAAAGTTCCTGTTCACAATGATCTTATATTCTATTATTTGGTACTTAGTCATTTTAGTCCTGTCCAACTCTTTGTAACCCCACTTAAGATTTTTCTAGGCAAAGATACTGGAATGGTTTGTTATTCATCTCATTTTCCCAAATAAAGAAACTGAGGCACACAGGTTTAAGTGATTTGCTCTGGGTCACACTGCTAGGGTTATACAGTATGAAGCCAGATTTGAATTCAGGAAGATTAGTTTTCCTTAGTTCCAAGCCCAGAGCTCTGTCCACTTTGCTACCTACCTGCATGTTCTAATGGGGAAGATAAATATATGTGAAATAGTATAATATAT
The DNA here is from genome assembly GCF_016432865.1 of Antechinus flavipes. Classification (NCBI taxonomy): domain Eukaryota; kingdom Metazoa; phylum Chordata; class Mammalia; order Dasyuromorphia; family Dasyuridae; genus Antechinus; species Antechinus flavipes. The sequence continues at coordinate 358,596,259 of NC_067401.1, forward strand.
CCTATAAATTAAAAATGAACAAATATAAATACAGGATATCCAAAAAGTCAGCACAATTATACTTTACTAGCTCAAAACTGTACTAAGACTTTTGGGGTACACTGTACAAAGTAGTTAAATGTAAGGCAGATTTGAAGGGAAAGTGCTAACCTGTACATTCCATGTACAATATAATTCTTGAGTTGATCTTAAAGGAAGAGGACTTAAAGGCAGAGTTGCATCTTAAAAGAAGTAGAGGTAAAAAGGAAATGCATTCTAGGCAGATGAAATGGCCAGGGCAATGTCACAGAGACAGAAGAGGGACTATTATCTGTGAGGAACAGAGAGGAGTTTTATGGGAAAGGGAATAATATCCAAGAAATGTATACTTTATCCTATCCAATATTAATCTAGTAGAATTGTGTGAGTAGGAGTTGTGATCTATGCATTAAAGAAAATTATTTTTTAGCAGTGTATAGAATAAATTAGGTTGGTAAATAATAAGGGTAGATATCATCTTTCATGATATCTACTAGAACTTTTGCTGCAAAAAACATTAGAGAAGCTGATAAGTTCTTTATTTGCTTTAATAATATGTAAAGGAAATCACTAAATCTGATAAAAAGAAACTGATTGATAAAGAATAAATAAGGGGAATGCTGGAGACAAATGTCTATTCCATCTTCACATTTATGGTCATTGTTGGTAGAGCTGTGAACTGATCCAACTTCTCTGGTAGGAAACATAGAATATTGATCTATACATGCCTTTTGATGCAACAATTTCATTGGTAGCCTTATATTCCAAAGAGATAAAAGAAAGAGAAAAAGGACTTATCTTTACAAAATATTTTTCTTAGTAGCTTTTTTTTTTTGTAGTAACAACACCTAAGTCTGAAAACTAAAAAAGTTCCCATTTATAGGAAAAATCATAAACAAAGGATGGAAATTATGGTATATAAACTGTAAACTAAGAAATGGATGATTTCAGAGAAAAGTAGGAAAACTTGGATGAACTGATACAGGATGAAATGAGCAGAATTAGAAGAACAATTTACATAACAATATTTTGAAGAAAAAAAAGTTTGAAAGATTTGAGAATTCTGACTGTACTCTTGGACTTAATAGTAATCTCATCATGCTGAAAGATCATATTAGCTTTGGAACTCATACCTCCTTAGAACCCCTGTGACTCTTTTCATCTCAGTGGAGATGAGAGAGGTGGACAGTGGTGAATTCTTCCTAGATCCTCACTTAAGGAGGCAGTCCAGATAATTTCCTTTTCTGTGGGATTCCTCTGGATTTATCAGCATGCCTCATTCTTCTTCATGTTGCAGCTTTCTTTTAAGAACTCAAAGCATATGAACCCTTTGATCTCAGAGGTGAGATGAATGAGGCAGGAGACTTACAAAGCATGAAAAGACCTCCAGTTTATTATGCTGTAGAGCCTTGTTGATATACATTTTTACAAGTATGATCAGCCCCTGAACAGTAGACAATTCCCAATCACCATTAAGCAGCTCGTGGGCTTTGAGTATGCATGGTATCTGCTAATGGGAGGAGAGCCCATCTGGCAATTCAGCAACTTGCTCACAGGTGAGAGGTCCTGTTCAGGCATCCCTGCTTATATAGCCACTGGCTGTAACACTCTGGCTTATACCCATTCCCATGATCACAAATCATTGCTCCTTGATCAACAAAGGTGTTTCTGCAATGAGGCAGAAAACTTTTTGTGCATCAAAGATCAAGGTGGTCTCTGTACTCCCTCTTAGTAGAATCCCATATTAGCATCTTTGTCCTTGCTTTGTATCCTTTTTATGTGATCTCTTTCTCCATCAAATTGTGAGCTTATTAAGGGTGGGGGGGCTATCCTTTGTCTCTTCTGTATCCCTAGAATTTAGTTTAATATCTTGCATACAGTGGGTGCTTAATAAATAGTTATTGACTGATTACTGCAATGACAAACCATAATTCTAGAAATAGGGAGATGAAGCTTGATTTTTACCTCTTGACAGAAGTGAAGTACTTGAAATGCAGAATAAGACATCCATTTGTGTACAAAACCAACATATGAATTTTCATGGCTTGACTACGTGTATTTGTTATGAGAGTTTTCTTTTTCTTTTCCTATTTTCATTCAATTAAGGGATTGGAGATGCTTGTAAGTTGAAAAACTTAATTAAAAATAGTTTTTGGTAATAAAGTGGAGGAAAACTTGGCAAAGTCTGATATGCATCAAAGATCTTATCAGAGAAATTGTATAGAAGATTTCTGCTTCATATGGAGGTCAGTGTGAATGATTTCAAAAGTTATTTTTGATTCTGATTTTCTATACAAATTTACCATCACATGTGTAGGGATAACCTCCCTTCTCTGATCTTATTTCTATGGTCCATTAATGCATACATGCATGAATGCTACCAAGAATTTAAGTACATACTTCAATGGATCATTCCATTGTATCTTTGATGTCTTCCTCTTATTTGTTGAAAGAAATATAATTTTTTTCTACCTGACATTAAAGAAATTTTTACAAAAAATTGACCTCTGCCTTCCGTTCCAGCCCCTTCTTCCAGTATTTTCCTTTATGTAGTAAATGCTGCAAACCAGTTTAAATATTTGGTATTTCTAGAATATGCCCCAACACATCCAATCTCCACAATATTGTTCATTGTTTCTGAAGAGAATTTAATTTAATTTAACTAAACTAATCTTCAGGAAAAATTTGTAGCCCTTCAGGTGTTTGATAGACTTTCCTTGGTTCCTTGGTTGCTAAATGATTAATCAAAATAAAATGTTTATTTATTATTTATTTATATTTTTCCGATTTTCTTTTTTAAATTTTTTATTAAAACTTTGTATTTTCAAAAAAAAATGCATAGATAATTTTAAATATTCACTCTTTAAAAACCTTGTATTCCCCTTCCCCCTTCCCTAAATGGCAAGCAATCCAATATATATAAAACATGTGCAATTTTTCTATACATATTTCTACAATTATTATTTTGCACAAGAAAAAATCATATCAAAAAGGAAAAAAATGAGAAAGAAAACAAAATGCAAGCAAACTTCACAGTTTATAGTAAACTGAACTTGGTGTCTTCTGAGAAAGAGCATGTCTAAACCTACTTTTTATTCTATTGTTTCTTATATGTATATGTGTATGTGTATGTGTGTGCGGATGTACACATTTATGTTTAGTCAACACGTGATCTCTGGAGATTTTCACATATATATGTATATGTACATATATATATAATACTGTATCAAGATGTACATGTGAAAAAGTGCTCCAAATCAACAAAAAAAAGAAAAATGCAAATCAAAAGTAGTTCTATGGTTTTATCTTGTATCCAAAAAACTTGTAAAGATGACAAAAGATGGGAATAGTCAGTATTCAAGTTGTGGGAAGACAGACACACTAATACATTGTTGATGAAACTGAAAACAAGCAAATCAATACAAAAAATGTGAAATTATACAAATAAAGTGATCAAAATGTCCTTACATTTTGATCCAGAGATTTCACTACTAGTGTTACATGTCCAGGAAGTTATTGATAAGAAAAAGATTCCATATATACAAAAATATTAATTGTATCTTTTTTTTTTGTAAAAATCAAAGAAGTGGAAACAAAATATATGCCCATTAATTATTGGGAAATGTAAACAAATTGTACATAAATATAAAATATTACGATGCCACAATAAAATTATAAATACGATGAACACAGGGAAGTTTGAAAATATTTACATGGTCTGATGAAAAGTGAAGTAAAAATAACCCAAGATAATAATATATACAATGACTATAATGATGTGAATGGAAAGAGCTGCTACAAAGCAATCAAGAGAGTACATTACAATATTATAAGAAAGAAACACAACCTCAAAGAAGAGAATAGGGAAGATCTTCCTGTTATGCTCCTTTGCAGAAGTGGAAAGTTCATAGGCATGATACGTTGCATATGCTTTTGGATTTTTCCCAATGTATTCATCAGCTATTGACTTTTTTCTCTTTTTCCTATTTTTTTTCTTTAAAAATATTATTTGTTTTATGGGTTGGCTTTGTAGGGGAGAAGGTAGAAACTCTGGTGATAAAGAAATAAAAGATACCAATACAAATTTATTTTTTAGAAAAAGTTATCCTCAAGTTAGATCGACCAACAAGTATTTATTAGGTTCCGCCAATGTACCAGGCATTGTGATAGATACAGAGATAAAAATATAGGTGCTGAGAGATCTCTACTCACAAAGAACTCATATTTTAATGGGAGAAAATATTCTGCTTCCAACAAACAGCTGCTAGCAGATAAAAGTGCTAGTTCAGCTCGTAAGCTTGTAAACTCAGTCCCAAAGCCTATTGGTTTAAGACTATCTACTGAGTAGTAGAGATTGAATGCTTTGTCCTGCATGGGAAGTGGATCAGAATTGATAAATGCAAGAGAATTTCATTTCTTTCAGTCTCCTTTGAGTCTTCTCTTAGTTCTCTTTAAGCCTCCAGGGTGCTTCTGACTTACAGTTTCAAGAAGATAAAGAGAAGAGTCTAACTCCATCCTAAGTTGTTAAAGGAAAATGTTAAAGGAAAAGACACGAGAGCAATTTCTGTTATTGTTCAGTTATTTCAGCCATACCCAACTCTTTACAGTTCCATTTTCTTGGCAAAGATATTGGAATGATTTGCCATTTTTTTTTCAGCTTATTTTACAGGTGAGGAATCTGAGGCAAATAGAGTTAAATGACATGTCCAGAATCACACAGCTAGTAAGTATCTAAGACCATATTCGAACTCAGGAAGATGAATACTCCTGACTCCACACCTGGGACCCTATCCATTGAACCATCTAACTGCCATAACAGTCTCTATCATGTCCTTATCTTCAGCTTATTACACTACAAACTTCAGAGAACTTCCCCTAGTACTTGGTTGAACTGACTTACCTCATTCTCAAAGGGAAGGTTTCTTTACTTTTTAGTGTCTGGTATATATACTCCTATGTATACCATAGGATTTCTGTTGTGATTTCTGTTTTGCTATAAGTTTGGATAATTTTTTTTCAATGAGTCTACACAAGTTCATATTGGAAATGGTATTTGGTTGGAAAGGAATCGAATCTTGAATATAAAATTTGAGGTCCTACTCCTCTTTACTCCCAGTGATACAGTGATCAGAAGTTATAATGGAGCTGACCACATTTCCTAGATTAATGATATTTAAAGCAAACCGATAGATATAATTAATAGTCTTGTATCCCCTGTCTTTTAGGAGAGCAGAGTAGTATCCTCTTATTCCAACTTTCTGTTTCCTCTCCTGGTGGGAATTGAAATGTTCGTTGGAGAAGGGTGGAGGGAAAAGAGACTATATATGTCTTCCCCGCCATGCCATATGTGGGGGCGATGACTTTTGTCACAGGTGGATCATGCCATAAGAGCATAGATTAAGAAAACTGAGGCTCAAAGAGGTCATTTGACTTGCCCAAACTTCCACAAACAGTATACACCAAAGATGAGAGGGACTTAGATCCTTTGTTTCCCCAATAGGTATTTTCCATCTTAACCACATTGCAAGGAATATACTTCTGAAAGTATTGAGATAAATGTCACAAATCTGGGACAAAACACTGGCACATTCCAAGAATTCCAGTTGAGATAGTGAAGAGCCGATTTCCCATTCCTCTTCTCTTAGCAAATTTGTTCACTTACCTTGCCCCATTCAATATATGCTCCTATAAAATCTGATACAAATTCTTCTTTTTTGACATTTAAAGAGCTTTGCAAACTGGCTTCAACCTACTTTTGAGATATATTATGTATTATTCTTCTTTATTATACTCTCTGGTTCAGCCAAACTGGTCTTCTTGTTGTTCTTCAAATAAGTCATTTCGCCTCCCATCCCTTTTACTTGAACTCATTACTTCCTCACATCCACAACTTAGAACTCCTGGTTTCCTTGGATTTCTTTCTACAAAAATGTTATTTTTAATGTGCTATACTCTCTAATTTGTCTTGTATTTACCTTGTATATATATTTTATATACTTATTTGGATATATTGTTTCTCTTTGTAAATTGTAAAATTCTTGAGCTCACAGTACATATATCCAGGGCTTAGCATAGTACATGACATATTCTAGATAATTAATAACTGCTTATTAATTGATTCCTTATTATAGAACTTCATCTATTGGATGAAACGTATTAAGCTATCAAGAAAGCTATCAAGTTTTAGTTTGTTTTGGCATACTCTTTGGAAAAATTTAAAAAATGAATTTTGGTTATCTGTTTTATCCTTTCTTCTACATTTATCTTTCTTCATGTTGATGCAGAATAGCTCAATAGGTTTATCCTTCCATATGATATTTAACAGAAGTCTTCATTGTTTCAATCTAAAGAACAACATCTAATAATACTTGATGCCATAACAGGCTGAAAAGAGACTTAATTGGGAGCAGAAAGATCTTTGATTACCTTTCAAGTCACCATCTGCGATGGATGTGTATGGATTTTTTAGATATTTTTTCTTCTCCAAGATACACCCAAACCAAAACTGACATTATATTCTGATTTTTTTCCCTGAACCCAAAGCTGCACTTGGAAGTGGCTATTTATAAGGATTTTGCAGCAAATACTTAAGTACCTCCATACAAAGAGGAATAAAGTCACAGTACTTATTCTCAAGAACATACAGTGTAATGGGATTATGAGTAAATTTATACACACATGTATGCAAGTAGGTACGGCTGAATAAATTTGTCTCAGATTAGTTTCCTAGAATTGACAGATAATGACATGGTAAAATATGATTGGGTCAAAAGTGGGAACCAAAGTGTACCCTAAAAAACAATTAATGTGGGAGAAATGATTTTTAGATAGGAGAATTGGAGTCGGGTAAAGCTTTATCAAAGAGATAGCCTTAGGGGAGTTTTGATAAAAGACATGGCTTTTTTTTTTTTTAAGAGATGGCTTTTAATAGGCAGAGATACTATATTCTTGGCATGGAGAGTGACCTGCAGAAATTTTAGGAGATGACGGAGTGAATGATGAGGCTGGGAAATAGCTTCATGCCTAACAAATTGATATATTAGACATTTCTTCAGTTCCCATTAACTTTTAAAAACCTAAAAAGAGGAATTATGTAACATATGTAGAATAATTACAGTTAAATCTATAGGATCTTAAAGTACTATAAAAATAATAACTTTATGAATTAACATTGGAGAACAATAATCCTAAAAATATTCAGTTAGTATGATGGGCGGCAGGGGCAGAGCTCTTGAGCTGGGCCGGGCTCTTGAGCAGGATCGAGCCATCCCTATCCTGAACTGAGCCAGTGTGAGCAGAACCGAGCCAAGTCAGGCCTTTCATCAGTAGCTATAAAAACAAAGTCTAAAACACAAAAGATTTCAAAAGTAAGATTGCTGCTAGCAAACCTTACCTTCTCTTTACTTTTCAAAAAAAAAAAAATACTGATTTAGTTGAGCCACCTGAGGGGAAAGGAAAACATGTTATTTTATACCTGATATAGCTTCAAAGTAAAGGGCTCCACAGGATATAGATATTCGATCTAAAACACCCGACCTCATGTGAATCTTGCAAAAAAAAAAAAAAAAAAAAAAAAAAAAAAAAAGGCAGCAAATGCTGATTCCATGCAACCAAAGATAGAAAGGGGGGTGGGGGGGTGGGGGAGGAGGGAAGGAACTTGGGCAAAGAGTCATTATAAGTTTTAAAATTCAGATGGTGATAATGCCTTCAAGAAACTACTTCAGGCAGGATATAGCAGTGAAATGTGAGTATCCCTCCCATAGTTAAGTGTGGGAAGTCAGCTTCTAAATGCAGCCCCAATGTTGTGCCCAACATAAAAATGGGGAGGGCAGGAGAGAAGTCAGAAAGTGAAAGTAGAATAGAAAGTCTAAAAAAAAGATTTCAAAAGATAATTCAATTTAAAACCCAATACATAAGATAAATCAAAAAAAGATTCTAAAGACAGCTGAAATTTGACTAGTAAATTCTCAGAGAGTACAAAGATCTCAATTATACATGACAAAGGAAAGTGAACCATTGGCAGAAGAAACAGGATTCTGTGGAAGACGGAGAGCATGGAAAAACAATTACAAATTCCCAAATCATTCAAAAGGAAAGGCATCTATAAGAAAAGAAATTAGAATGAAACAAAGGTCAGAATTTATGATTTTCATGTTAGAAATAAAATAGCATTCCAGTTTGGCTGGAAGGTAGAGTACATAAAGGAGATTAGTATGAAACAGGTAAAAAGGTGGTTTGGACCCATATTATGAAGAGCTGTAAGCGCTGTGATAAAGAAGTTTTGTAGTTGGGGGGGAGGGAGGAAGTGTTTGTTTTTGGAAATGAAGGATCTTTATTATCCTATTAGGACAGCTAGATGGCATAGAATTCAGGGCCTAGAGTCAGCAGGACCTAAATTCAAAGCTGGCCTCACACATTTATTAGCTGTGTGATCCTGTACAGGTCACTTAACACTGGGTACTTCACTTTCCTCATCTGTAAAATGTAAAATGGAGTCATAGAGAGTTAGACAGACTGAAATAAATTAAAAACAATAAATTTATTTCCTTTTATTTCCTGTGTGATCTTAGGAAAGTCAACATTTCTGGGTTCAGAAATATTCATTTGTAAAATGAAAGTTTTTTGGACTTGATAATTTTCTAAACTTCCTTCAATGTCTAATTCCAGGATTCTGTGGACAAAAGAGCCACTGAAGGTTTTTTTTTTTTAAATCAAGGAAGTGACATGATCAGACATCAAAATATCACATGAAAAGTAGCGTTTTCCCACAAATGTTTGGGAAAGACAGTTAGTCTCTTTGTACCTCAATTTCCTTATTTGTATAATAAGACTTACAATACCTGCATCACAGGGTTACAGGGATTAAATAAGATAATATAGGTAAAAATACTTTAGAAACTTTAATTCACTATATAAGGTATTCCAAAGGTAGCTTAAAACAGTCCCAGGACTTTTAGAACACCTTGTGGAAATAACAATTAATTATAGTTTCATATGATTCTATGTCCAAAAGATTAACTCTCATTTTATTGATGAGGAAACTGAGCTCAGAGAGAGGAAGTAGCTTGTCCTAGGTCATAGAGATAAGAAATTACTCTAGGCTGAGCTTGAATTCATGTTCTCTACTTTCAAGTTCTAGTAGTCTTTTCTAGTATTCTTTCTAGTTTTAGTATACTTCAAGTTCTAATACTCTTTTCTAATATTTTTTCTAGTTCTAGTCCTTTTTTAGCACTCTAGTTCTAGGTACTCTTTCTAGTTCTAGTATTCTTTTCTCTTTTTCTTTCTCTAGTACTCTTTCTGGTCTAACAATCTTTTCCAGTTTTAGTATTCATTCGAGGGTGAAGAGTATACTTTACACAGCTTTTATGAAGATCAAATGAGATTTTATATTATTATTATAATACATATATGTATATGTATAGCACACTTTACATAATAAACTTTACATTTGCAAACTTTAAAGTACAGAAATGTTCAATAGTTTTACTTAGTATAATTCAAGAAAGATGTGATTGGAGAAAGGAGAGATCCAGATAAAGGTTGACTCTAAAGGTTTTTTTTTTTCCTTAATATTTTTGCAGCGATTTCCTACTAATGTGATCTAGAATTTACCTAGTTTTGCTTCATCATATAGATTAGAGTTTAAAGGTTAGAGAACCTCATAATCATAAGATCATAGAATCAGAGCTGAAGGAACCATAGAGGCCATTTAGTCCAACCTCACTTCAATACCCATTTTACAGATTAGGAAATTGAGGCCTAGAGAGATTGCCAAAGACCACTGAGGTAGAAAAAAGTAGATATTCAAGCCCAGACCCTCTGACGTTAAATTCAATGCTCTCTCAGTGGCCACACACTCACTGCCTTCTTAGAAGGAAGTCCATCTTCTGGCATAGAAATGGAAATAAATTTCTATCAGGATTTGAACTCTTTGTTGTGGTTGAGTGATAATAATCATACCTGACTCTTTGGTCATTTGGGGTTTTCTCAGCAAATAAATTAGAATGGTTGCCAATTCCTTCTCTAGCTCATTTTACAGATGCGAATCTGAGGCAAATAAGGATTAGGGGATTTGCTCAGGTCTCGCACTTGTGCACTATGGCACCACCCAGCTGCCCTAGGATCTGAATGAGGATTGTTGAATTAAAAATCAAATATGCTAAGCATACCCTTCAGAATCCTAATCCAGTTTCCCTCCTATCTTTATTTTCACATGAGGAAACTGAGAGGGAGATGAGCTCATGAAAGTTAGTAGTGGCAGACCTTGGACTCCATTTTTTCTCTCATATGATTAAAAAATCCTATTTACTTTTCTCTAAATCTGGAAGGGCAAAGGCCTTCATCTAATAACATGGGCACGGGGCCCCACATTCTTTCAAAGGATATATTAGACTTTTGTAATTTAACCAGCTTTGCTATTTCTAGCTTGTCAGGGTGGGCATATGTGGGAAGCTGAGATTCCCTGCAGGGACTGTTTTCTCTTTGTACTGAAGATGGCTCTGATTAATTAATTTGGGGAAGGGGTCTAGCACCTGTCCCACACACTCCTCTGGGGGATCCCCGTCTGTAGGTACAAGGGAAGACATCTGATATAATAAATAGACTTGGTGGCAACATGGAAGCCATAATCATCTGGTACCTGTACAGATTTGAAAGCAAAGAGGAAGCTCAACTTTCCTGCAGACCAGAATCTGCTGAGCCTGCAGAACCCTGGGCAGAATTAAAGAGACTGAATTTTGTTATGAGCCAGAACTTGAAACAAGGTGATAACTCAATGGAATTGATGGAAGCAATGCTTGTGTGCTTGGGTTTGCACCTTTAAGAATTCACACATTAGAGCTCACACCTTTGAGAGTTCATAATTAGCTCATATATTAGAGTTCACAACTTTGGGAGATTCACAAGTCAGAAACCCACAATCCCACTCTCTCAGAGGAGGAGTCAATTTTTGAGTTTACACCTCTAAAAGAGCATAAAAAGAGTTCAGTCAGTTAGTCAGTTTGGAAGATTGCCAGGAGTCGGAGTTGAGCTAAAGGCAAAAGACTAGCAACGAGAGCTCTCGGAACCAAAGAAAGCTAAATCGGTCAGTTCAGAAGATTGACAGAGAGGGGAGCGTCAGTTAGAGATTGAGAAGTCACAAGTTGGAGTTGAGCTAGAGGCAGAAGCTGGAAGAGCTGAAAGACAAGCTGCAAGAGCTCTTGGACCAAGGAGTGAGAGAGGCCTCTAAGAAAACTAACCAGGTTATATTGAAGGAGACAATAAAAGATTTGAACTTTTAACATCTGGCTGCATTTGGAGTGATTATTACTTGGAACTGAAACTAAGGCTGCCTCCAGAAAACCTCCCCAAGAAACCTGCTCCTAGAGAACCATCATATTATAAAAAAGAAGAGTCAATGGATTGACTCTGCCAGTAATGCCCTGCACTCATCAGATGTCTTCCCTTGCACCTACAGACGGGGATCCCCCAGAGGAGTGTGTGGGACATCTAGACCCCTTCCCCAAATTAACTAATCAGAGCCATCTTCAGTACAAAGAGAAAGCAGTCCCTGCAGGGAATCTCAGCTCCCCACATATGCCCACCCTGACAAGCTAGAAATAGCAAAGCTGGTTAAATTACAAAAATCTGTCTTTTTCATTGGGTAGACTAAAAGGAAGTAACCATTTTTGACCAATGGTCACCAATGTTGTGTGCTTCCTGTGGGTCATGTCACTTCCAGGAGCTGATTTAGGGTCTGACCTTGAGAGACCTCTAGGCCTAGAGATCATGTGACTTCCTGTGACCTGGACCCAAAACCTGATCTTCGGGCTCCCCAGACCTCTGGGAATAGGGATCATGTGATTTAGTCCCAAGATTTGACCTAATCTCATAGATTTTTCTTTTTTGAGAAAATTTCACCTGGTTTCACTTAGGAGAGCTATAGATCATGAATAGTGCCCACATTTGCTTTCGTCTCTAGTGCAGCCAGTTTGTTTTCAGCATCATGGACTCAATGAGCCCAAAGAAATGTGATTTCCAGGCAAACTCTGGCTCCATCATTCTAGTGTGCTAGCTCAGGAAAAGGCGGGGCTGTTCCAGCAGGCCATCAGCCTTCTTGAATGTGCTTATTAGTAACGGTGGAGGTGGGTCTGTGAGCCTGAGACAAGAACTCAGAAACAGATGCTTTGTTTATGTGTAAAATAAGGCTCCCAGTGAAAGCGTTAATCATGATTGCCTCCAAGGTGGGGCTGATCATCTGCATGAGGCGGCTTCTGTACAAGCTGGTAGTTTAGAGGTGGTGTGTACAAGTATTTGTAGTCATAATTTCTCCAAACAGATTAAGGCAGAAGGGATGAGGATCGGCATATTACTGTAGAGTATTTGAAATTAGAATTAAAAATACACTTTCCTCATTGGAAGCCTAATCTGCTAGGGAGAAGCCAGATGTTTAATGATGGAAACCATTATTTAGAAGGACTTATCAAAGTAAAACAAATTGTTGTTGTTTAACTGGAGGAAAAACCCTGGTTTATACAAGTGAAGTTGGGAAAAGAGTCTGGGATCATGCGTAATACAGACATACACAGTTCTCCTAAGCATCACTTTATGAGAAAGACTGGATTTGCAGGTGCAAATCCTGGCCTCTATTGTGATATTACAGGAAAGCAGTAATGGTCATTGGTCTAAATGACTCAATGAATCTATTCTTGATTTTTATCTTTTTGTGTAGCTTTTTAGAAAAAGTCTGTGCACAAAAAAGAATTGTTTTTCATTGGCACATCTCTCTGATTCCAGCAAAGATTCCATTTCAGCTATGTCCTTGTCTCTTAGACTATATCTGATAAAAAGTAAGTCCCTATTTGTAAGATACAACAAATCCTTGAAGGGGGTGTGTGTGTACCTGTGTTGCTTACTTTCCCTTCTTTCTCCTTATCATTCTTACAGATTCAAAATCCCATCATAAGAATTCAGGAAGGAGAATTATAATGAAAGTATACACTGAGGGTAATTTTAGAAATTTTGGGTTTTTTGATTGTAGTAATATTGGAGATTTCCTTACACTGACAAATCATATATCTTTCATGTAATAATAATTTATGGTCATATGTATTTTACAATTTAGAAAGTGCCAAAGCTCTTAAAAGCTTTAAAACCACACTAACTCTTTTGAGATGGCCCTGTTGGAACCTCAGAGTAATCCTATGAGATAAGTACTACAGGTTTTATTAACCCAATTTCATAGACACGGCATCTGAGGCTCAAATATTGGAGCTCATGACAAGCAGGAACAAAAATTAAGTGTTAAAGGCTGGATTTGAATGTAGGCTGCTGAACTCGAGATCCAATGTTCTAACCATTATGTCATAGTACCTCTCCTAACAAATGACAATGAATACTGGTTTCCAAAGCACCAATTTTTAATCTTCAAAATCTTGCCCAACTCCAGATTTTTCTTGTTTTATCCATTTGACTTTTTTTTCCCTGAGCTTTTTTAAAGAAAATGTTAAATGAAATCATCAAATGAGATAATGTGCATCAGGCTCTTGGTAACCAGGAAGAGCTATTGAAATGTAAGCTGCTATTATACTTAGACTTTTTTTTCCCCTGCCAATATAACAGACTGTTGATATACATGAGCTTATGGTAATTACCGACAGCAAGAAGAATATCAAGTTGAATGGCTACATCTTAGTGGAGAATCATAGGCTGAACTTCAGCTTTTTTACTTCCTAAAGCTAATCTAATAAAAGTTTAGGAGCTATGGAAGGACTGAAAATACTTCAAGGTGCCAAAATCTTTTGTGATTTCTTTTTTTAAAAAAGTAGGAGACATCAGTGACAATAACTTTAGAGAGGATTAGAATCAAATAATTCCAAACAGATGCAACTCTGTCCTGTTTCTAAAGATTTCCAAAGAAAACTTCCCATTTCTATTAAGGACACTAAGGACCTCTGGTCAGTTTTGACTCTTCTCTCTCCTTGACTATCATTTTAACCTATTATCCTTCAACCAGTAAGCTGGAAAATTCTGCTAATGGTTCCTTCACAGTGTTTTTCATATCTGTCTTCTTTGGCGACTGTCTTAGTATAAGCCCTCTTTAACTTTGGCCTTCAAAATAGTTTCAAGTCTAATTTCTCCTTCTTCCTATTTATACTCTATGCCCATTGCCAATCAAGTTCTGATCATGTCAGATAAGGCATAAACTCATTGGTGAAGCATTCAAAAAACTGCACAATCTTAGAGTTGGACATTTTATTGGCAACAGGAACATTTTGTTGAAGGGGAATTAAGCAAAACTTGAATGCCAGCTGGATTGGCTTTAATATTTTCTTTGTATGGGTGCATAGGGACCAACATATTGCTTTGACCTTAGAAATGAAGTATTAATGAGGTATTCTTGCTTTCCTGGCATAGATTGCTATCTTGGGAGTATATGTGGCTTTCCATAAAATATTCAGTGATATGGATTATAGTCCTTGCTATTTGTGTATATCAGGCCAAATCTTAAAGGAGAGTTGAAGTAGAATGTTAGTTTTTGAGAGCAGGAATTGTTTCTATCTTTTTCTTTGCTCTGGCACATAGGTCTTTCTTCATGATAGATGCTCAATCCTTGTTGAATTGGATTGAATTGTAAGTCACTCTGTCATAGAATCCTTAATTTAGAAAGTAGCTCTGAAGTTATTTAGACCAGTCTATCATTAAATGTGAATAATTGTTTCAAAATGACAATCCCCTAGTCTCTGTAGTGATAGAAAATATTATCTTGAGAGATCATCTTATTTTAGAGTCACTTTTTGAAAAAGATTTTCCATTTCCAATTCCATTTCTTTAAGGCATTTTTGGGGATCTAAAAAAAATAAAAGTTCAACTGATTTTTGTATTACAGCAAAACAAACATCACATATTTGTCTTTTCTATACTCACCATCCAATCATTCCTCAGTTTATGAAGATACAGTTTTTCTCTTTCAGTTGCTTTTATTCACATTTATTCTCTTATTCAAAAACTCAAGAATGTTTTATGCAAGGAATTTTATCTTTTGGAAAGGTGGAAGCATTCTATGGTTTCTAGGAATGGATCAACTCTAGATAGAAGGGCTCATTTTAAAAACATGATTTGCTAAATTTCTTAGTCTAAAAGGTAGGTATAGCAGCAGATATGTATTATGTTCAAATGAGAGAGAAGAGAGACTCCAGTCCTTACTCTAGTGAATGTAGGCTTAGTTAATTCTCTTCTACTCCTTCAAATATTGTAAATAAGTTAATGGGATGTGATTTCACTAATACACAACATTGATAGTAAGAGGGGTGGGACTAAGTCTAATGGTTTCTATAACATGCCTAATTTCCGATGTTGCAGAAATATTGATACTGAGGAAAATTAGTCACATTTAGAAGCATCTGTTTCCAAAAGTAGTTAATATACTATTAGATCCTTGACTAATCATTTTTTTTTCATTTAGGAGAATAGTTGTGATGAGAGATTATCTCTTATTCTGCTCTCTCTTGTAAAGTCCTTTTTATCTCTCTTATTTTAGTATTTTTAATATGCTTACTTTGGTTTCTCAAGAAACTCAGGTGCTTGGTTAAAAGCCTATTTCAGGACAGTTAGAAATAGCGACTAGAAAAAAAGGAACAGTTTCTTAATTTGTTCTTCAAGTCACACAATATCACATTACATGTCAATGAGTCTGATAGATTTAATATTATCTAGTATTATTGGCTCCATGTCAAAGGATATAGGATAGACTTTCACTTTCACTTAACTTTAGCTACTGAATTTTGTAATACTTCAACACTGTACCTGTTGATGCATGTGAGAAACAATGCCATGAGACAATAATAGTTTTTAAATTCATTTTTCATGTAGACTTCATGAATTTAATATTTTGATGACAGCACAAACTTAAAAATCATTTCAAAAGCCAATTGAATTAGTTTCAAGTAGCCTTCTTCCTTCCCCCACCTTCCACCCACCCTTTGTTTTACTTCTTTGCTTGGAGTAAGGTCTTTTAGGACCTTAAAGTTATCAACTTGGAGCAGAGTTTCTGAGCAGACAAACAGGAGATAAAGAAGACAAATGTGTCTCTGTTGTGTGAGAGCTGTAGACCAGAGTTCTCAACTTCTTGGCTATTGAGGCTCAATTTGCATATCCCTAGTCACCTAAAGCATTTTGAGTCTGATTTTTTCATAAGATCACATCAGGGAGTGAAGGAAAATAATTAAAAGATTCTGTAAAGATGCAGTGACCACATTAAAAAAAAAAAACTTTCATTCAAAGCCCTTTTCCCCAAAAGGCACGTAAGGTGTACACAAAGCAGTTTCTAAATGTCTTTACAAATACAGCCATCAGGCCTGCCAATTCTTTTGTAGTGCTGATTAAAAAGTTGACAATTTCTTTATTTAAATAATATGCTTGGTCCCATATACACCAAATTGACAGAACAGTATTTTTTTGTGGTAGCAAAGAAGTGAAAAGAAAGTAGATGGTTCAGACCAAGAGACAGCCAAGAAAGTTATGATAAATGAATGCAATATGTGATAAGTGAAGGGGCAGCTAGGTGGCACAGTGGACTGAGTGTTGGGACTAGAGTTAGGAAGACTCATCTTCCTGCATTCATATTTGGCTTCAGACATTTACTAGCTGTGTGACCTTAAGTAAATTATTTAATCCTGTTTGCCTCAGTTTCCTCATCTGTAAAATGAGCTGGAAAAAGAATATCTCCAAGAAAATCGAAATGAGATCAATAGAACATTATTGAACAATGAAAAATGGTGAAAATGAAGTCATATTTGCCTTTTCTATACTCACCATTCAGTCATCCCCCAGTTTATGAAGATACAGCTTTTCTCTTTCAGTTACTTTTATTCACATTTATTCTCTTTGAGAAATGGTTTTCCTGATTAATTAAACTGATGAAATTGTTTTTAAATTGCTTTGAAAATAGGAATTTGAGTTTACAAATGAATCTGGGTGGGAACGTTCTTTGTAAGGTGTATCTGTTACATCTAAATGACTTGAAGGTGTAAAAACTATATAAAGTTGAAAATTATTTGGTGCCTATATACATCATGAAATTTAGTTGTGCCTGTAGTTATGGCATGAAGTCTAAAGAATTTAATGATATAATGTGCTGAATTCTATTGGCAAGAGGGTAGTAAATTTGGTAGGTCTGTTAACTCTTTCTGTCCCTTAAGACCCATTTAGTAAATTATCTCTCCTAGTGTACCTAGTGGTCCTAATGGGGACAGAGAAAGTTAATGGCCCTGTCAAAAGTGAGCAATCTTATTCCCAAGCCCTATGCATTGGAAGGATCACTCCCAATGTCTCTGAATTACTTACAAATGTGAAAACAAATCTTTATTTTCTATATGGTTCTTTTGGATAATGTGAGGAATTACAGAATAATACCTTAGCTTTAAAAGGATTTTACTCCAAAATAAAATCAATTCAGATTCTCAACTGTTGCCTATTAAGTGCTGGCTTGACATTTGAAATAATCTTTTAACTTAAATATTTGGAAAATATCCACAAATAATAGGCTACAACCTTCATCAACTTTGAACTCACGTGGTAATGGCAGATAGAGGCAGTCCTTTTGTTTGGGAGCATTAGATTTAAGCATGTTTGGATGAAGATTTAAGAATATAGTAGCTGTTAAAAAAAAAAAAAAACTTCAAGATCTAAATTTGCATTCATTTTAAAATGAATTTGATTCTCTGATTTTTTTTCCTACAAGGAAATTGAGGTTGAATAAGAAGATGCTGACATTGAAAAGCAGTAAAAAAGCATTACAGTTTTTAAAAAGTTCTTTGATCTTTGGATTAAAGTTAAAAGTGACAGTAAGAATCCACACTTCATTAATATGTTTTTCTAAAATTTTGCTAATGACTATCAAAGATAAAACCATATTTAAAAAAAAAGAAACATTGTGCTGGGTGGTTTCTTATTTGTAATGGGCTGAATGAAGCTCAGGTTGATGCACTGAGGTCCCAAGGACATGAGGCTAAATAGTAATTGGACCATACTCTATTAATATATGCTTGGAGAAAGAATGGCCCACTCTTTGTGCAAGTTCTGATGTATTGTATAGGAAATGATGTAGGAACGATTTAGGTGGGTGGAGAGAGAAGCAGAGAGAGACTGCTGGCTGGGTTCGTGTCACGGCTGCTCACATCTCTATCATGATCCCCCTTCACCTCCCCAAAGAATAAAGATAGAAGATTTTCCCTTAACCTGAATTCCTGATTCTGGATGATTTTAAAATACGCAGTCATCATACCTACCCAGAAATTAATTTAGTCCTGTGTTCTTAGATAGATAAAACAATGGAGTTGGATTACCTGACTAATCTCCTCAGTGACACTTTCATGTTCTATGTATCACATGTGAAGATGACAAAACAGGTACTCATTCCACTGCAACATGTTACCAGCATAAATATTGTCATTTCTATTTTATAGTCAAGGAAATAGAGACCCAGAAAAATTATGCTCCAAACTGATGGTCACTTGCTGATTATGAACAACGACCCAAATCTGCTGATTCAGAGTCCAGTATTATGTATGATAAACCACATTGTCCCTAGAGAAACAATTCTTTCCAACAACATGACTCATTCTCATTCTGGAACCTGATTACCAGGATTGCAAAGGTACTTTTGTGTAAGGTCCAGATTCTGGGGAGTGGAATCTAAGTTCGAAAGATTCAAATATAACAAAACTTTTACAATTTAGACTTTAATAATTTTGAATTTGTTATAATATTGAACACTATCTAAACTGAGGATTGTCTTTATTTAAACAGAACTTTTCTCTGAGGATAATATAAATTAAAACAACATTGTACTTCACCAATTTAAGAGAACAAGGTGTTCAGGATAGGTTAATTTAGACATTTACAGATACTGGAATTTTAACATATATTTTAACCATTTTCAAGGGAAATTATATTACATATGCGTCTCATTTAGTAAAGACAAAACATAAATCATAAATTATTGGCCATCATTAGGAATATTTCATAAACTTATAGTATTTAGAGCTTTTAAAAAAGAAATTTAGAGAACATATAATTTGGGGAATCTTAACCATTAAAGGATTTATGGATAGATTTCAAGGAGACCATGAACCTGAAGCTTTTAATATTTTGCTAAAAGCGTTTCAATACAACTCGTTTACTTAACCTATGAATTTAATGCATTTTAAATTGTCATCTTTAGAAGGGATCTGATGGTCTCATAAAACTAACAAAAGGGTCCATGCCACAAAATGATTAATAAGAACTTCTGATCTAATCTAATTCATTCACTTAACAAATAAAGAAACTGAAGACCAGGGATGTTAAAAGACTTGGCTCTAAGGTTACACAGAAGAAGAGATGAAAAGTCAGCATTCAAATCTAAAACATTTGATTTCATCAGATCCAGTGCTCCTATTGCATGATGCTATCTTTTTGTGAGGCTATATTATTATGCTATAATACAGAGATACCCTCTGGGGCTGTCAAGATTCTCAAGACTTACTTTATCCTTTGAGAAAATTCCCCTAACTGCCAAATTGCTCTCCTTGATGGACCTGTGATTTTGCATTCATTGATTCCCTCATGAGCTATTCAGTTTTCTAGGGGGCTTTGACTCTGCACTCTTAAAGGTTGCACACTGTTGTTTATTTGAGATGACAGCATTCTTTGTTCTTCCCTTGGGGCTGCTTTTGTTCTCCACTGTCACTTTTTTCTACTGAAAACATATTCCTTATTCATGTTCTCATTTACTTTTCACAGGCTTTGATTATAATAGGAGCAGGATTGAACAACGCCAGAGAAAAGCCAACTTAATTCAGTTCAATTCAACAAACATTTGCTGCAGTCCTACTGTGTGCAAAGTAGATAGACCAGCATGTCAAATGAAATCAAAATATTGTCTACTTGAGAAGTCATTATATAGCTCCACTCTGCTTCTATGGGAAAATCTATGGAATTTATGCCAGTTGTATGTGTTGGACTTGAGATTTTTTCCCCATTTCCAGTTTCTTGTGTGCTTTTTGGAAGATTTAGGTTTCCAGAAATCAGACTACCCAATAATTGACACTTTATAATGCAATTGTGTAAAGACTGTAGGGTGAATATTTTAAATAACTAAGAAAGACTACTGTCAAAACTTCTCAATCACTTATATACTATCGATATGCTACATACTTATCTATTAATTAAAGCAAGTCCCCTAAGGGCTTCTACCAAGTAATACTTAATTGTTCTAGTTTGAAGTGTTCTATTTAATGAGACTAAATTTTTTTGTAAATGTCACTGATACCCTTTGTTTTAACACCATGACCATTTTCATATATTCCCTTTTAGGGAAATTCCTCTCTTTCTGAGATATGCCATGTAGCCTGCATGTCATGTCAGCTTGGCAGGGCGGGCCCAGGAGGTAAAAAGGGGCTTGGCCTCTGAGGCAGGAGGTTGTGTCCTGAAGGAGTTAAAGGAACTGCTAATAAATTTCTTGAGGTGGCAAGGGGTGTGTCCTCTTGCTGGATCTCCTCTTGGGATGCAACATTAACTCTACATGTCTCCCTTCTATAGCTCCACCTATGGCAATGCTGAGTGGGTGATCACAGGGTAATCCCAGAAGAGAGGAAGCATAAATAAACATCTCTGAGCAGAATTCTCTCTCTTACTTCCTGCTACCCCTGCTGACAGGACAACTGAATAAAGACAGACTGTTTGCACCTCCCAATCAACTCATCTCCAAGTTTATCCGGGAAGGCCCTGAAGACCGGTATGTAAGATTGTGGCAGCCTAGAATAGTGTGCCTGGACAGTCTGGCACAATTCCCCTTTCAAAATTCCCACTCCCAAATAGAACAATCTCTTATAAAAAGAAAAACAGTTAAGGGAAAATCACCAGCACAATGATCATAAAGAAAACATATATACATTCTTCCTTCCCAGTTCAAAACAAAAACTCAGACACTTACAAACTGTGTAACCCTGGGCAAGTCGTTTCACCCTGTTTCCCTCAGTTTTCTCATCTGTAAAATGAGCTGAAGAAGGAAATAATAAAGCACTCCAGTATTTTGCCAAGAAAACCCCTAATGGGGTCATGAAAAGTCAGACATGACTGAATACCATATCTACGTGAATTCAATTATGGAGAAAATCATAAATTATTATCATTATTGTTGCTAATAATAATAGTTAGAATTCATATGCTGCTTTAAGGATTGCAAACTACTTTACAAATATCTAATTTTATCTTCAATACTAGTAGACAGGTGCTATTATTATTCTCATTTACAGATGAGGAAATGAAGGCAGAAATGACTTATCCAGGACCACAGAGTTAGTAAGTGACAGAGGTTGGATTTGAATCCAGATTTTCTTGACTCCAGGTTTGGTTCTTTAGTCATTGTACCATCTCCTTATGGTTTATAAATAAATATGTATTTGCTAAGCAATACTTTTTTTAAAAAAATAGAGAATGTAACTTTTAAAATACCTATCCTTGTAAGTGACCAAGGCATCTAAAAGCAGCATTTCCTCATTTGAAAATTATAGGTAGTTTGAACACAAAATTGCTTGTCACCAGGCCCAAATTATCTTGTCATTTTCAAGGCATACAGCCAATGACACTTGTATAATTACTTGTCCTAAGCAAGTGCCAAATAATAGTTGTTATTGTTCAGTCTCCTATCTTTTAGTAGAGAGGAGGAAAAAATATTTCATTATCTATTCATTATTGGTATTTCAATTTCTCAGAGTCCAGTCACATAGTAAGTGTTCTATAAGTGATAGCTGTTATTATTGTTTTTATTATTTCATATTTTTATAAAATTATGTTTTTTTTATTTGAAGAAAAAACCTAACATGTTTTCAAGCACTTTAGTCTCTAATTAGGTACTTAAAGTCACTTATTATTTTTCTGTTTTAAAAAAGTTTTATTGTCTTTTAAAAAACATAATCATTTTCTAATATTATCCTAATCTCTTGATCACCTTGAACTTTTCTTGTAACAAAAAAAAAAAATAGCTAAGCAAAACTCTGTGTTACAGAAAACTCAATGTTCTCTACCCGTATTTCTCTGCTTAGTAGTCATTTTTCCCAGGAGAATTTGCATATGAAGCTTTAGTTCTAATTATAGAGTGAATATTTTTATGCTTTGTTGGGTAATTTTAAGCATCTGCAGACAAATGTATATGTGTATGTGTACTTTGAGGTATAGGATACCTTCTTGATGTGTGTATATATGTGTGTTTGTCCATACTTTGAGGAGTAGGATACATTCCTGATGTTCCTAAACCACAAGGTTCTCTTCCCTCTTATGCTTAAGAGTGGTCTCATATTGCAAGAGTTGTAACCGAGGGTGGTTAGAAATATAAAAAGTATAATTCTTTGTATATGCATCCAATGGATGAAAGAGAATTAGAATAGAGATTATTCACCTTTCTTTCCCTATTAGAAATATAGAAAAGTACAAGTTAGAGTGATACAGCATCCCATCATGCTTTCATTATACACAGTTGCCTACTGTAGCATCTTCCAAAGACTTTTGGAGAGTACCTTAAGAATCAATATTAATTCAGTTAAATTTAACAAATATTAAATGTGTGCTAGACACGGGAGACATAAAGACAAAAAATGAAAGAGCTTCCATCCTATTGAAGAAAGAGAATATAGAATAACAAAAACAAAATAAATATGGTGAAAAATAAATTAATAAAGGAGAGATTATTAATAACTTGAGGAAGATATTGTAAAGGAAGTGGCACCCCAGTTGAATCTTGAAGGAAAATAAAGATTCTAAGAAAGAGATAAGGGAGAGCGTGCTCTAGGCAAGAAGAATGCTTATATAAATGAAGGCAGGAGATCAAATGTCTGTATAAATGGCTAGTAATGCAGTTTGGATAGAAGTTTTTTTTTTTTTTTTTTTTTTTTTGGTAAAGGAAAATGATATGAATTAAGGCTTGAAACACAGGTGAGAATTAGAGTATGGAGAACCTTAAATGCCCTGTAGGCCAAGGGATTTATATTTATTCTTATAGACAATGGAGAATCAGTGAAGGGTTTTTATCATAAAATAGCATACTTAGACTCTGCATTAAGTTAAAAAAAATTTGAAACTTCTATATGGATTGGAGTAGGGGACAGACAATGAGGAGGAAGACTAATTAGGAAGAAATTACCTTAATTCAGGAGAAAGGTTAGGGAAGAAGAAACGAGACATGTCTATTCTGCTTCCCTTTGAGCCAATGACAGCTCCATGTTACTTATAGGGAATGGTCCTAGTTACATGATATATAAAGGAGGGAAAATAATGCCTGATTTCTTTTTCCTCTTTTTCCTCAGCTCTGCCTCCTCATATTCTTAGAGACTCAGCTAAAGCTTTCCTTCTGTGATTATCTCTAATTTATTCTGTATAAATCTCATTTGGCCATAGTTGTTTACATATTACCTCTACCATTAGACTGTTAAATATCTTGTTGGCTCTGTTAACACAGAGTAATCGCAGAACAGTTTCATGATTGATATTGTACCTAAAACCATTGAAGAAAGTGCTTATGGACATAAAAGTGATAAAGTCATTGAACCAGATTGTTTTCAAGATTCTTTTCAGTTCTTAGAAAATTCAGTAATCTCATTAATTCCTAGATTCATTTAGAATCATGCTGCTGGGTCATGGATCCAATTTAAATCTCAGGGCTTGGGAAAGTCAGGGAGAGACAAGGTCAATATAAGGTGAATTAATACCCAAATTTTACTTTCAGGCAACTGTGGTTTGAAGAAGTTTTGTTTAACAGTGGGACAAAGAAAACACTTCCTTTTTGTGGGAGTAATTTGGTAGTGTTTGGCTGTATATTAGAAGAAATGAAATAGAAAGGGTGTCCCCACCTTCAGCTCATAATATAACCAAGGAAAATGTATGGTAATCTATGAAAGGAACTTTAAGATATGTTGAGTTTTCTTGTTTTGAGAATGTGTGGGTCCCTCTTCTTGGTTAGAAGTGGTTGACTAGGAGTGCAGACTGTTATATACTTGGTAAGGTAACATTACTATTTTGCTTCATTATACCTAAATAATTTGAGAAAAAATTTTAAAAAGTCTGGTGAATGGTCTTTATTCTGGCTTCTCTCATTCCTTTGCTATTACATGTAGGAAAATAGGAAAGTTGAGTTTATTCTCTTAGTGTGGAATTTTAAAACTTTACAAAACAATTCTGCTTCATCTTGCAAATAATAAAACAAGGCTGGGAGTAAATGTGGACTCTATTGTGAGCCCAGATAAATATTTTAGTTTTCTAAATACATTTTAAACAAATAAATCTAGAACAATATGCTATGTGATTTAGTAGCCATGAAGGGAAGACGGAAAAATAAGTACACTAATGAACTGTTTGATAGAATAGTTGATTTGGAACTATGTTCAAAGGGCTATAAAACTGTGACTATATTCAACAATATGACCCAGCAATATCACTACTAGATCTTTTCCCCAAAGAGATCAAATAAAAATATTTATAACAGCTCTTCTTATAGAGGCAACAAATTGGAAATAGGATGATCCAAGATAATACCAAAAAACTCATGATGAAAAAATGCCATTTACCTCCAGAGCTGATAAACTGTGAGTGCAAAATTGAAATATAATTTTCTCAATTTATTTTCTTACTTTTAAAAAATGTATAGCTAATATGGAAGTGTTTTGTATGATTTCACATGTATAATTGATATATTGCTTGCCTTCTAGATGAGTGGATAAGAAATAAGGAGATCAAAATTTGGAACTCAAAATTTAAAAAAATGTAAAAATAAGTAATAAAAATTTCAATATCAATTAATCAAACAGATCATATAGTCTGCTGTATCTTGGCATAACCTTGCATATACAGAATAATCTTGATACATTTATTTCAAGAAATTATCAAGGAAAATTGTCCTGAAGTTTTCAGTCTTAAGTAATCGTAAGCCCTTGACTCCATGTCCATGGGACACTGCCTTACTTCCTAATTGCTTTTGTAAGACTCCCTCATCTAAGGTCATCTATAAACTATAAACTCTTTTATAAACTATAAAAGTAGCATGATCCTTTTATCTTCCCATACTCTCCAAGATCTGGTTCCGTTTCTTAGTGGTAATAGGTAATTAATCAGTATTATTTAAATGTAAGATGGCCTCTTTTCATCTTTTATTATTTAAACATTTCTTTGGCATTTTTTTCCCATTATGTGTGTTTATAAATAGCCTAAGTATTTAATATTTAAATCAAATCAAATATATCATAAATCAAATATTATGGCTTAAGTGGCCCATATTCCTGAACAGGCTACTGAAATAAGCTGATCTCTTATAGCCAGTGAAAAGAAAGAGAAACCTAACATTCTTTTTGTTGAAAAAAAATTGGGGAATTTTTGAAAAGGAAGCAGTACTAGATAAAAATACTTTCACTTCTACAATCTGGGACTTCCCCAGGAACAAATCAGTGCACTATTTGTTAACTATCAAATAGATTTATTATAGAATAAATACCTATAAATGCTAATTCCTATGCACATGGCCTCTCAGAAATTCTTCAGCTCTCATAGTACACTGAGATTAAAAAGTAACATCCAACCCCATCACCATGAACCAAAGTGCTACCCTTTGTGCAACTCTCCTCTTTTGCTGGCTCTTACTTATTCTGCCTAGAATTCAAGGTAAGAAGGTATGGTTATATATGTTATTTTATTTTGGAGTCTAAAATAGAATTGAATATGTATATATGTTACTAATATGGAATTGAAATGCTTCAAAGTTTCATTGATTGTCTGTAGTTGAAAAGGCACTTTGAAAAGGCACTCAGAATACTATACAGTCGTTATGATTTAAATCAATTTGTCTACATCCAAGAGACAAATCTTCCAAAGTCAACTTAATATTGGGGTTGGTCCAACTAGCATAGTAACCTTTTGTTATCAATGTTTTTTCTAATTAAACCATAATGAAATTCACTCATTATGGGAACTTGTGATATTTAAAACATACTCAAAATTCAGTTTCCTTGTAACCTGGAGTTTCTGCCTAGATAAACTCAATGTGCTTTAGTTTGCCAAAGTAAGTTCATTCTATGACTAGTATGTAAGTGGTAAGAAAAGCTTCCTATGAATATTCTCTGCTATAGTGGGACACTATACTAATTTGTCCTGTTCTGCCAATTTCTTTCCCTAAGGATGCCAATTTTTGAGAAATATACTTTGTTGATTCATCAAGTCTCATGGTGTTATCCCCAATGTGAAATTCTTACAAAAACTTGAATTCCTGCAAGTTCTTCATGTCCATATCCTGAGATCATGTGAGTAAAAACCTACTTACTGTGTATGTATAGAAATCATTTTCTTATGGTCATTATAGTTTTTAATCAAACATAAAAAGTTTGGGAGAAGGCAAAATAGTACAAGAGGAAGAACATAGGTCTTATATTTAGAAGATCTGGCTTCAAATTCTAGCTCACATATTTACTACCTAGGGGATAACAGGCATATGATCTAAATTTTTTTTGGCCCTTAAGATAATTATATTCCTTAACTACTTCACAGAATTATTGTGCTTTATACATCTAAGAATGCTAAGATGTATTGGAGTACATCTATGAACTCCAATAAAATGTGACTTATTATGACTGAAAGATCACAGAAAAGATCAGTAACAGTCTTGTTTTGACAATTTGAACCTTTGGCAAAACTGGACCTAAACTTTTGACAATCTTTTACAAAATAAGATGTTCTAGTACAGAAAAAGAAAGTTAATAAGAAATTCCTGTAAAATCATGTTCTTCATCTTTTCCCAATGTTTAAATCACAAATTTTTTTTTAAATTATAAATTCTCTTTCCAATTGGAAATATATTTGCTTTTTTTATTACTAGAAAGTGAAACTTAGATAATAAAAAATATGATCTAGTCAGAGTTCAGTAAACTTCTATAAAAAGTTAATGAATTGAAAGTATAATTGCTTTTAGCAATTAAGAATATTTTCCAGTATGAATACATATATTGTGTTTAACATATACTTTAACATATTTAACATGTATTGATCTACCTGCCATCTTGGGGAGAAGGTGGGTAGAAGAAGGGGAAAAGTTGAAACGGAAGGTTTTGCAAGGGTCAGTGCTATAAAATTACCCATGCATATATATCTTATAAATAAAAAGCTGCAATAAAAATAATAATAAAATAAAATTTAAAAAATGATATTTTCCAGCTTCTAAATTTATATTTTTCCTTAAAATGATTGAGAAAAATTAATCAGCATGCATTCATTAAGCTTTTTCTATGTGCCATGACCTGTTCTAAGCACTGGGCTAACAGATATGATAGATAAAAACAGTCCCTATTCATAAGGATCTTATATTTTACCAAGGAAGATAACATGTGTGTATACATAAGTGCATATAGAACAGATACTTCAAGTTTTAATAGATATGTAAGAAAATTGTAATCAGTGAGTCATAAAAAGGAAACTATTTAAAATATGATCTCTAAAGAATGGAGCAAATTCTATCATCTCCATTTTATCCACAGTTTAGCATAGTTTGGTAGTTTAAGATCATACAACAGAAAATGAAGACTAACCTTTAGGATTTAAGAATTAGGTATTTCCAAGACAATCTGCAGTTCCAGTATAATTATGTAGAGACAAATATAATTATCACTGAATATAATTATGTAGTTAAATTTTTCCCTCTGATTAATTCATTGCAGTGCCACAATGAAGAGAACTGAGGAGCAAAGATGTCTGAATCCTGACTCCAAGTGAATAAAGGATTTACTTAAATTAATTAAAAGAAAAGGTAAAGTTGCTGTGGTTTCTAGGTGAGGCTGCTCTTCAAGAAATAATACACTCAAAAAGAGAAAAATCGCAGGTATTGTTGTGGGACGTGGAGGTTGTCTATCTAGCACTGTAATTAAACTTCATGTAGTTTAACTTCAAGCCATATGGATTATTCCTTGCAAAAGGGGTTCTCATGCTATCTCTAGTGAATGAAGGAACACTGATAGATGATATATTTGTTAATTCCAATTTCAAGTTACCCAATTAAGGTAATAAATCAGATTTTGATAAGTTGGATGAATTTTACCAACCACACACAGATCAATAGTGGATATTTCCATTTGATTTCATAATCAAGTGATAAATTTGCTCATATCCTGGAAAGCCCAATGAATAAGTAGATTTAGCAAATCTTTCACCTTGTTTCCAGACCTTACCTTCCACTCTGAGGATTCAATTCCAACAAGATTTAGAGCAGAGGTCAAATCAGTCACAAAACAAAACTTTTAAAATATATACTTCTATTTTATAGGTTTAAAAGAAGCTTCTAATCAGAAATAGAGATTTCCAATCAGCTCATGAGATGATGGACCAGAATGTGATCAAATATAGCTCTTCTCCTTCATGACTGTCAAATAATAAGAGTTGCTATATAAATTAAAAATCAGCATTTATATGGTGTTCTAAAGTTTACAAAATATTTTACATATTATATCACTTGATCCTTACAATAACTCTGTGAAGTAGGTGCTATTATTATATAAATCTATTTAGGTTGAGATTAAGGGACTTCCTCAGGGTCACACTGCTTGTGAGCAGTTGAGACAGGATTTGAATTTGGGATTTCTTCTCTCCAATGGATAAATGATTTTTGTCTAGAATGAAAATACTGTGATTCGTTACATTGTGGAAAGTGTGCTAGATTGATAAGTGACTCTGGAACTCTCTAGAACTCTGTTTCCTCCTTTGTAAAACGATGTACTAAAAAAACCTCTGAATCCTTTCAAGTCTTAGATCTCTGCTCTGAGGATTTTGCTGTTCTTTTTTGGAATAATCCCCAAATCTTTGAGGTCACTACCAGTCCCTGTCCAAGACTAACCTGCCCCCACCCCAGTGTTCCTTTGTTGTTAAGCTATTATAATAACTGGATGCAGGGCTTCATTAGAGTCTGAGCAAGACATGGTGCTTCTGTATAGATTAAAACCTTATTTAGTTGCTATATACTTTCACTTTTTTCTGATACACTCCTCCCTTTTGTTGTTTTTTTGAACTTAAACATCAAATAAATGGGCATTTCCATATAAATGATAGAACAGAAAGGATTATACATTAATCTTCAAGTATCTATCATCTACTTTTAACTCTTCTTAAATATATAATAAATTGCTAACAATTTATTATATATTTAAGAAAAAATACACAAATACAATGACATTTTGCCTGTGAAATAATTTAAAAAACATGGTAATCGACTTCCCATTAATAATAAAATGCTCCACTCAAAAGACAGAATCCCAAACAAACTATTTTTTTCTGTACAGACATTTGATAATAAAAATTGTTCTTATAAGAAAATATAAATGAAGCATAGCACACCAAAATTCCTTCCCTTTTTTCTTCATTCTGAAAGAAAACAACAAATTAAACTTATACTTAAAATATAACCTCTTGCTTTTTTTTTTTTAAAAGCAATAACGTGCTATAGAATATTTGATAGAACTATTTTAAAATTGTTTAGGAATTCAATATTTTTTCTACTTCACCATTGATTATGACACAGGCTTGAAAATAGTCTAATATTTCTTTGCAAATGCTAACATTAAAGTTGTTGGGGAGTACCTACTATATTTAATAGTCCATAACTCTTACAACTGTCTCCTGTCTTTAATGTAGTAAGAGTCTAACAAAAGGGCACATTTCACTTGGTGAATAACAATAAAAAGAAATAAGTAGAATGAAGGGGGCAGGGGGAAGGAGAGGGGAAAATGGGATGTGATTTCATCAGTGTGTATAACTTGAAAATTCATTCATTCAGCATGGACCTACGTGGGCAGCTAGATGGAGTAGAAGATAGAATGCAATAATGTTCTGGTTAGCTTTCTGGTGGTCTTGGGACCAGCCTTCATTTCAGCCGAGTAATCACCATGAGAGTAGCCAGGGAGATTCCAGTGTCCACAAGCTCCCTTCAATAAAGAATAAAAATCAAGGACTTTTGCTTATCCTGACTCTGGCTGATTCTAAAGTATCCAGGGTGCTGACACAATTATTTGTTGTAAGATTAAATCAATCATATTGAACTAGAGAACTCACATGCTAAACTAGATAACCATTGTATTATTGATTCTATTGAGTTAACACCTTGTTGTAGGATTAAACCAATCATACAGAGTTCCTGCCTTTTACAGAGTACCAGGCCCAGAATCAGGAAGACCTGAGTTCAAATCCAGCTTCAGACATTTGCTAGCTGTGTGACCCTGGACAAGCCACTTAACCCTTTTTTTGCTTAATTTTCCTCATCAAAATGATCTGCAGAAGGAAATGCAAACCACTCTAGAACCTTTGCCAAGAAAACTCCAAATGGGGTCAAGAAGGATTAAACAAGACTGAAATGAGTGAACAACAACACATTCTTTATTCAGTGTCACATGGATTCCAAATATTGGTCTAGGCAACAGAGATAAAAACTCCTTTCTTTAAAGGAGCTTCCATTCTATTGGGAGAAACACCATGAACACAGCTAAGCAAATACAAAATATATAGAAAATGTATACAAAGTGCTTGCTGACAGGAGAGGAGAGGGCAGGAATCAGAATAAACTGTGGCATTTGGGCTGAGTCTTGAAGGAAGCTAAGAATTCTGGGACAGAAATAAGGAGAGAAAGCCTGCCAAGATTAAAGAAAGTGTGAACAAAGCCATAAGAAGAGTAGGTTTAATGTCTTGCATAGGTAATGGCAAGTGGGACAGTTTATCAGAAATGTAGAATGCACAAAAAAGAAGGAAAAGTGAACTAAAGCCAAATTCATCACCTCAAACAAAGAAATTTATATTTTGTCTTCAAAGCAACTGGGAGACTTGAAGCATTTTGAACAGGAGAGTGATGGTTCTGAGTTTTAGTATTATTAGTTTGGCAGCTATATTGAGGTTGGATTGAATGCATGAAAATCAGTTACCCAGCTATTGGAATAGTCCAAGGCAAAAGGTGATCAGGAAGAGGAAGAGCCAAGATGATGGAGAAAGAAGAAAGAAGCTATGCTTTATCCCACAACTTTTCATAACAAATCTAGAAAATATGCCAGAAGGCTGAGCCAATATAATAAAAATGATAATACTACCTAAATTTTTTCTTTCTATTTTTCTATTATGGGGATGCTTGTTGTATTATTGTTCTCTGTATTGAATAAAAAAGTTACCAAAATGGAAGCTGTCTTGCTTACTGTCAAGTTCTAACTAATAGATTAGGTCTGACTAAGCAGGGGACTAAGGAGATGGGATGGGGTGAGAAGTAAGTCCAATACTGTGTACTGAACAAGAACCAAGTTTAGAAGCAAGCACTAGCTTGGAGCTCTGACCCCAGAAGTAGAGTGGGGTCTCAGTATCAGGATAAGAATCTTAGACCAAAAAGAAGCCTGCCATTCTGTACCTCTGAGATAGAGATGCTTCCAGTCTGCTTATCTTGGGCAAATTCAGCATTATGACTCTCAACAAGAACCAGTGCTCAAGTATGTTGCTTAGAACCATACCCAGGTCATGAATTTTCAGAGATCAGACTATGAGGGCAGTGATTAGACTTTTACCCTTATCATAACATTCTAAAATGGTCTGAGCTATCACTGAGATGCTTCAAGAAAGCAATGGCAGGAACTTATAGCACACGATGATACCTCTTCCAGAGGTGCTGAGAACATGGTCTAATCTATTTTTTTTTTTTTTTTAGAGACCAATTCAATAGTTTATTAAATGGAGAGAGATACTGGGACCAGATGATCTTGGTCTCAGGGCTAGATGAGAATATCATCTCAAAGAATCCAGCCCTGAGTTCTGGGACAGCAAGCTTTTTTATAGGATAACAGACATAATGGGGGAGGTAGCTAGGTGGGAATAACCTAATGGTAGGAGAGGCCCCTAGGATGACACAATGGAGAGAGGTTACTGATATTCTAATGATGTCTAAAATGTATAAACCTTTATCCTGTCAAACATTAAGAAAGAATGTCTATAACTTAAAGATATAAAACCTTTATCTCATCAACCATTTAAGAGGGAATGATTATAGCCTGGGGTTTTGGGGCAGAGCAACTGAAATAGACTTTTATCTCATCAAACATTAAGAGGGAAAGGTTATAACCTGAGGCAGAATAACTAAATAGGATAATTGGAGAAACTGGGTCACGACATTAACAGGGTACAACATTCCCCCCTCTTTCTCTTGTAACTATTCAAATCTTTGAATTACTTTCCTCTAGAAGGTCTTAGCAACATAATTTTGAACAACCCTATGTGAAGTAAATAGACCAAATAAAAATCAAAATAAAGCTAGAACAAGAGCATGGTCTAATCTAAAATCCAAAATCAGAAAGTAGATCAGAAAAATAAGCAAACTAAAAAGAATCCTATCATAAAAAAGTTATTGTGGTGCCAGATACCCAGAGAAGAATGACACCAAAATATTTACAAGGCTCAGCATAAAACTCAGCTTGAATATAAGTTCAACTAGAATTCTTAGAAGAAATGAAGGAAGAACTTTTTAAAAGAGTTAAATGAAATTAGAGTGCTAGAGAAAAAGATGGAAAAGAAATGAGAGCAAAAGAAAGAATTGGAAAGGAATTAATAGACTAGTCCAAAAACTAAAATCATTACCCAAGCAACAAACTCCATAAAAATTACAATGATCAAAGGGAAGCTAAAGACAGTACAAAATAAGAAATATGTGAAAAAATAAAATTTCACTCAATAGGGAAACAGGAAGGAGAGAGAAATAAAGGAAAAAATACATTAAGGGACAGATTAATCCTAAGCAAAACAAACTATTCTAAATATGTACAGGTATATTTGTAGCAATCTCTTTTAGAAGTCGCAAAGAACTAAAAACTGAAGAAATACTCATCAATTAAAATGACTGAACAAATTATAGTATGTAAATACAAATAACAAAATAATACTGTGTTGTAGATAAAGAGGATGGTTTCTGAGACCTTGAAAGATTTATATGAAGTGATACAAAATGAAGAAAGTAGAATCAGAAGAAAAATATATATAATATTTGAAAGATAAAAAATTTTGAAAGATTTCGGAACTATGATCAATATACTATAAAGTATGATTCTAGATGATTCATAATGCTACTAAACTAATGTAAAAATGATAGATTTGGAAAGAAAGAGCTCATGACATGACTTTATAATAGTAAAAACAGAAAAGCAAAAATTTCTTAGGGAAACAAGAAAATGAATAACATTATATTAAAGAAGTTCTTCCTTTCTACTCCTATATTACTTGTTCACTATCCAAGAAAAAATGATCCTGCATCAGTTCTGTTAATGCAAAACTTTAAAATTTCACATAATCAGAACTATCCATTTTACGATATTGTTTGATTAAAAATTCTTCTCTTATCCATAGGTCTGACAGACATATTTTTCCATGTTCCCCTAATTTAATTATGATATCCCTTTACATCTAAATCACATACCTATTTTGAATTTATTTTAGTATGCAGTATGAGATCTTGTTGGAATCCTTACAAAGTGCTAATTTAGCATGGTACTTAGCAAATCCTCTAGCTCACTAATGTATTTAAGTACTCATTGGAGTTCACACATTTGGGAAATTTCAGGGTTTAATATGAGATATCTGAAATCACACCTCCCTTAATCCCTGCCTCCAGAAAGAGGAGTCAGCCTTTGAGAGATCATATATAAAGAGGCTCTTAGCTTCGGGTTAGTGAGTTATTTTGGAACATTGCCAGAGGTTGGAGAGGAGCACTCTGGGAGATTGAGAGCCAGAAGCCCTCTGTCAGAGGCAAGATAGATTCATTTCCAACTTTCACCTTGGTGCTGGCTGGAGGCTGAAGAAAGCAGAGGCAGAAGCAAAGGACAAAACCGCAAGAGCTCTTAGAACCAAGGAGAGAGAGAGGCCTCTAAGAAAAGCTAATCGGGCTTGGAAAGAGATAAGAAATAAATGTTTGAACTTTTATCACCTGGCTGCATTTGGGGTGATTATTAATTTTAATTGCAACTAAGGCTGCCTCCAGAAAACCTCCCCAAGAAACCTGCTCCCAGAGAGAACCTTTATATTTTAAAAAAGAAGAACATCACAAGATCTTACTCTTTGTCTAGTTTCTGCCAAATTCTTTCCAATTTTCCCAATAATTTTTGTCAGATGTTCTTACCTCAAAAGCTTGGATCTTTGAGTTTATTATACACTAAATTACCATGGTCATTTCATACTCTGTATTATATACCTAAACTATTCCACTGATCCAGCACTTTATTTCTTGGTCAGTACCCAAATGTTTTAATTATTTACACTTAGACATATAGTTTGAACTCTGGAACTGCTGGGCCATCTTCCTTCACATTTTCTTCATTAATTCCCTTGATATTCTTGGCTTTCTGTTCTTTCAGATGAATTTTACTATTTTGTTTTTTTGTATCTCTAAAAATAATCATTCAGTAGTTTGATTGCTATGGAACTGAATAACAGATAAAATTATCATTTTTTCCCTTGATTTCCTTAATGTCCTTGATCTTTTTGTTCTTCCAGATGAATTTTGTTATTTTTTTTCCAGATCTACAATAGTTTGATTGGTATGGCACAGAGTAAATAAATTATTTAGATAGAATTGTCTTTTTTATTATATTGATTTGGTCTACCCATGGACTCTACTCCCTTGCTAGAACATAGGCCATTCCACCCAGGATCCATGGCTGACTCTGTTTTTTAAGGCTTGCCTTCTACTCTTTCTTATTTCATCCATCAGTCTGTTCTCTTTACCCCCAAATTTTCCCCCACAAACCAGTTTTTACCTAAGGTGAAAAAATTCCTAATTATAACTAATTCTAACATAGTGATATCATTTAATCCTCTTTGAGAATGAAGGAGAACGATAAACCAACCAACCAACCAACCAACCAACCTGTAACAATGAGACACATTGGAAAGGTTCAAAAGAAATAGAACTGCCCTTTATGGTCTTAAAATCTATCCAGGTAAGCTCAGATTTTTTGATGAGCAAACTTCAGTTTGAGACTAGGGCAAAAATGATGGTCCTTTAAAGAAAGTTAAACCAGAGTCCTCCAGAGCACAGACCTGGTTTTATTGCTTAAATATGTTGTTATTTAACTCTTTGGAATCTTTTTGCCATTTTAATGTGTAACCTAAAGCAGGCTATGTAATTCCTCTATGCATACTGAACATGAGCAAATATCTGGCAGCATTTAAGAATTGTGTAAAAATATTTAACTGGGGTCTAAGAACTCATTCTTGGGTTTACTTCACTATTGGTATACCTTGATTGATACTTTTCACACCTGGATGAGAAATAATTTATAGTCTTTTTCCAAGGACTTCAACTTGACCTTATACTTAATCTTCTTATAGTTTAATTTCCTACAGTATAAAAATGACAATAACTTGATTCTCTTTAATAGAAAACTTGATTCTATTATTTCATCAAATAGAGAATTTAGTATTTAGAGATCATAGAATTTTGCATGTGGCAAGACAAACATCTCTAGAGGGTGTTAAAGAGATGAAAGAGACAATGGAGATGATTCAAAAAAAGTCATTAGGATGGAAAATGAGATTTGATTTGAACCTGACTGGTGGACCAGATTTGCATATTAATTAAGGTGTTCACATACAGTAATTGACTCATTTGTTTATATAAATAGCTAACACAAACTGGTGGGGCAGTAGCCTTGGCACCAGATATTGAAAGCTTTTTGTAAATTCATACCCTTTAGTAAGATAGGATCTTTTATTCTTCAGTCCTGGGAACATAGCCCAAATTTTGTGTTTCTATTGGCTTGATATTCCAGGCTTTGCTGGCACTTCCTCATTTATAATAAAACAGGGAACTGTGACCAAGAGACTGGCTATGATAATTTTTGATAAACCTTTGTAAAGCACTGTGCTATTGAGAGTAATAGGCTCCATTCATTATTAACCCAGTCGATTTTCATTTACATTTGGCTCTAATAATTAGCTTGAGCAGGTGTGAAGGTGATGGAGGGGCTGTGACACCCAGAAGTCAGCCTAAATTGAAGTTTTTCTTCATAGCACTAAAGATAAAGAATGTTGGTGGAATGAAGGAGAGATGCACCTGTGTAGTGGTGAGATGTTTCCCCTTTCTTTGATAAGAAAAAGATTCCTTGGTGGATAAGATATTCTGACCTGACTTTGAAGGTGTTATCATTAGTTTTAGGCATAACTATTATACAACTGCCATGGTACAGGTGTTGCCATTTTTGGGGGAAACAGTAAAACATCTTCTAGGAATTAGTTTGATATCTAGCAAAGCAAGTCCATATAGATCATAATTGTTTGTATTGTCAAGTTATATTATATACCTAGAATAATCCCCTATCATTTGCTTCTGCTTTTTTATAATCATGGACTTCTTTCAAGATTTAGCTCAAAAGTCACCTTCTATAAGAGATCTTTCCTATTTTCCTTTAGCCTTCCTCTCAAAGATTATTTTCTTTCTCTGCTACTCTTTCTGTCTCAAAATCAGACTGAAGAATAAAACCAGGCTATCTATATCTATAGTTATAGCTATATACCTTATTGGTTCTAAGGTACAAGGTTTCTTTCGTTGTCATTGGCCTGAGCGCCCATTTTGGCTATTTCTCCCCCTCCAATTATTAGTGCCAGTTAGTAACATCTCAATTCCATATAACTACTTAACATCTTTTTGAAAGAAAGGAATATTTATTTTGAAGATATAGCATTAACAAAGTAAAAACTTCCTCCAATATCTCAGAAACATTGTCTCCCCTCTTCTAGATTTCTGGGAGAATGAGCTCATTTAGATCAGTTTCTAAATAATACTGTTCCCACTGAGTTCCTACTAGGATTTGACTTGCTTTTCAGATCCCCCATCTCAACCAATCTGGGTTATATTCTTACAGTTGCTCCTGAAGGTCATTCCTTGCTTCTTGGGGCATTGATGATGATTCTGGGACACTAAGATATCATAAAGTTTGTTTTCCTTCACCTAAAATTAAAGAACAACTTCCAAAACAAGCATGGAAACCAGCTTATAGTCTCAGGACCACATGTTAGTTTTGGCAGGGAATGCCCAAAGACTTTCTCCTTATGGTATTATATCTCATTGAATTCTGTCAGCAAAGGAACCCAAAAGAATCACCTAAAGTATAGATAGAGACAATAGACCAAAAAACTACACTGAAGTTGCATTAGGTCTTTTAGAAGCTATCCCCAATTCTGATGATAGTTAACAAAAAAGATTCTCCTAGCCATAGAGCAGACAAAAATAAGTAGTTATAGAATGTCTGAGCTTATTCAAATCTATAAAGCTTCTTCTAGAAGCAGACTCTCTGCAAGGGGAATTTGTATCACCCCCATTTGCACATGGGCCAGTCCCAGTCAAAATTTATATGCATTATGTATGAATCTATTTGTATTCCTGTATTCTTCTCTATCAGAATGTAAATTCCTTGAAGGCAGGAAGTATTTTAAAATTTTTTTCTTATATCAAAGAGACTTGCACAGAGAGGAACTTTTTTCTTTTTTGGAACTGAATGCCATGGACTTATAATGATAGGGAAGCTTTGCCCTGAAGATGAATACAGAAAATGTATTGGGAAATAAAGTGATGTATAAAATTAAAGATAACTCAAATGTAAAAGCAGTTAGCATGGTGTGTGGCATATATAAGCATATAAGCACATATAAATGTTAGTTATTGATGATAGCTAGGTGGAAATGTGGATAGAATGCCGGGTCTAGAGTCAAGGAGAGTTCAAATCCAGCCTCATATTTGCTAGTGATGTAGCCCTGGGCAAGTCACCCAATTCTGTAGACCTCATCTTTCTCAACTGTAAAATGGGCTGGAGAAGGAAAGGGCAAACCTTTTCACTATCTTTGCCAAGGAAACCCCAAGAATCGGACACGATTGAAAAAGATTTACCCAAAACAACACTGATGATGATAATACATCTCTGATCTCATGAATTCAAAAATTTTTTCTAATGATGATGATCTTGAACTATCAATGCCTGTGAAGCCTGTGTAACTCATCCTTGTCTTCCTATAAATTTACCAAAGTCCATCCTACATGGAGATGGAGGTCTTCCTCTTTTTCTCCTGACATCATAAATATAACTGAGGCACTACTAATATTATCCCTTCCTCTTAGGATCTAACAATTACCTTCTTTTCTTTTCTTTCTTTCTTGTTTTTGCTGAGGCAATTGGGATCAAGCAACTTGTCCAGGGTCACACAGCCAGGAAGTGTTAAGTATCTGATGCCAGATTTGAACTCACTTTTCCTGACTTCAGGACTGATGCTCTATTCACTGCACCACCTAGTTGCCCCCAATTACTTCTTCTTCTTCTTCTTTCTTATTTCTTCTTCTTCTTCCTTCTTTTTCCTTCTTTCTCCTTCTTCTTTTTCTTCTCTTCTTCTCCTTTTCTTTTCTTCTTCTCTTCTTCTTCTTCTTGACTCTGTCAAAGAAATCCACTTCCATCAGAATACATTCTCATACAGTATTGTTGTTGAAGTGTATAATGATCTCCTGGTCTTGTTCATTTCACTTAGCATCAGTTCATGTAAGTCTCTCCAAGCTTCTCTGTATTCATCCTGCTGGTCATTTCTTACAGAACAATAATATTCCATAACATTCATATACCACAATTTACCCAGCCATTCTCCAACTGATGGGTATCCATTCATTTTCCAGTTTCTGGCCACTACAAACAGGGCTGCCACAAACATTTTTGCACATACAGGTCCCTTTCCCTTCTTTAAGATTTCTTTGGGACATAAACCCAGTAGTAACACTGCTGAATCAAAGGGGATACACAGTTGGATAACTTTTTGAGCATAATTCCAGATTGCTTTCCAGAATGTATCAGTGTCCCAGTTTTCCCACATCCCCTCCAACATTCATCATTATCTTTTCCTGTCATCTCAGCCAATCTGACAGGTGTGTAATGGTATCTAAGAGTTGTCTAAATTTGCGTTTCTCTGATCAATAATGATTTGGAGCATATTTTCATATGAGTAGAAATAGTTTCCATTTCATCATCTGAAAATTGTCTGTTTGTATGCTTTGACCATTTATAATTGGAGAATGGCTTGATTTCTTATAAATTAGAATCAATTATATATTCTGGAAATGAGGCCTTTATCAGAAACTTTAACTGTAAAAATGTTTTCCCAGTTTATTGCTTCCTTTCTAATCTTGTCTGCATTAGTTTTGTTTGTACAAAGGATTTTTAATTTCATATAATCAAAATTTTCTATTTTGGGATCAATAATGATCTCTACTTCTTCTTTGGTCATAAATTCCTTCCTCCTGAGGTCTGAGAGATAAACTATCTTATGTTCTTCTATTTATAATCTCATTCTTTATGCCTAAATTATGAACCCATTTTGATCTTATCTTGGTGTACAGTGTTAAGTGTGGGTCAGTACCTACTTTCTGCCATATTATTTTCTAATTTTCCTAGAAGTTTTTGTCAAATAGTGAATTCTTATCCCCAAAGTTGGGGTATTTGGGTTTGTCAAACATTAAATTATTAAAGTTATTGACTATTTTGTCCTGTGAATCAAACCTATTCCACTGATCAACTAGTCTATTTCTTAGGTAATACCAAATGTTTTGGTAACCACTGCTTCATAATATAGTTTTAGATCAGGTACAGCTAGGCCACCTTTATTTGATTTTTTTTTTCATTAGTTCCCTTGAAATTCTTGACCTTTTGTTCCTCCAGTTTTGGTCAATGTATCTTTAGACAGATCTGGCCACCTTGGCTCCCTTACTCTCCCTCTTCAGTTTGCACTTTTGCAACCTCCAAGACTACATTCTCTTTATACAAGATCTGCTTATGATGAAAATCTTTGCTGAGCTCTCTTCAAGACTTAAGTCCATTATGAAATACTTCTTTTCTCTCCCCAGTGCTTTTCTTCTAATGGCACCATTCTCACTATTCCAACTAGCTTTGGTTAGTCTAACCTGCCAGACAATGGCTTTTTCCTACTTACCTTTCTCCTGGTTAATTGTGAATTCCCCTGGAGGAATTGTCTTTTTTCTTAGTCTAATTATATGCTTTCCCATATCTATTTCATATTTACCATTGCTGGTGTCTTTTGTATACCTTCATTTTTTCTATAGCCTCTTCCCCTAAATAAAATTATCTTTTCTCAAAGAGAATGGCCATTGTGAATTTGTCACATGTTTATTTTGAACTAGATATTGCTATTCTACCACATCAATTCTTTCAAGTTTTTGAAAACAACAAAATACTTAAAATTGATTTCTGATCTAAACAATGGTGGCTTTTTTGGTTTTTGAAAAAAAAGTTAGTGATTTGAATAACAACATTTCCTAACAAAGAATATACTAGAGAGATAGCTACAGATGAAATTAGGTCATTTACTCATTTCAACTTTTCAAATGATGTACCACACAAGTAATGGGGACAGTTTATCTCTTGCTGTTGCTACTTAAAAAAAAAAAAGAATACTATCATTGCCTTGGGTTTATAAAACATTTGATAATGTATCTTTGGAGACAAGGGTGGGGAAATTTTTTTTCTAACAAAAGCCATTGTGATGTATATATTCATACAAGTATCAGTTGTAGGCTTGTGTCAAATAAAGACAAGAGCTTTTAAAGAAGAAAAAATGTTCATCTTTTCTTTTTTTTAAAAGAGCGAGACATAAAATTTTATCTAAGAAATATAACAACAATGAAAATACATCAACTTCATTTTCATTTGAGGCAGAAAAACAAAGGATGGGGGAGAAGAAGAGATATGGAAGAAAGTGAAAGGGAAAAAGAAGAGAAAGTGAGACAATAGAAAAAAGGAAGAGAAGTGGAAAAAAAGAAAAGGAGAAACACTGGAACATGGGTTCTGAGATGAGTAGGTAAATGAAGTTAAACTGTTTTTCATTCAATAAAAAAAATTATTAAATATTTGAAATCTACAGATGAAGGATAGATAGGACATACTCCTCATGTAGTTTACAGTCTAGTGAGAATATAAAATACATGTAGTGACAATATAATTTTTGTATTAATTAAAGTTCACTTGATGCCTCTTCATCAGAGTAAGTTTTCACTGATAATAATTTCCCCTTCAAATTCAATTCTATTTGATTCAACAAGAATTGATTTAGATTCTGCTATATTTAAAGAACTGGGCTGGGGACTGGGAATATAAAAACAAAGATGAAAGTCTGTGCTCTCAAAATCTTACATTCTACTAGGCAGCCCATACACAGATAAATGTAAAGTGGGATGTGGTGAGTAACCATAACTCAGGGGTTCAGGAAAGGGTTCTTTGAGAGGAACCTTAAAGGAAGCTAGAAATTTCAGGAGGTGGGATTGAAGAAGACTACTATTCCTGAGATGAGCACAGATTTTCTAAAGATATGAAGATAGGAGTTGGCTTGTCATGTATCAGGAATAACAAACAGACTGCCATAATTTGAAAATTAGAGTATATGAGTGGGGTTATAGTGAAATTAATCTAAAAGATAGACTTGAACCAGATTGTGGAAGAAATTAAATGGTAAAGGAATTTGTAGAACAGATTGAGGAGGGAACAACCTGGGAAAACTAAGAGATTATTACAATAATCAAAGTGAAAGATGATGTGTCTGAACTAGGAAAGCAGCCATGTTAGCAGGGAATGGGATGGATCCAAGATTGGTTATTGAGGTAGAATTCACATGACTTAGCAACTAAGTATTTATGGGAGGGAGGGAGAAAAGGAATAAAAAAGCTTAATATGATTGAGTAAGACATGGTGAATCCTTTGACTTTAAAGTTTCTAATTTGCTCTTTAGAAATTAACCTTGCTATGTACAACTCTTCCTTAACTCTTACTCTTATGAAAACTTTAAAGTGTAATTTATCATCATGTTCAGTCATAGCAGCTCCTAGAGAAGAAATGAAGTATCCCTAAGAGTCGCTGATTTTGGTAGGATTCATGATTGCAGTGGGATTGAAGGTGGGAGGGGATGGAGTGATTACAATACATTTTTCTACTTGTAATCTAAAAATAATGTAATTGATTGTTTTACATAAACTTTTGATAGATTATTTTTCAGGTGATTTTTCTATACTATTAAATGTTCTCAGAAATGGCACATATTTCATTATTCTTAGTGAATAATATAATAAAATCAGACCCATTAGATTCTTAGAATATTTTAGGAGCAATTTTCTTTCCACAACTAAAGTCCTAACTCATTGTTTCATTATGGGACAGTAGTGGTAAGCCATAAGTTTTCACAGGACACACCAACAGAGAACAAACTGGTGGTAGGTCCTATCAAACTTTAAAGAGTCTTCAAGCGTGAGTCTATCATCAGAGAACCAGCCTAATCAAGTTATAGGAAATGCATCACTTGTGAAATTCCTTCATCATCAAAGAAAGATTGATGTGAAAAACTAAAGAATGAAAGGTATAATTTTTAATTCCATAAGATCACAAAGCCCTTTTATAGATAATAGAATATATATGTCTATACGTGTGATCCAAGGTTTTACATAGTAATACATCCAAGACTTAAATTTAGATCCTTATTCCAGATGTCAACATTTTCCACTATATGTTACCACAAATATTCTTTACGGCCCCATTTATTCCTACCTTTTTTCCTTAGCACATGATACTAGAACACTTTTA
Organism: Antechinus flavipes; assembly: GCF_016432865.1. NCBI lineage: Eukaryota > Metazoa > Chordata > Mammalia > Dasyuromorphia > Dasyuridae > Antechinus > Antechinus flavipes. The sequence continues at coordinate 358,638,939 of NC_067401.1, forward strand.
CCTGAAGAATGAGTTTCTTTTTCACAACTTTAGATCTTAAAAAAAGACATTACAAATATAGGCCACTTGAGCATGCATAGCAGAATAGGAAATCTTGCAGGATATTATCTTACCAATTCTCTCCCTAGTAGCTGAATTTTACACTGTGGTTTGTGAGGTATGGTTTTCGAAATAATATGTATCCTGACACAATATGCAGTTATGTAATTGCCAATACATATGTATTTATCTTGTCTGGTCACTTTACCCTCATGCCAGACTCTAGAGTAAAATTTCACTTAACTATAATATTTGAATAATGGGATTTTTGAATAATTTTCTTTATTTTTAAATGATGATTCTGGAACCCATTTTTTCTTACTTCAATCCCTTGTTTCCTTAATGGCTATTAATCTTTTTTTTTAAATTATAGCTTTTTATTTATAACATATATGCATGGGTAAGTTTTCAGCATTGACACTTGCAAAACCTTTTGTTCCAACTTTTCCCCTCCTTCCCCCAGATGGCAGGTTAATCAATACATATTAAATATGTTGAAGTATAAGTTAAATACAATATATATATACATGTCCAAACAGCTATTTTGCTGTACAAAAAGAATTGGACTTTGAAATAGTGTACAATTAGCCTGTAAAGGAAATCAAAAATGCAGGTGGACAAAAATAGAGGGATTGGGAATTTTATGTAATGGTTCATAGTCATCTCCCAGAGTTCTTTCCCTGGGTGTAACTGGTTCATTTCATTACTGCTCCATTGCAACTGATTTGGTTCATTTCATTGTTGAAGAGGGACACGTCTATCAGAATTGATCATCATATAGTATTGTTGTTGACGTATGTAATGATCTTCTAGTCCTGCTCATTTCACTCAGCATCAGTTCATGTAAGTCTCTCCAGGCCTTTCTGAAATCCTCCTGCTGGTCATTTCTTACAGAACAATAATATTCCATAACATTCATATACCATAGTTTATTCAGCCATTCTCCAATTGATGGGCATCCATTCAGTTTCCAGTTTCTAGCCACTACAAAGAGGGCTGCCACAAACATTTTGGTATATACGGGTCCCTTTTCCTTCTTTAAAATCTCTTTGGGATATAAGCCCAGTAGTAGCACTGCTGGATCAAAGGGTATGCACAATTTGATAACTTTTTGAGCATAGTTCCAAATTGTTCTCCAGAATGGCTTGGATGTATTCTAAATTCCACCAACAATGTATCAGTGTCCCAGTTTTCCCACATCTCCTCCAACATTCACCATTATCTTTGCCTGTCATTCTAGCCAGTCTGATAGGTGTGTAGTAGTATCTGAGTTGTCTTAATTTGCATTTCTCTGATTAATAATGACTTGGAGCATCTTTTCATATGGCTAGAAATAATTTCAATTTCTTTGTCTGAGAATTGTCTGTTTATATACTTTGGCCATTTATCAATTGGAGAATGGCTTGATTTCTTATAAATTAGAGTCAATTCTTTCTATATTTTGGAAATGAGGCCTTTATCGGAACCTTTGACTGTAAAAATGTTTTCCATTTATTGCTTCCTTTCTAATCTTGTCTGCATTAATTTTGTTTGTACAAAAACTTTTCAATTTGATATAATCAAAATTTTCTATTTTGTGATCAATAATGATCTCTAGTTCTTTGGTCATAAATTCCTTCCTCTTCCACAGGTCTGAGAGGTAAACTATCCTATGTTCTAATTTATTTATAATCTCATTCTTTATGTTTAGGTCATGAACCCATTTTGACCTTATCTTGGTGTACAGTGTTAAGTGTGGGTCAATGCCTAGTTTCTGCCCTACTAATTTCCAATTTTCCCAGAAATTTTTGTCAAACAGTAAGTTCTTATCCCAAAAGCTGGGGTCTTTAGGTTTGTCAAACACTAGCTTATTAAAGTTATTGACTGTTTTGTCCTTTGAACCTAACCTATTCCACTGATCAACTAGTCTATTTCTTAGCCAATACCAAATGGTTTTAGTGACTGCTGCTTTATAATATAATTTTAGATCTAGTACAGCTAGGCCACCTTCATTTGATTTTTTTTTTCATTAATTCCCTTGAAATTCTTGACCTTTTGTTTTTCCACATGAATTTTGTTGTTATTTTTTCTCTGTCATTAAAATAGGTTTTTGGGAGTTTGATTGATATAGTGCTAAATAAATAGATTAGTTTAGGTAGTATTGTCTTCTTTATTATATTCTCTTGACCTATCCACGAGCATTTAATATTTTTCCAATTAGTTAGCTCTGCCTTTATTTGTGTGGAAAGAATTTTGTAGTTTTGCTTCTATAGTTTCTGATTTTCCTTTCATAGATAGATTCCCAAATATTTTATACTATCAGTAGTTACTTTAAATGGAATTTCTCTTTGTAACTCTAACTGTTGGATTTTGTTAGTGATATATAAGAATGCTGATGACTTATGTGGGTTTATTTTGTATCCTGCAACTTTGCTAAAGGTGTGGATTATTTCTAATAGCTTTTCAGTAGAATCTCTGGAGTTTTCTAAGTATACCATCATATCGTCAGCAAAGAGTGATAATTTGGTTTCCTCAATACCTACTCCAATTCCTTTAATCTCTTTCTCAATTCTTATTGCTAAAGCTAGCATTTCTAATACAATATTGAATAGTAATGGTGACAGTGGGCAACCTTGTTTTACTCCTGATCTTATTGGGAATGGTTGCAGTTTATTCCCATTACATATGATGCTTACTTACTGATAGTTTTAACTAGATGCTACTGATTATTTTAAGGAAAAGTCCATTTATTCCTCAAGTGTTTTTTTAATAGGAATGGATGTTGGATTTTATCAAATGTTTTTTCTGCATCTATTGAGGTGATCATATGGTTTTTGTTAATTTGGTTATTGATATGGCCAATTATACTGATAGTTTTCCTAATATTGAACCAGCCCTGAATTCCTGGTATAAATGCTACTTGATCATGGTGTATTATCCTGGGGATGATTTTCTGTAATCTTTTTGCTAATATCTTATTTAAGACTTTAGCGTCAATATTCATTAGGGAGATTGGTCTATAATTTTCTTTCTTTGTTTTCAACCTACCTGGTTTAAGTATCAGTACCATGTCTGTGTTATAAAAGGACTTTGGTAGGACTCCTTCATTCCCTATTTTTTCAAATAGTTTATATAGCATTGGGGCTAATTGTTCTTTAAATGTTTGGTAGAATCCACATGTAAATCCATCTGATCCTGGGGATTTTTTCTTAGGGAGTTGATTAATAGCTTGTTCTATTTCTTTTTCTAAAATGGGACTATTTAAGCAATTTACTTCCTCTTCTGTTAATCTGGGAAGTCTATATTTTTGGAGGTAGTCATCCATTTCACTTAGGTTATTAAATTTATTGGCATAAAGTTGGGCAAAAGTAACTCCTTATTATTGCCCTAATTTCCTCTTCATTGGTGGAAAGTTCTCCCTTTTCATTTTTTAGACTAACAATTTGATTTTCCTCTTTACTTTTTCTTATCAGATTTACCAAAGATTTATCTATTTTAATGGTTTTTCATAAAATCAATTCTTAGTTTTATTTATTAATTCAATAGTTTATTTTATTTTCAATATTATTAATTTCTCCTTTTAATTTTAGAATTTCAAGCTTAGTATTTGATTGGGGGTTTTTAATTTGGTCTTTTTCTGGCCTTTTAAGTTCCAAGCCCAATTCATTGATCTTCTCTTTCTCTATTTTATTCAAGCCTCTAAAGTTATAAAATTCCCCCTTATTACCGCTTTGGCTGCATCCCACAAATTTTGGTATGATGTCTTATCATTGTCATTATCTTGAGTGAAATTATTAATTTTGTATGTAATTTGCTGTTTCACCCAATCATTTTTTAAAATGAGATTATTTAGTTTTCAATTACTTTTTGGACTATTTACCTCTTTTTATTGAATGTAGTTTTTATTGCATTGTGATCTAAAAAGAAAGCATTGACTATTTCTGAATGGCTATTAATCTTAAGGTTCTTTTGCACCTCAGAACCATAGAGGTTTTCATTAAGAGTAAGATTAAATACTGCATAGTATTATAGGTATAGCTAGAGAAGGCATAAAAAATTGGACTGAAGACAAACTCCAGACAAATATCCAAGTAGCTTATTTTTCCAAATAGTTTCCTAATAATAATTTTTTTTTTTTATTCTTTGTTACTTTCTCCTCACGTGACATGCAGTTAAAGAAATACAGGAAGTTAATCTGGATTCTAATTATTTATCTTTTTTCAAGTAAATCTTGGCTTTCTGTAACAATTTAAGGGATTAAAAACTGCACAGTCTATGAGTATGACAAAAAGAGATGGGACTCCATGGAATGGAAAACTTAAATGAAAAAAAATACTTAGTAATCTCCTACTGGTAGTGATATTGTTTTACTATTGTTCCTGTAGCAATTAAAAATAATGTTTCCTCATCAAAAATAGCTCTGAGAACCTATGGAATTTCATTTTGAAATAAAAAGGGCCCAGTTTTGCATGGAAGAAAGTGTAGGTCCTATAATGATCAATCAAATCAGGAGAAGCCAGAGTTGCAACACACCTTTACATTAGAGACGATTCCTTTTACCCCATTTATAGTGTCTGACACTATTAATTAACATTACAGCTTGTAATGACCACGTTAGCACCCTGGATACCTTAGAATCAACCGGAGTATAAGCAAATAGTCCTCAGTCTTTATTCTTGGTCTTTAGAAGTAGAAGTGAATTGGATGGACACAGAATCTCCACAACCTCCTTCTTCCTTGTGTACCGCCAAAGTGACTCTGGCTAGTCTTATTCCACCCCCTAGTCCCTCCTACAATTCTTTGTATACACCAATTATTGAGCTAGCACAGGCTAGTGGGAAGGGTCATTTTCCAAATATATGCTTATAGAATATTGTCCAATCAGTAGTTAGCCTTAAGTGCTCGGTTGTCCAGACCTCAGTGCATCGACTCAAGAGTTTCAGCCCTCTACAATGGCTCTCCAATCTTTTTAATGTTTTCATCTCACCAAAGATTTAGGGAGTGAAGGGTCCTGTTTGTCACCTGTGTATGTTGTAAGAAATTTCCAAACAGAAAAGAAAAGGAAATCAGATTGAATTGTGATGAGACAGAAAGCAAGCACTCCTGGATTAGATGGATAATTGAACACTAAAAAAACAGATGACCAAGGTAGTCTTTATCTATAGAGATTAGAAGATCTTAGATTTAGCGTACATACACACACACACACACACACACACACACACACACACACACAAATAAAATAAAAAAAATAAAAAATAAATGGTTTAATCCAACCCTCTTGTTTTACAGATAAGAAAACTGAACCCCAAAGATATTCTAGATAATAACAGATTCCAGATCCTAATCCAGCTCCTGACTCAAGATCCACTGTACTCTCTATAACATTACAGTGTCTCATCAGACATTGGTAAAATAACTTCTTCGAATACTTTGGTAATACATAGAGTCAGATAATTGTATATATTGATGAATTTGAGGCCTTTCTATTTTCTATGCAATCTTTTAGAACTGTGAATTGGAATCCTTGGGGGATTGCAAAATTTTTTAGGAACTATGCTCTAAACCAATATTTGGTGGCAAGAATGATAAATTGCGCTATAAGCCCCCTATGATATAAGATACTTGTGAAATCAATCCTTAGCCTTCCCTTTGTTAAATAAACCTAACTCCTAGAGCTTTCCAAAAGCAGAATAGATTGTATCAGAAGACAGTGGTTTCCTTCTCAGTAGAGATATCAAGCTGTGACCATGTAACCACTGTGAAGAATGTCTTTAAATTGTTTCTTGTTTAGAGATGTGCTAGATTAGATAACTTACGAAGTCATTTCCACCTCTGTGATTGTGTGATTCCATGATTTCTTCTTTGACCTTAGGATCTATTAGAACTCCCTTCCCTCTAGTTTTTTCATATCCTTTAAAATATGAATAATATAATGGTCATAACATACTGGTTTAATAAATAATAAAATGAGACATATTCACCAAAACTCTAAAAATTAAAATTTAAAGAGATTTTGAATTGGTAGATGGTGGATGTTGGATATATTATGTCTTTTTTGATGAGCCCCAAGATATAACTTTTTAATAGAAAGTTTTAAGCACTTGTTTTGATATTATGATGATGACTGTATTAATGATAAACCCTCTAAGCAAACAATGGTGAATTTATATTTTTTATTTTTACATCTGAAGTGTTAAATGAATTTTTTTTCTTTTGTTAGTTTCTACATTTGAAGATTTGCATTTTATGATCTAATGTATACTATTTTAAATTGTTGAGCTTTCATGCTGCATGTCTTTTATTCCCTAAATATTTATTAGATGATTTTGTAACGGGCCTAGGGATAACCCTTAACATGTTTGAATAAAGGTTTGGAGGAAATAACAAAGGGAAACTACTGTTCTAGACCTGATTCTGACCAATGAGAAGGAACTAAATCCTGAAGTAGGAATTTTTGGGAAAAGTAACAGGTCATCTTAAAATTCATGCCAAAGGAGATAAAACTGAAATTTAGTCTAACACTAACAGTCTAACACTAATCTAGCACTAGTCTATCACTAGTCTAACACTAACATGGCTCTAAGATTTAAGAGAGTGTTCCAGTGGGTTCAGAAAAAGGATAGGGATTCTAGATGGGAAGTCAGCTCAAGAGATACACAAAATTTTCAAGAATTAAATTCTGAAGTCCTAAATCAAGGTAATTTATCAGAGATAAAAACTGAACTCAGATGCTCTGATTCTAGAGTAATAATGCCTTCCATGAATACCACACTACCTCTCACTTAAATCTTTTGATGAGTTCAAGTCATTGGATCACATCAATCACTCATCTGATCAGTAAGCGTTTAATAAGTGACTTTTATGTGCCGTGCATTGTGTTATGTTTTAAAGATACAAATATGAAATTAAAAAAATCTCCATCCTTAAAAAGCTAAAACTCCATTAAGGAGAGACAGAAATTCTACTCATCAATAAGGAAATGCAAGCTATAGAATAGATGCATATGTTGTATGTGTGGGTGGGTGTGGGTGTGGGTGTCTATGTGCATGCAGTTGGAAGACAGCAATAACACTTGGGAAATCAGGAATGACTTTTTTGGGAAATCAGCAGTGGCTATTTGGAGAAGTTTGCACTTTAGTTAACCTTAGAAGACAGGGATTCTAAGGAAGAGAGGTGAAGAATATACAGATAGAGAATATGTTGCAAAGGGAAGAAATGGGAGATGAAATGTTATATGCAAGAAACAGCACATTTTGTTGAAACAAAAATTTGCCTGAAGCAAGGGCATTCTGTCAAAGTGTGTCTCTCTTGTAACAATGGGACAGCAAATGCTAAAACTCAGAATGAGGGATTACAACTTGGTATACTAAGGACAAGAGGAAGTACTTTTTAAAACTATGTTGAGAATAAGAAAAGAGTTAAGGAAAGTACAGGTCACATCTCAAAGTGGATGGAATTATAATAATTCATGATAGTAATAAGAAACAACTATTTAATTTTTATTTTCTCTGTCAAAGAGAACAATCCCTTTAATTTCAAGAAATACTTTTATTTTTCCTGTCAAGGCGAACAATCTCTTTAATTTCAATAAATAATATTATTTTCTCTGTCAAGGAGAACAATCCCTTTAATTTCAAGAAATACTTTTATTTTTCTTGTCAAGGAGAACAATCTCTTTAATTTCAATAAATAATATTATTTTCTCTGTCAAGGAGAACAATCACTTTAATTTCAAGAAATACTTTTTATTTTTCTGCCAAGGAAGAATAATTTCTTTAATTTCAATATATAATATTATTTTCTTGTCAAGAAGAACAATCCCTTTGATTTTTATTTTCTTATGATTTTGACAGATCAAGGAGAATAATCCCTTTAATTTCAATAATATCCAGTGCAATACTGGGAAGAACTGAATAAAAGTAGGATTCTTCTGCTTTATTACACCTTCCATTGTCTCCATCCATTCCCTTCACTTTGCTTCCTTTGATGAATTTAAGTCCCTAAGTCATATCTAAGGCTTCTAGGGGAAAAAAACAAAAAAAACTTATAGATATGATTGGTGAGACTATCTATGATCTTTGAAGGGTTGCTGAGAAAGGAAGGCTAGAGTGATAAAGGCAGCAGTGTTCTAAAAAAAAAAAGAGTGGAGTTTGCCAACTATAGCCTGAGAAACAATTTAAATTCCTTACAAATTTCAAGAATATGGAGTATAATTGTTGTGTTCCTTCTGCTCAGCCTTTAGGCAGATTATATTGCATGATATTAATGATTTTAAATATATGTGTAACCCTTGGTCATGTACTAAGTCCCACTTTTTTTGGAATCTTACAAAAAGATGTAGGACTATATCTTTTTAAGAAGAGTTGCAGGTTTTCATATTTGGCAAACTCTATTTCCCTGAAGGCTGCTGTTATTATTGACCTAGGTCAGTTGATTCAGTATGGGCCCCATAAACAGGGGTCTAAAGAACAGTACCTGTGTATATTTGGCAAATGCTTATATCTTTGTTGTATGCTTGTCCCAGGAGTTGTGCTAAGTGCTTGAGATTCAAAGAAAGGCAAAAATTAGTGCATGCTCTCAAATAATTCACATTATATGTATTATCCAACATATTAGTTATACTACCCAGCTTTGTGTAAACCCCAGATTCATTAAGAATATCATTTATGTTGTTGTTCAAGTCCTTGATTAGAATGTTGAACAGAACTAGGACTTCACTAGGGGTTGTTCTTCATCTTGAAAATGATCATCTAGACTTTGGGTCAGACCAGTCAGTTAATTCTAAATCCACCTAATGACTATTCACTCTATATTTCTATCTTATCTGCAACAATATCATGGTGCACTTTATTAAACACTTTGTTAGAATTCAAAGTTCTTGTCTTTCTCTATCTATCCGATTAATTAGCACATAAAGGATTTCCAGCCATTAATGCAGAACACAGTGTCTATAACTTTCTAGATCATTATAGAGAGTTAATTGAAGTTCAGAATGACTTGCCCTTGGTCACACAGTTAATAAGTGCTAGAAGTAGAACTTTTAAACTAGATTTTCCTGATTCACAAATTCAATACTAACCATTACATTCACTGCATCTCATCAATATAATTATTTACTGTAAGAAGAAAAAATGAATACTCTTGCCATTTCCTTTATCTATTTTTCTCTCATTGTTCATTGGTTTCAGTTGTATTCACCTCTTCATGACCACATTTAGGATTTTCTCGGAAAAGCTATTAGAGTTTGTTTGTCATTTCATTCTCCAGTTCCTTTTATAATTGAGGAAACTGAGGCAAACAGGCTTAAATGACTTGTCTAGGCTTACATAGTAAGTATCTATGGCTGGATTTGAACTCACAAAGATGAGCTTTCTTGACTCCAGGCCCAAAACTCTGCACTGCACTACCTCACTACTCAATCCTCTCATTACTGGTCAGTTACCTGGATTCTTGCCTCTTTATGGTACTGCTGCTTTCTATAAATGGTCCTAGAGGGTTTGGAGAAAACTTTAAAAAAGTAACAGGTGGTAGGAAGAGTGTGGAAAAATCCTGTTGTCTATTAGATAATTTTAGGGGACAGAAACAAGCAATAGAACTACAGAATGAGAAAAATTAAATAGTTGTTATTTAACCTAAATATGACTAATAATCAAAGTTGGAAATAGTGAACAGAATCAATGGTAAATATGCATATGAATCCATGAAAGCAGACATCCAGCAGAATTATTTCCATTTTGATTTTGTAGGAGTTGTTACATTTGCTTTTCTACATTTTTATATGTCTGGAAACATGGGGAAATCCCAGTCTTCCTCTAAGCAGTGAGATCTAAAGTTCAAAGTTTCATGTTCTCTTTGGGCTGTGATATCTTTTTAGTCAGTTTATAAAGTTTCCAATTGTGGGCTCTCATTTCTGTAGGTGTCGCCTTGCACAAACACATTTCCTGGAGAGACACCTTGATATGTGTCAGGACATCAACATACTTCTAGCCTCCCAACCTTGATATCATCCTCAATTGCTCATTCTCTCTCCCAAAAACCAATCTGTTGCTAAGCTCTGTTGTTTCTACTTTAACCTCATCCCTCATATGGTCCCTCTTCTGTCCCTGATAGTGCTACTATTCTGGAGAATGTCCTTAACACCTCATACAGAGTTTATTGCCATAATCTTTTAGTTGGTTTTATTTTTTCACACATTAGCTCACCCTCTACTAAGTTGTCAAATTGATATTCCTAAAACATTCTTGGGGTTTTGCATAACTTTCAGATCAAATATAAAATCCTCTATATGAAAGTTTAAAGATTCAAAATCTGACCTCTTCTTACCTTCCCATAATTCTTACACTTTACTCTACTTTTCCACATAATCTGTGATCCAGTGATATTAATTTTTTTGCTATTCCTCCATGCTCCAATACAAGACTCCATGCATTTTTACTGACTGTTCCCTGATGCCTGAAATTCTCTCCCCTTTTATCTTCACTTCCCATATTTCCTGGTTTCTTTCAAATCCTAGTTCATTTTATATAGGAAACCTTTCCTTATTCCTCTTAATTCTAATCTTCTCCATCTGAGATCACATTCAATTTATTCTGAATATATCTTGTTCATCCAAATTTGTTGTCTCCTCCATTAAATTATGAGCACCATGATAACTTGGGCATGGGGTGAAGGTGGAAGGACTTGTTTTTGCTTGTTTCCTTCCAGATAAGGAAACTTATGCTTGACAAACATTAAATGATTTCTCCAAGATCACATAGCTAGAAAGTTTCTGAGGCAGGATTTGAATTAGATCTTTCTCATTCCATGAATAGTATTGAATACAGCTTTTCCATTTTGCTTCCAAAATGTATCATCCGATAGTGTTTCTCCTAAGACACAAGAATCTGCTTGACTTTGAAAACTGTCAAAGAACGAGGAATTTAACATGTGCTAGGGAACAGTGATTCAAAGCAATGTAACTAAAAAATATATTCATTTGAAGGAACTTGTTTGTCTTTTTCTTTCAAGCTTTGTGGTCCCAATGTATTCATCTGCTTAGAGCAGCTGCCAAGCACAGAAAAAAAAGGAAGTTAAAAAACTTCACTGTATGTAGTAGTCTCTTTTCTTTTAACATATTTAATCAGTTTAATATTAAAAAGAAAAATTAAAATAAACAAAAAATAAAAGTATAACATCTCTGTAACTAAAAAAAGTTTCTTTTTATTATAAAGTTAGTTTATCAGCTAACTCTAATCTAACTAACTAATCTCAGTGGAAGATAGAGTTAATATCCAAATAGAGCTTGACAGGTTAGCATTGGACTGAATCTAATGTCATGAAATTCAATAGGGATAAATGTAAAGTATACTTGGGAATCAGCCTCAAAAATGTAGGATGGAGAAGCCATGGTTAGACATCAATAGAAGCATCTGGGGGTTTTAGTGAACCGAAGGTTCAATGAATCAGCAGTAGGATGTGGCAACAAAGAAAGGTAATGTTATCTTGGTTTGTTCTAAGAGAGGTGTATCTTCCAGGAATGGGGAGGAGATGAGCTCACTATATGATGTCCTAATTAGACTTTCTCTGGGTATAGTCTTCAATTCTGATCACTACATATAAGAACAATTCTGAATACTACATCTCTGAATACTGGAGAATGTTGAGAGGAAGGTAACCCTAAGGGTGAATGACCTTGAGTCAGATGAAGATTGTCTGAAGGAGATGGAAAAAAGACTGGGGAGGTGGGGAGGCAGGGTTGAAAAAGGATATACAAATCTGTGTATTTGAAAGGCTGTTGTCAGATAAGAGGAGAGATTAGCCTCAGAGTGACAAATCTGGTTGCAAAGAACCACATTTAAGTTCAACATCAGAAAAAACTTCTGAACAATTGAAGCTATCTGAGAAAGATATGAGGGTAAGGAGATAATAATTCTTATAGCACCAACTATGTGCCAGGCACTATGCTAATAACTCTGTGAGGTAAGTGCTATTATTATTCCCATTTTGCAGTTGAGGAAATTGAGACAAATAGATCACACAACTGAGGCCAGATTTGAACTCCAGACTTCTTGACTTCAGTATATACTGTATACCCAACCACTTTTTACAGATAAGGAAGATTATGTTTGTGATTCACAAATCTGAGGCAGGATTTGAATTCAGCTCTTTCTCATTTCATAAAGGACATTAGATGAAGACCTCTAATGGTCTCACCCCTAAAACTACTAAAGATTTGCATCCAACACCCCATAAATTACCTTGAAACCTGGACTTGAAAAACATGTATATTAATACCTTCTGATAGTTTCTAACTTTATTATCTAACTTTATTCTTTTCCTCTTTAACTCTGTAACATTTTGTTCTCTGCACACCATGTATTATACTTTCCAAAGAATCGGTTGAGATACACTTATGTCACCAATTGCCAATGTGTTAGTACAATTTATATGTGCTTTTTGTCAGAATGTCCCAATAGACACTTGAGGACCTTCAGGGTCAGTAATAACTTACTTCTCTGATGTTCTTCCTACTTTAAGCTCATATGAAGACAGGATACCTTTTTACGATGAAACCATCAGAGAAAAAGCATAATATATAACTTTCCCACTGGATGGGGAGGTATTCAAGTCACTAACTAACCCAATGGTACCATCTTTTGTCATATTTTGATATATTAGCAAAAGAACTTGTGTACATGTACATCTATATATATGCACAAACCACATACTACATCTGGATATATCATTTCATATGGGTTGGACTTGAAAAAACATTTACATATTGGGTTTTGAATCCCTCCCTATTGTTTAATATTAAATCTTGTTCTCAGTCACAACAAAAGGAATTTCTGTAGCTTCGGAGCCTCCATCTTTCACATCTAAGAAATCTCTTGTTATAGTTTTGACTCGCTTTCTACCATATAGGCAATTTACTTATAGTAGCCATATAGCTTATTTTGTTGTGTTTGGTCACATCTGACTCTCTATGACTTCATTTGGGATTTTCTTGGCAAAGACATTGGAATGATTTGCCCTTTCCTTCTCCAGGTCATTTTAGAGTTGAGGAAACTGAGGCAAAAGAGTTGTGACCATCCCAGAGTCCTATATTCAGTAAGCATCTGAGGTCAGATTTGCACTTAGGAAGATGAATTTTCCTGCTTTAAGTCCTGCATTCTATCCACTGCACCACCTAAGTGCACACATATATTATTAAAAGTAGCTAATTGAGAAGAAAATCTTTAAGTAATATGATTGTTGAATGTTTCCTCATCAGCAACTCAAACTTCTTGCTTAGCATTCTCCCATTTTCCCCAAAGTGTTTCAGGGATAATTCTTTTTTTTTTTTGTGAGTGTATACATATATTGTATCTTTATTTTATAAACATACAATGTATTATGTTTGTATGCATATGTTTACATATATGTATCTATACATGTATCATATTCCATGATAAATTTTTTAAAAATATATTTTATTTTATTTTATAATAACTTTATATTGACAGAATCCATGCCAGGGTAATTTTTTTACAACATTATCCCTTGCACTTGCTTCTGTTCTGATTTTTCCCCTCTCTCCCTCCACCCTCTCCCCTAGATGGCAAGCAGTCCTATACATGTTAGATATATTGCAGTATATCCTAGATACAATATATGTTTGCAGAACCGAACAATTCTCTTGTTGCACAGGGAGAATTGGATTAAGAAGGTAAAAATAACCCAGGAAAAAAGACAAAAATGCAAATACTTTACATTCATTTCCCAGTGTTCTTTCTTTGGGTGTAGCTGCTTCTGTCCATCATTTATCAATTGAAACTGAGTTAGGTCTCTTTGTCAAAGAAATCCACTTCCATCAGAATTCATCCTCATACAATATCGTTGTTGAAGTGTATAATGATCTCCTGGTTCTGCTCATTTCACTTAGCATCAGTCCATGTAAGTCTCTCCAAGCCTCTCTGTATTCATCCTGCTGGTCATTTCTTACAGAGCAATAATATTCCATAACATTCATATACCACAATTTACCCAGCCATTCTCCAATTGATGGGCATCCATTCATTTTCCAGTTTCTAGCCACTACAAACAGGGCTGCCACAAACATTTTGGCACATACAGGTCCCTTTCCCTTCTTTAGTATTTCTTTGGGATATAAGCCCAATAGAAACACTGCTGGATCAAAGGGTATGCACAATTTGATAACTTTTTGGGCATAATTCCAGATTGCTCTCCAGAATGGTTGGATTCGTTCACAACTCCACCAACAATGCATCAGTGTCACAGTTTTCCCGCATTCCCTCCAACATTCATCATTATTTTTTCCTGTCATCTTAGCCAATCTGACAGGTGTGTAGTGGTATCTCAGAGTTGTCTTAAGTTGCATTTCTCTGATCAATAATGATTTGGAACACTCTTTCATATGAGTGGTAATAGTTTCAATTTCATCATCTGAAAATTGTCTGTTCATATCCTTTGACCATTTATCAATTGGAGAATGGCTTGATTTCTTATAAATTTGAGTCAGTTCTCTATATATTTTGGAAATGAGGCCTTTATCAGAACCTTTAACTGTGAAGATGTTTTCCCAGGTTGTTGCTTCTCAGGGATAATTCTTAACCCACTCCCTTTTTATTCCCTATCCTGTTTCACCTTCAGATCATTGGAAAGATGTAGGCATGGGACTGTGTTCTGGGATAGGAGCAGCTTTTAGACTTGGGATTGGCTCTACAAGGAAGAAAGGGACTAGTAAGAGACTAAATAGTAACTGGGGATTAGGTGGGGGAGGAAGTTTGCTCTATTGACACATTCTGCTGATGTTTTCAAAGCTGCTCTGGGTTTCGGCTAAGTCTGATTCACCTTTCTGCATACGAGTCCCTGATAGTCTGCTGTGGCTCTCTAAATGTACTTCTTTTCAGCACCACCTCCCTTTGCACCACTTCAATTGGAAAAGCACACCAGATGTTATCTCCCAAAGGCAATAATAAAAGGGGAAAACAAAAGCTCTTTAAGAACCTGTATGTAGTTTATAGTTTACCTGCCATCCCACTAATTTATATATTCCTTTGGGAACTTCCAATGAGAAGGTGAGAGGACAGTTTTCAGAGTATGCATGACCTACCACTTGTTACACATTTGATTAATGGACAAAGGATGTAAGCAGGCAATTTTCAGATTAGGAAGGTAAAGCCATTTATAGTCATGTTTAAAAAATGCTGTAAATCAGACTCCTTTTTTACAACTCCAGGTATATAGGATATATATAAAATAGGTATACAAATCAAACATTTTTTAATAAGAAATCATCATTTCACCTCATATGGGGTCACAACCCATAGTTTAAGAAGCTTTGCTCCAGAACCAGGAGATCATTATACACTTCAACAACGATACTGTATGAGGATGTATTTTGATGGAAGTGCATTTCTTCGACAAAGAGAAGATTTAATTCAGTTTCAATTGACAAATGTTGGACAGAAGCAGCTACACCCAAAGAAGGGACACTGGGAAATGAATGTAAATTATTTGCATTTTTGTTTTTCTTCCCAGGTTATTTTTACTTTCTGAATCCAATTCTTCCTGTGCAACAAGAGAACTGTTTGGTTCTGTACACATATATTGTATCTAGGATATACTGTGACATATTTAACATGTATAAGACTGCTTGCCATCTGGGGGAGGGGGTGGAGGGAGAGAGGGGAAAAGTTGGAACAGAAGTGAGTGCAAGGGATAATGTTATAAAAAAAAAAATTTCCCAGGCATGGGTTCTGTCAATAAAAAGTTATAATTATTTTAAAAAAGGAAGTTAACCTGTGATAAAATAACTGAAATAGATTTAAGTCTATTGTTAAAACTCACCAATAAATGTTGCTAAACATATTTTAAAAAAAGAATTCCTGCTTCAACATTTAATAAATGGTGTTGCCCAATATGTGCTCAAAAAAAAAAAAAGCTTTGCTTCAAATTAGTATTGATTAGAGACTTGCAAATTAAAAAAAAAAAACTTTGATATATCACCTCAGATTTTTCAGATTAGTTAATATGATGGAAAAGAAAAGTGATAAATTTTGAAAAAGATATGGGAAAATTGGAACACTAATGTATTATTGGTGAAGTTGTGAACTGATCCAACCATTCTGAAGATCAATCTGGAACTATACCTAAAGTGCTATAAAACTGCATATCCTTTGATCTAGCAATACCACTACTAGATCTGTATTCCAAAAAAGATCATAAAAAAGGGAAGAAGGACTCACATGTACACAAATATTTATAGCATTTTTCTTTGTGGCGGTCTAAGAATTGGAAGTCAAAGGGAGGCATATCAACTATGGAATGGCTGAACAAGTAGTAGTATGTGAATGTGATGCAAATTCTATTGTTTTATGAGAAATGATGAGCAGGTGGATTTCAGAAAAACTTGGAAAGACTTACATGGATTGATGATGAATGAAGTGAGCAGAACCAGGAGAATACTGTACATCATAACAACATTATACAATGATCAGCTATGATGGATTTAATTCTTCTCAGCAATTCCAAAAGACTGATGGAAAATGCTAAAGAGAAAGGACTATGGGGTCTGAATGCAAATCAAAAAATACTATTTTTCATTTCATTTTTTTCTCATGTTTTTTCCCTTTTGTTCTGTTTTTTTTTTCTTTCACAAAATGATTAATGTGAAATATGTTCAGATTGCTTGCTGTCTTAGGGAGGGGAGAGAGAAGGAATGGAGGGAGAAAGGAAAATTTGGAACTCAAAATCTTACAAAAATGAATGTTAAAATAATACAAAATGGTACTGTCTGTCTCTATCGCTCTCTGTCTCTGTCTCTTTCTCTCTTTCTCTGTGTCTCTCTCTCTCTTTCTTTCTCCCTCTCTCTCCCCCTTATCTATCTCAAATAAAATACATGTAATAAAAAGATCAAATTTCCAGCACAATGATGCAATTTAATTTTATAAATAGGAGAGCTGAATCTTGGATATTAGGGATGAGACTAGAATATGGCATTATAATCACTGCTGTTCTGGAGCTAGCTTGTACTATCTCAAAAGGTGATACATTTTTAGTCTGAGCATTTACACCTCAGAAATCAGCAAATTTTATATCAGTGCTTGATTAGACCTAGACTTAAGAAAGTGATGGAGAAAATGTTAATGCAGGTAACATTTTAAAAAGTGCCACAGGTACCATTCTCACCCCACTCCCACCCCCCGAAGTTGACTGTTAAATATTTAGTAGCATATCCTTGATTATATAGGTGTACCACATTTAAAAGTTTTGATGGGATAGGAAGTATGATTTTTCATAGTTAGAGAATAATCTCAAGTGTAAATAATAAAAAATAGAAAAGGAAACATGGCAGAAAGCCTTTGAGTGAAGATCAGCTGAGTAATATTTTCATAGGAATATATTATAGACTACTTAGAAACAAGGAAGAAATAAATGAGTAGTTAAGGGGAAATTATCATAAATCTGTCATAGAGAAATGCTACAAAACTTATAAAGGACATTAGTTACACAGAATATTGTTATAGTTTTCTTTCTGCCAAGAAACACACCAGCTGAACAATTTTTGATTTGTCTTACTGATAATTTTCTTTCTTTAAAACATGGCAGAAGTAACAAGAGGACTATTATTCTGAATTTGATTTTAACTAATGAGGAGAGATTAATTGTTGAAACAGAATTGATGGGAGTCCGGAGTGGAAATGACCAATCCTCTGAAGATTGAGAAGAATATATTTCAAAAAATTTGGTAGGAAAAGTAAAATCCCAAGACCTAAAATAGTATGTGGAGGATGGGGGATAAGAAAGGGTCAAGCAAAGAAGAATGCAAAATTGAAATTCTGAAAATGCAAATAGAATCCTATTAAGGAAAAAGGAGGAATTTTTTTTTAAAGAATCATAGGGGAGTTCTTCAACTATCTTGAATTTTTTAAAGAATTAGCTTTTAGATTTTTAAAATGCATATGTGGAAGACGTGGAGAAACAGGAAGCAGTTGAATAGAAAAGAGTATCAAAGTTCTATAAAAACAGTATAATAATGCTAAAACTCAGAAAAAAACTAAGTTCACTTATGGAAATCAAAAACAACAATAGGGAGAACAAAAAAAAAGACATTTTGTCAAGGAGAAAAAGATATTGTCAGAGAAGGTATGTGACTACTTCTTAGGGTAGTGGAATTGATAATAGTCTATAACACTGAGAAGTTGAAATTATTCAGTTGCCATTTTATTTCTCTTTCTACCTTAAGGAGAATTATCTTTGGACTGAGACCAATCAGGATAACGAAAATAAAGTATTGAAATTCATGCAGAGATAGCACCAAGTTGCCTTCAATACATTCAAATAACCTAGATATCCTAGGTAAGTGCAAGAACTAATAGAATTGTTCAGCTGCTTATAGTGATCTCTGAAAGATCTTGGAAAAAAGAGAAGGAAATAGAATTGTTGTTCCCTCCACACATATTTTTTCTTTTTAAAGAAAAGTAGCTTAGAAACTGTGGGCTGGTGAGCTAGATTTTGATTTCTAGAGCAAATGGTTGAAGGGATAGTTTCCTTTTCTTTCCTCGACTTTGCAATCTGGCTTGTAACTTCATTTCTTAACTGAAACTTCTTTTTCATGACTATCAGTATTCTCTTAGTTGTTGATTTTAATGGACTTAAAAAAAAAGTTTCATCTTTTTTGATGCCCCTTAAAAATTGAATTGTAAATTAGTCCATCCCGTCCCTGAATGGAATTCTTCTCTGAAAAAATAGTTATCCAGCTTTTGCTTGAAGACTAGAACTCTCTAACATTAGAGACAATCAATATATTCGGAGAGACTTAATTTCCATTTCTTACAAGGAAAAGTAGGCTGTAACTTCCTATCTATATTACATTATTCTTCAATACCTTTTTTTTTGTTATAATTAGAACATCTTCTGAATGCAGTTATACTTTAGTTACCAGAATAAATTGAAAAGTTATCCTACTGAATACAAGACAGTCTACATGGTATGTTGGAAAGATCATTAGGTCTTAAGTCAGAGAACATTGGCGTCTGCCTCTGAGGGTCATGAACTTATCTTGGGTGAGACTTAATTTCTTTTCATTTTAGTTTCCATCTATTAAGTGACTGAACTAAATGACCTTCAAGATCTCTTCCAACTCACCCTAAAATCCCATGATTCAAACTAGTATATGTTGAGGTAGTTGAAGAGTTTGTTCCATTCTTCAATGGATCCATGATCTCACATATTTGAATGTTCTCTCTGATAGTATGGATCACAAGTTATTGAGTCCTATTCATCCTGTGCTTCTCTTCTCTTATGAGTTCATCATAACAAGGTATAATAATCATTATGTCCTTCCACTGTTTATTCTGGCACCTTACAGGTATCAGCGGGACACTTGGACTATTTCCCTGTTAGTCCCTATTCTTGCCTTGTAACTGGCTCATATGTTTTTCTCCATTCATGGTACAAAACTTTGTTCAATTTCCTACTCTTCTGGGCCATGCATTCAGATAGAATCTGAGAATACAGACAAAAATGACACAGTCCTTACCTTCCCAGAATTGATGCTCTTTTAGGGAAAACAACACGAACATAAAAAGCTAAACCCAAATCGTGTTCCTGGTGGTGGAATTTTTCCTCAGTAAAAGGTAGTTCTTGGATTGAGCTTTGAAGAAATCCCTGTTTAGAGAAGTGCTAAAAGACAGAAATGAAGAAGGAAGGAAATTTATACAAGGGGAACATACTGTATAAAGGCATGGAGTTAGAAGATGGAATTAGAAGCAGACCAATTTGATTGGAAGGCTTAACAATAATAATAACATGTATTTACATAGAATCTGGTACTTAGAAACTGTTGGCCCATATTATTACTAATTCTTTCGTGGGTCACAAAAAAAAAAAGAAAAGAAAAGTTTGTGAATCAGGAAACAACCAAAAGATAAATGAGCTTGATTGAAATATCTACTTTGATACTAAGAAAGTCTTACAAACTACAATCAAGTACCAATCAATTTCAAAATAACTTTTAAAATTGGTATGCTTCTTGAAATTAGAAATTTTAGCCATAAATTACATGAGACTCCTACTTATTTTGTATCAGATTATGTCAATTTGAATTTTAAGAACTGTCTTTCTCTGTAGAATAAAAGAACATTATTTAAGGGAACAGGAGGAATAAGCACCCATCATTCCTAAGAATTCCAAGATACATGTTGAACTAGCTTGGGAAAAATCCTTCCAGTTAGGTGCATTATTGAGTTGTGAACTTAATAATTATGGAAAAATTATGGAAAAAAGGGAACATTTGTTAATTACTATGTGGGAAAAGGTACAGAAAAGACCTTATAGAATTCCCTTTTATCTGCAATCTTATCAGGTTTTTTGAAACCATTTAGTAGGGAAAGATCATCAGTTCTGGGGGAAAAAAAGCTTGTTATGGTTTATAGAGTTCCAAAACAAAAAAATAGATTTACTGAGAATTTATGATTTTATGTATAATAATTTTTAATGGTTGATCTATATACTTGGAAAAAAACAAGTCAAGAATATTAAGTGAAATCTCTTATGTATGTGTGAATCCTGGTAAATTTTTAGTGTTTATTTCAACTCCATGAGAGTAAAAAATAACTGTATCTGGCCTTAAGCTATGATTATTGAAACCTGCCATTTGAGCTAAAAACTCTTGGGACAGTAGCTGATATTATTTTGAGTTTTGAATTCATTGAAATTTTTAAGTCAGTAATCCTCCACTGAGAGAAATACCACAAGTTACTCAGAGGAAATGTGATCCTGAATTCTTTCAAGTAGAAATCCGTATCTGGGAAAAAGCCAACAGGACAACATTGGCATAGCTAAAAATAGGATGCTTTTGGCTCAATTAAGCCATTGGATTATTTTCTTTTGAACAAAAATCTTTCCCATTTGTTTATTCTTGGGGTTTGACTATGAGGTGGAATTGTTATTATTTGATTAGTTTTCATATGTAATTCTTACCTGATCAAACAGAGAAAACTAAGGATGATTTATACTGGCATACATAATCATGTCCCTGTTTTTTCTTTTTTTCATTTTTTGCTTTTGTTTTGTTGTTTCCATTTGCTCAAATCTAATTTTTAAGGGACTGTTTTCCTCAGTTTTTTTATACCTTCTTTTCTATTTGGCCAATTTTCATTAGCTTTTTTGTAATTCCTTTTGCATCACTTTATTTCTCTTCCCAATTTTTCTTCTACCTCTCTTACTTGATTTTCAAAATTTCTTTTGAGCTTTTCCATATCCTGAGACTAATTCTTATTTTTTTCTTGGAGGCTTTGGGTATAGGAGCTTTGACTTTGTTATCTTCTTTTGAGTGTTTGATCTTTTTTGTCACCATAGTAACTTTATGTGGTCAGAATTTTTTTTCTGTTATTTGCTTATTTTCCCCGCCTATTGTTTGGTTTTTAATTCTTTAATAAAGTAGGGCTCTGTTTCTAAGGTAGAGGGTACAATATCCCAAGCTTCATGGGTTTTGGGCGTTGTTTTCAGAGATCCTTCTAGGGACTTGTACGTTTTCAGTTCCTCCAAGGGAATATGACCCAAGGAGATAACCTTTCCTCTGGTCTGTGAGGGACCACAAGCACTCTTTTCTGCTCTAAAACTGTGAGAAGGGTCTCTGATCTACTCTGGCTATAAGTTCTAGTGTGCTAGTGCTATTCCTCACCTTGGGACTGAGTCAGGACTACATCCCAGAACTCAGTATGGGCAAAGCAACAGAGTTCTGCTTCAGTTCTAATAAACTGGACAACTGCTTGACCCCCTTATTCTCTATCGTCTGAGATCTCCAGAAATCACCAAAATGCTGCTGCTGCTGCTGCTGATTCAGTCACTCCCAAAGCCAGCTAATGGTTTGCTGATTTCCTAAGGCTTTCTCACCCTAATGAGACAAACCTTTTTTTGCCAACCTTCCACGTTACCTTTAGTGCCTGTGGCCTGAGAGGTCTGGAAATCCCCACTGTGGCCACTGATTTAGTGGCTCCAAGGTCTGCTCCTGGTTTGCTATGCTGTGTGGGTATAGCCTGTGCCAGTCTGGCACTACAGACCTTCTAACCTGTCTTCAGCTGTAAAATTGTGTCACTTTATATTTTTGTGGTTCTGATACTCTAAAATTTGTTTAGTGTTATTACTTAAAAGTATTTGGAGGAGTTTGGGGGAGAGCTCAAGCGACTTTCTGCTTTTACTCTGCCATCTTGTCCCCACCTCTCTTTTTTTGAACTGTTTTCCAGTCCAGACTAGTTACTGGAGAATTAAAATTTATGAGGCTGTGCCAGTTTGTTTTGTAAAATATTTAGCAGGAACACTCACATGTTGAGATACAAGGTGAAATTTGTTGATTAAAGGACATTCCAAGTTGGCTTTTGGTTTGACTGTATGTCTATACTGAGCTCTTTCAGTTATCTTAATGTCATGTAAACTTTTCTCCTAAAATCAGTCTATGGTTTTAGACATTCTTTTTCTAGCTTATGTTGTGATTGGTCTATTTTATTGTCCTTATATTAATTTACCAGGAAATATTGTTACAAATCTCCCATTGATAAAAAAGGGGAAATTGAGAAAAATCAAATGATTATGATACCATTTTATATCATTCCCAACATATGAAATTATCCAAGCCATGATTCCTTGTCTCTAAATTTATTTGAAAAATTCAATTGCCTGTCCTGAGATAAATTCAAAAATTCAGTTTTCTCTCTAATCCACCAAATGCTATTAATTCTTCCTTCCCTTCCCTTGGAATTTGATGAAGGAAAAATGTAACAATTGAGGTAATTTTCTTATTGGTCATATTGTTTCCCTACTTGTGCTTGTATTGCTGTTAAGGATTGTGCCTTCAGTGTATCTCATTGGTAGAATTCTCTGCTTATTTCATGTCAGTGAATCAGTCACTACGTAGCAAATTTTATGGAAAATAAACTTGAAAAGATTGCATGAGCAGATCACAAGGGACAGAGACAAATTTTAGAGCATCAGAACCCACAAAGTTTTACAAATAAGTTTATAGCCTAAACTCATCTTTGTTTCCTTGGTTTTTTTGTTTGGCAGTTGCCTGCTATTTATTGATTGATTTTTCTTTTTGGGAAACTCTTCTGTTTTCCTTGTTATAGCAATTGATTTATGTCAGTCAAACTTCTATATGGCATTATCATAGTCACCATGTTTTTTCCTTTTATCCATTTTATATGGATTAAAAACAAGTTTCAAAAACTTTTTTCAATAGGTCAGGATTGAATCGCTTCAGTTGTGCAACATATTTTTCTAATTTTATTTTTCCTTCCTCCTCAGAAAAGTAATGAAGAAGCCTGTACAAATGCTATTTCTATCACCATCATTTTGAACATTTTGTGCCCTGATATGTGGTTTGAATTTATATTAAATATTAAAAATATGGTGGATATATGTACACACAGACACACAGACACACACATATAAAACTTTCATTGAAATAAAAATACTGACTGAGGCATTCATCTTAGAAAAGAATCTAAAAGTAGTTTATGAAAAAGGATTCCATTAGTCTAACACCTTATACACTGTCAAAACTGGTTCTGTAAGCAAGGCAATCTAATAATGTTCAGGTAAATCACTGAATCTGTTTGCAAGGGAAATTTAGTAAGGAATGTCTTTCATATTTGAAAGATATTACTTTTAAGATATACTACAGAGAATCCTTTTGTGAGATTAAAAGAAAACCAGTTTTTTAAGGCGGAAGAAGCATCAGACTTGGAGCCAAGAAATCTGCATTCAAGAAATCTGCATTCACTAGGACTTGACCTTAGACAAATCACATCATCCTGAGAAGTGGAAAGAGAAAATTGTGCTTCATTTTATCTATCTATGAAATGAGACAATTGGACCAGATGTTCTCTAAGGTTTCTTCCAATTCTAAAATACTTCTCTTCTTTTTTTACTTTATATATATATATATTTCTATATTTTTGCCTACCTGAAATCTATTCTCTTTTCCCATATCCTTAAGTCTTATTTTTTAATACTTATTGTTGATCAGACTTTTACTTTTAAATAATGTGAACTTGATCCTTCCCTAAATATGTACTTTTGTTGATCAGGGGCCCTTGGTTTTTAAACATTTAATTTTATTTGCCAATCAAATTAAGAGCCTGTTTTTCTTAAACAAGAAATTTGAATAGTCAGCAAAGCTTGTAGCTAGATTTCAAGCACATTCAAATGTGGTCTAGAATAAGGAGAAGTTTGAAAGGAAGTCCCCTGGGCTGTTAGTAAAACTTCACACAAGTGTTTCACATAAAGAACCATATATATATATATATATATATATATATATATAAATTTTTTCTTTCAAGTCAAAAACCTCTTCCCCTTTTCAAACTTTCAGATAAGTCCTTCAATTGGTTTGCCCCAGATAGCTGGTATCTGGTATCTGGTATCTGGTTACATCTATTCATCAACAAAAAACTGATATCTGAGATCAATTTTGTGGTTACAAAACAAATATCAAATAGCATTTTCACTATCTCTCTGCCCATTATAATTCATTTTCCTTGTTAATTTCATTAATAATAGACTGCTCAAAATTTATAGTCTTTAACTCTGGGTCTACTTTGCTCTGTCTGAGTCTTTAAAGATAAATGCAATAAATCCTTAAAGGAAGATTGGAGAGAAACTTTCAGAGGTACATATATTATGCTAATCAGCAACTTTTCCTGGGGTCTTCTTTAGAAGAACTTTTAGGAAATCCAAAGCACCATTGTCTAAATATCCCAACTCTACCATAGTGACCTTGATAGATTTATTCTTATGGTTTGTTCATTCTTATGCATTTTGCAACAACTAAGATGATATTCCATTGAGTTTCTAGGATTCTTTGTATTTATGAGGCAAATTAATAATTTGTTTTGAGAAGAAAGCCGTTTGGAATTGATGTGTTTTGGGCAGCATTTGAAAATTATTCCTTCTGGCTATATTCATAAAAAGTGTAATCTTCTTTGCATCTAATTGTTTTCATTTTTGTCTCCCTATTATACTTTGAGTTCTTTGAGAGTAGGAATTATCTTTTGCAGGAACATAACATTCTCACTCTATTTGATGATGTTCACTTGCATTTTGCTTTTATTCATTTTTTCCTTTTTGATCTGATTTTTCTTGTGCAACAAGAATATTGTACAAATAGGTTTACACATATTATATTTAACATACATTTTTAAAACATGTATAACATATACTGGACTGTTTGCTAGGTGAAGGAAGGGAAAGAAGGGGAAAATCTGGAACAATGCTATGCAAAGATCAATGTTGAAAAACTAGCAATGCACATGTTTTGAAAATAAAAAGCTTTAAAGAAAAGACAGCTAAAAATTATCAATTTTACGAAAATTATCAATTTTACCCATTTCAACTATTGAAATTATATTAAAATTAAAAATTCTTTTAAAATTTGCTATTTTGGATAGGTTATTTTTTAATATTTTCAGGAACTTCCATGATGGACATTTTGCCACACAAAACATACAGAAACAGATAAAGTGTTTTTATTTACTGTGTTTTATTATTTTGACATGTGGCAAAAAGGACAATTTTCAAATTTTTCTTGGAATGTGTACTATTGAGGTGTGTTATCAGACTGCTTGAAATATTAGAACTTCTGAGTATCTAATATAGGCAGTAGTAAAAACCCTTTCTTAAAATGAAGTTATGGTTGTCTGTGACATGTTAAGTGATTATAAATAGTATAGAAGTGAGGTGAGCTTTCTTGATATAAATTGTTTTCTTGAAACATTTGATGAATACTGTTCCTAGTACTACTGATGAGGAAAATTTCACTCTCTGACCTCATTGATTAACTTACTGTACAGAATGAAAATACAAACAAACAGTCCAGAGGACTACAATAATAATCTATAGATAGTCATCGCATCTTTGTTTAGGTCAATATTTTAAATCATCATATTTTTTATAAAAAGAATGGCAAGAAATAATAGTGTAAGAAATGATATGTTAAAACCTTTTTCTCAGGGCAGGTGATATACAATTTCTTAGGAACTGCCCATGTGGCAATAAAGAAGATGAAAAGTGGATCAACAAATATAGAGATACAGAACAACAAACACAAACAGTACAAAAACAGAGATTCTCTACCCATTCTAAATTTTCTTCAATAAATCAGTATGCCTCACATGGGTCCCTG
The DNA here is from genome assembly GCF_016432865.1 of Antechinus flavipes. Classification (NCBI taxonomy): domain Eukaryota; kingdom Metazoa; phylum Chordata; class Mammalia; order Dasyuromorphia; family Dasyuridae; genus Antechinus; species Antechinus flavipes. The sequence continues at coordinate 358,665,127 of NC_067401.1, forward strand.
AATACTTTAACATATTTTTGTAACATAATTTAAAATCAAATTATTTATATAAAGAGGCTCCCCACTTAAAAAAAAAAGTTGCAATTGGTCACACCCTAGGGTTAGCTCTGGAGGGCATTAATGCCTCAAATAGCTTTATGTTATAGAGAGCCTTACCACCAAAACACTGCACTGAAACATTTCCAATCAATGGCAATTGATTGTGCTGAAAATTGGAACTTGGGGACTTGAAGTGAAACACCCTTATCAACCTAACCTACATATTCAGACTTGAAAATTATGCTTTTACCTACATTAGACTCTAAAATAAACAAAATGATGTGAAGATATTTTCCCCCTATTAATATTTAGTGACTAGGAAATTTGTACTACAAATTTAAATATAAATATCAATGAATCCAACCTTTATATTTTTTGGATAAGCAAACTGTGGCCCACAGGGAATACAATGATGTATCCAAGATCATACAGAGAGTATCAAAGAAAGAATTTGGACCCACACCTTCTGATTCTATAGACATTGTTCTTAAATTATACTTCGTTGCCAATAATAACCCTCTGAAATTTAATCCTAAATCTTCACTTGTAACCACTGATTCTCCCTCTTTGTTTTTGATGTCCAAGAAGGAGAAATTAAGGAAGAGTGTCTATTTTTATGACTACCTCTGGTTATGTCTTATGTCTATTCCTGTTTTCTGGTAAAATTTTTGAACAAGAAATGCTAGAATGACATAAGAAAAAATGGAGGAAAAAACTTCAATGTAAAAGAAAATTGCAATTTACGTTTTTTTATAGACCAACAAAAGAAGACTTCAGGATGGTTAGTTTTCTTCTAATATTTTTCTCTTTAAAAATTTTAAAATATATTTTGTCCTTACATCCTCTTTATTTCCAAATATTTTCTGCCGCCTTTTTTCTACCATCATAGTCCAAAGAACAAGAGAACATTTTCTTCAGATTGTCTTTCTAGTAGAAAATATATGTCAATATGCCATATCTTTTAACAATAAATAAAAAAGAAAGACCAAAAAAAGCTTGATTACTTTTCAGTGGCAAACAGTAGCCAGCATAAATATTACTTTCCTTATTTTTATAGATAAGGAGATTGAATCTCTGAGAGTTTAGGTAATTTGCTCATGATCATACAAACTATAAACCTAAGGTAAGATTGACCCCATGAACCCTTACTCTTAGCCTGTCATTCCAGGTGCTTTGACACATTGCCTCTAAAGTTTGGTAGCTTATAGAAATCAATCAGTTAACAAGTACCAATCAATTAAGCACCTATTGTGCGACAGGTATGTTACTAGATGCTGGGGATATAAGTACAAAGTATGAAAAAGTTCCTGTTCACAATGATCTTATATTCTATTATTTGCTACTTAGTCATTTTAGGCATGTCCAACTCTGTAACCCCACTTAAGATTTTCTTGGCAAAGATACTGGAACAGTTTGTTATTTTCTTCTTTATCTCATTTTTCCAGATAAGGAAACTGAGGCACACAGGTTTAAGTGATTTGCTTTGGATCACACTGCTAGGATTACACAGTATGAAGCCAGCTTTGAATTCAGGAAGATTAGCTTTCCTTGGTTCCAAGCCCAGAGCTCTATCCACTTTGCTACCTACCTGCATGTTCTAATGGGGAAGATAAATATACGTGAAATAGTATAATATATCCTATAAATTAAAAATGAGTAAATATAAATACAGGATGTCCAAAAAGTCAGCACAATTATACTTTACTAGCTCAAAACTATACTAAGACTTTTGGGGTACACTGTACAAAGTAGTTAAATGTAAGGCAGTTTTGAAGGGAAAGGGCTAACCTGTACATTCCATGTACAATATAATTCTTGAGTTGATCTTAAAGGAAGAGGACTTCAAGGCAGAGTTGCATCTTAAAAGAAGTAGAGGTAAAAAGGAAGTGCATTCTAGGCAGATGAAATGGCCAGGGCAATGTCACAGAGCCAGAAGAGGAACTATTATCTGTGAGGAACAGAGAGCAGTTTGATGGGAAGGGGAGTACTGGAAAGATAGATTGGGGCCAGATCATATAATGCTTTAGAAAACAAAATAAAGAAGTGTTTACTTTATCCTAGAGGCAATATTAATCTAGCTGAATTGTATGAATAGGAGTTGTGATCTATGCTTTAAAGAAAATTATTTATTAGTAGTGTATAAAATAAATTAGGTTGGTATATAATAAGGGTAGATATCATCTCTCAGGATATCTAAGGGAACTTTTGCTGCAGAAAATATTAGAGAGAGAAGCTGATAAATTATTTGCTTTAATAATAATTTTAATATGTAAAGGAAAGCACTAAATTTGCTGATTGATAAAGAATAAATAAGGGGAATGCTGGAGACAAATGTCTACTCCATCTTCAAATTTATGGTCATTGTTGGTGAAGCTGTGAACTGATCCAACTTCTCTGGTAGGAAACACAGAAGTGGGCTCCCAAATTACTGACCTATATATTCTCTTTGATGCAACAATTTTATTAGCCCTATATTCCAAAGTGTAGAAGGCCAAACTCTGGAGATGTATACTTGAAACAATGATACCTACAACAAGATGTTAACTCAGGGGAATTGATGAGATAATGGTTCTCTAATTCACATATATACTTAGCATGGTGATATAATGATTCTAGTTCACATATACTCAGTATGTGGTAATGATGTAATCATACCAAGGTATTTAAGGGCTGAGAAGGACTGGAAATGAGACATTCCATTTGGCTCTCCTACTTCCTGCACTCCTCCACTAAGATCAAGACTGGGCCAGAATAAAGACTTTAGACTCTATTCCTAACTATTCTCGTGGTGTCTATCCTGCTGAGACCAAGGCCAGTCCAAAGGACCTCCAGAAAACTAGCTTGAATATTACACAAAGAGATAAAAGAGGACAAGTACTTATCTTTACAAGAATATTTTTTTGTAGTAGTTTTTATTTTGGTAGTAACAGTACCTCAATCTGAAAACTTAAAAAAAGTTCCCATTTATAGGAAAAATCATAAACAAAGGATGGAAATTATGGTATATAAACTGTAAACTAAGAAATGGATGATTTCAGAGAAAAGTAGGAAAACTTGAATGAACTGATACAGGATGAAATGAGCAGAATTAGAAGAATAATTTACATAACAGTATTTTGAAGAAAAACAAGTTTGAAAGATTTGAGAATTCTGACTGTACTCTTGGACTTGATAGTAATCTCATCATGCTGAAAGATCATATTAGCTTTGCAACTCACTCACACCTTCTCAGAACCCCTGTTTAAAAGCTTCCCTCAACTCCTTTGAAAACCCTGCTCTTTTCATCTCAGTGGAGAGGGGAGAGGGTAGACAGTGGTGAATTCTTCCTAGATCCTCCACTTGAGGAGGCAGCCCAGAGAATTTCCCTTTGTGCAGTACTCCTCTGTACTTATCATCATGCTCTTTCCTCACCATACTCTCCTTACCTTGTACACTTTTTATGTGTTCTCTTTCTCCATCAGATCGTGATCTCATTAAGGGTGGGAGGCTATCTTTTGCCTCTTCTGAATCTCTAGAATTTAGTCTAATATCTAGCATACAGTGGGTGCTTAATAGTTATTGATTGATTACTGCAATGACAAACCATAATTCTAGAGAAAGGAAGATGAAGTTTGTTTCTTACCTTCTGACAGAAGTGAAGTACTTGAAATGCAGAATGAGACATCCATTTGTGTACAAAGCCAATGTGTGAGTTTTCATGCTTGACTACACATAATTGTTATGAGAGTTTTCTTTTTCTTTTCCTATTTTCATTCAATTAAGAGGTTGGAAATGATTGTGAATTGAAAAAGTTAATTAAAATAGTTTTTGGTAATAAAGTGGAGGAAAACTTGGCAGAGTCTGATATGAATCCAAGATCTTATCAGGGAAATTGTATGGAATATTTCTGCTTCATATAGAGGTCAGTGGGAATGATCTCAAAAGTTATTTTTGATTCTGATTTTCTATAAAACTTTACTATCACATGTGCAAGGAAACCTCCCTTCTCTGGTTATATTTCTATGGTCCATTAATTCACATATATTCATGAATGCTACCAAGAATTTAAATCCATAATTCAATGGATCATTCATTCCATTGCATCTGTGATGACTTCCTCTTATCTATTGAAAGAAATGTAATCTTTTCTACTTGGCGTTAAAGAACTTTTGTAAAAAAATGACCTCTGCCTTCCTTTCCAGGCCCTTCTTCCAGTATTTTTCTTATGTAGAAAATGTTCAATACCAGTTTAAATACTTGGTATTTCCAGGGTATGACCCAACATACTCAACCTCCATAATGTTGTTCACAATTTTAATGAAGAGAATTTAATTTAATTTAACTAAACTAATCTTCAGGAAAATTTTCTAGCCCTTCAGGTTTTTGGTAGGCCTTCCTTGGTTCAAAAAACATTTGCCGAATGATTAATCAAAACAGAACATCATTAATTAATTTATTTATATTTTTCCAATTTTCTTTTAAATTTATTTTTATTAAAGCTTTTTATTTTAAAAACATATGCATAGATAATTTTCAATATTCATTCTTGCAAAACCTTGTGTTCCAATTTTTCCCTCCCTTCCCCTTCCGCCTCCTCTAAATGGCAAGTAATCCATATGTTAAACGTGCAATTCTTCTATACATATTTCTACAATTATCATTTTGCACAAGAAAAATCAGATAAAAAAGGAAAAAATGAGAAAGAAATCAAAATTCAAGCAAATAACAACAAAAAGAGTGAAAATACTATGTTGTGATCCACACTTAGTCCCATAGTCCTCTCTCTAGATGCAGATGTTCTTCATCCCAAGACCACTGGAAATGGTTTGAATCACCTTGCTGCAAAGCAGAACTTTTAAATGTCAATTTCAGTTACCATTATGCAGATGGCTTAAAGTGATAGATTTATGTTTTTTCCTCCACAAAGTAAAATATAAATAGAATTTTGTGCTTAGATTGGAATAACAAATTCCCCATTATTGGATATTTTGAAGCTTACCTAATCATTGCATGTCAGGAATATTCACTAAATAAATTCAAGAAAAAGTATTGAGAGGTAGCAATTTCATATTATAACTTTGGAATGCTTCTTTTTAGAAATTCTGACATTTCAGTATAAATTGATGGATGCCAGAATAGGAATAGTTCAAAAAAATTAGGCTTATTATATATTATAAGGGAATTGTCAAGATGTCCTGATTATTAAAAGTAAGTACAATGGATATTTGTAAAAGAAAATAAAACAAAGCAAAACAACAAAACTCAATTCAATGGTGAATTCAGACACAACTAATAATGGATAACTACTATAAGAAAATTTTAGAAAATTAAGACTATCACCCCTCTTTTTCATTTTGATCTAGTAAATGACATTTGACATCATGCTATTTTTTACACATATCTCAAATTGGGTGACCAAGACTGGGCTCCTTATCTCATATGAAAAGTTGTTCTCTCCAAATGGAAAATTTTGAAAATCTATAGGAATACATTTTTTCCTGGTAAACAACTTCACATTTCTTAATCAATCTGAATCAATGAATCAAGCACCTACTATGTACCAGGGATTGTACTAAGCACTGAGGATGGATCAAAAAAAAAAAGGCAAAAGGAAGTCCCTGTTCTCTAGGAACTCATAGTCCAGTGGGGGAGAAGATAAACAAGAAATTGTGTACAAATAAGGTATGAACAGGATAAATTATAAATAATCAATAGAGGGAGGGGACCAGAATTAAAAGGAATTAAGAAAAACTTCCAATAGAAGATAAGATTTTGATTGGGACTTGAAGGATATTAGAAAGACAAGAAAGTAGAAATAAGGGAGAAAAGAGTTCTGAGAGTGTCTGAGAGGGACATCCAGTGGAAAATGCCCCAAGTCAGTGGATGAAGTTTGAGAATCAATATAAAGTCACATGATTAGAGATTATAGAGTGAGCCAAGAGTGGGGTAAGGTGAGGTATAAGAAGAAGGTAGGGAGGGACTGTCTATAAAAGACTTTGAATGCTAAGCAAAGGATTTTATACTTGATATTGGAGATAATAGGGAGTCATTGGAGGTAATTTAGGAGGGAAGCAAAATGGTCAGATCTCTGCTTTAGGCAGATTTCTTTGATAACGAATTGGAGTTTGGGTTGAGAACTTGTGGCAGGGAGTACGCCCAGCAGGCTGTTTCAATAATTTAGGTGGGAGATGATAGCTGACAGGGTAGTGGTAGTGTCAGGAAATAGAAGAAGGGTTATGTGGGAGACATTATGAAGGTAAAATCGACACACTTTTGTAATAGATTGTATGTGGAGGATGAGACAAGAGTAAAAAGTTGAAGATAGCACTTAAGATAGTAGTCCAGGAGGGTAGTGGTACCCTCAATAATGTTAGGGAAATTAGAAGAAAGTGAGAGTTTGAGGGAAATTGGAAAAAATTCAGTTTTAGACAGGTTGAAGAGAATATGTAGATGCGGATCCATCCAGTTTAAGATGTCTGAAAAGCAATTGGAGATAAGATGTAAGACTGGAAGTCAGTGGAAATGTTAAGTTTGGAGCTGATTAAATACAGCAAATACATGGATCAGCAAGTAAAATAGTATAGAGGGAAAAGGGAGAAAACCCCAGGATCCAGACTCGGGGGACACTCATAGTTAGCAGCAGTATCCTAGATAAATATCTAGCAAAGGAGATTGGGCAGGATTAGGTAGGAAGAGAATCAAGTAGAACCAATGTCAAGAAAAGCTAAAGTAGAAGATGATTGATAGTGTCACATACTTCAGAGAGAATAAGAAGATGAAGATTCAAATGTTCTTGTTTTTTTTAAAAAGCACATCCCTTTTTAAGATAAAAAGATGAATGGATACATATGTAGACTGTATTATCAGAATCCCTAAATGAAGCATGTGAGATCATAGGATTTAGAACTGGGAAAGATCTTAAAAATCATCTAGTCTAATCTCATCATTTTATAGATAAAAAACTTATAACAAAGTGAGAGTGGATGTTCCTTTTACAAATATTCATGTTATCAGTGCTTATTATCAATTAGTAATTAAATGAAATATCCCAGAAAATGCTAAATATATGGTTTCACATGTGTATGGAAAAAAGAAGTCATATATTTATCCCTGAAAAATTTCACAGGAATTTTCAGACTATTTATAATAAATCTTTATTTTTTGTAAGAAGTAGATTCCCTCTCCCCCATGGAGAACTTCAGGATGGCCACTTGTTAGGTTATAGTAAGGATTCTTTTTCAGAAATGAGATGTTTACCTAAGGTGACTTGAAGTTTTGACATGCTGATATAAATAGATGGAAAGTAAAAGAATAAATTAGATGAATTAAAAAAACCCTCTTATTCAAAATTTCTTTTAAAAATTCTTATTTCTGACATATCAACCATTCATTCTCTCCCAATAAGAACACTTGCCAGAGCCATGCCTTGTTGACAATGAATGTGTATTTTCTCACCACAGTTCCTGAGAGGCTCACATGAATGATTTTAAAAAGGCAACCCACTTATTACTTTGGTTGACTTTCATTCTTAGTTCTCTTGTTTGGCTATTACTAACTTTTTCAACAATGACAAACAAGCATTTACAGAAGCCAATCACATGGGCGGTCTGTTTGCCAAGTTTATAGTAAACTGAATGTAGTGTCTTCTGAGAAAGAACATATCTAAACCTACTTTTTAACCTATTGTTTCTTTGTATATGTGGGTATGTGTGTGTGTTTCATTCTTCAAATAATTCTTCAATAATAAATAGTTTTTCAAAATTCATTCTTCAAAAGGTGAAAGGAGTTATAAGGGGAATTTCTATTCTTTTTCCGATTATGACCAATAAAGAGCTGGTTCTTGAAGGAGTACTGATGGGAACGTTGGGAGGAAGTGATCACATTATTTTAAAATATATGATAAAGGACAGGAAATCTGGCTATAGTTTGACAAGCACTCTAGATTTAGGAGAAGGACAGATTTCAAAGTTTTTATAGAATGGATAGAATCCAATGGTCTAACCCTCTGCAGTATGTACAAGGGATCATTTGTTCTCAAGAATGAATTCCTTTAAAATTTTTATCTTACATTTATAATTGTGTTTTTATTTTATATTATTTTAAGAATGAACTTATAATGACACAAATGATTCTGAATAATAATAATATTTTGTATATACACATTAATGCATATCAATTTGCAAATTTTACAATTTTTTACATTTACATTTGACAAAAATTATCTTATTTGAATTTTGTAACCATACACAAAGTGAATATTATATACTTAATTTTCTCTGTTTTGTAGATGGTGAAACTGAGGCTTTGAGAGATTTAGTGACTTGAGAAAGAAAGGTGGCAAAATAGATAAAACACTGGATCTTCTATCAAGAAGAGCTGATATCAAATTTAGCTTCAGATATCAGCTGTGTGTCCTGGGAGAGTCAGTTTACCTCTTCCTTCCTTGGTTTTCTCCTCTTTAAAATGGGTATAATAATAGTACTTACTATGTCAAGGTTGTTATGAGAATCAAATGAGGTATACTTGTAAAATGCTTTGCAAACCTTAAAATGCTATATAAATGCTAGTTGTAATTAATATTGTCCTTGTCCTTGTTGTTATGCTTCATCACAGAACTAGTAAGTATTAAAAGAAGAATGGGTGGAATTTTTTGAAATGTTGATCTAGATATATAGGAAAATTATTCACTAACATAATTTTAAAAGTCATTTAAAGAAAATGACATAAACAAGTTTAAAACAACATGATTCTGTGCAAAAGGGTCTAAGATTGGCAAAGCTCTGAAGCCTGACAATGAATGCTAAGAATCATAAAAAGTGTTTAAAAAAAAATGCTCATTTTGGGGTCAGAGGAAGATCCAACTATAGATAGCACAGATTTCAGGGTAGATGAAAGAATGATAAAATGGCAGAGAGAAAGCAAAACAATTTAACCCTTGTTTTGCTTCTCTTTTCTCTACCAAATAGAATCATTTTCATAATGGGAAGACTAAAGCAAAAGTAATTAGAGAGGGAAAATACAAAAAAATTGAGGAAAATTATCCATATTGAGTTCAAATTTCCAGGCCTGAATTATCCTAGGGTAATAATAACAATAATAATAAGATAAAATCCTCTTGATAGAATGTTTTCCATGTTAGAAAGTATTTAGCTTCTCATCATCCTGTGAAATAGGTACACAGGGATGACCATGCTGAGGTAATTATGATTATGATTACAGTTAAAGAAAGTAGGCTTTAATGAGGTAAGTGATTTATCTAGAATCACACAGATGAAAAGTGTTGGAACTAGAATGTGAAGACAAGCTATTTTGATCCCAAGTTCAGGTCTCTTACAAATAAAATAATAGATATGATTACTCAAAAGGAAAGGAATTAGTCTTAGAAAAGAACTTTCTATGTTTTTTTAAATCATAGAGAATAAGATGTGTGAACAAAAGAAAGAAATGTTATATGAATTAAAAAAAAAAACCCAAAACCAAAATGACCCAAAACAAAAAAGGAAGAGGGGTGAGAATAAGAATAGATTCTTTAAATTAGTGGTGTCAAACTCAAATGGAAATGAGGCCCATTAAATGCTAGATAAAGATCCCCATAGGCCACATATTGAGTTGTATATGCTTCATTGAATTTTTACTTGTTTTATGAAATATTTTCCAATTACCTTTTAAAGTGTTTCTGGTCACATGAGTGTTTGGGGTCATGTGTTTGATTAACCTTATTTCCTTTATTTTTTTTCAGGGTTACTAGACTGGTAGATCATGGGAATATGATTATTATATTTCTAGGTCTTAACAAGACATTTAACAATATCTCTTCTACTATTCTCATAAGCAAGATGGAAAGGTATGTGCTACATAATCATCCTAGTGGGAGAATTTCACAGGACTATAGATTTCTAAGGTCTGTCTTAGAAGTTATCTTGTTAAGCCCCCTTCTGTAAAATTTGTCATTTTACAAATGAGGAAATGAGACCAAGTAAAGTCTGATCTGATTGAATGACTAGACCCAAAGAACAGTGATTAACAGATTGATGCTAAACTGGAAGGAGAGTGTCTTTCAGAATACCTTTATGTCTTATACTCAACATTCTTTAATCAGTGATTTATATGAAGGTATAGGTGGTATGTATCAAATTGATAGGTAAGAATTTTAGGAGAGAAAGTTAGTATATTGAATAGTAGATATTCACAGAGATCTTGAAAGACTAGAAAAATTAGTTGAATCTCATAAGATTAAACATAATGGGGAAAAATGTAATGTCCTAAACTTAAGTTTGAAACATCAACCATATGAGATATTCCAAAAAGTTTTATTGCAGTTTTAATCCATTAAAGCTTATTAGTAGCTGTTTGAGTTATTAAAGGGCAGTTAAATAGCATAGTAAAGTAGAATTCTGGACCTAGAGTCAAAACAACTCATTTTCTGAGTTCAAATTTGGTCTCAGTGTGACCCTGGATAAATCACTGAACTCTTGTCAGTCTTAGTTTCCTCATTTGTATAATGAGTTGAAGAAAGAAATGGCAAACCACTCCACTGCTTCTGCCAAGAAACCCTAGATGGGTCACAAAGGGTCAGACACAAATTAAAATGACTAAACTACAAAATGGGGCCCTGTTGATGGTATGGATTTTACTTGGACACCTCTCAAGTTCATTTTAACTGAAATTTTGTCACCTGATTTTGATTCTAGGGTTCTGACTTCCCAAATAGCATTAATTTTTGGTGTACTTAGTAAGGTGCATATACATATAAATCACCACTATCACCATCATCATGATCATCCTGATACCTCATCCTCAATCTCATGCTCCAACCCCCATGACAGTTATCTGAAAGTGTTCTCCTGACTATAATGCTCTTCCTTCTCACCTTTACCTCTTAGAATTTCTTAACATTTTTTTCCCAAGAATTAGCTTAAAGGGATAAAGCCAAGATGGTAGAGAAAAGGCAGAGATTTTTCTGAGTCCACCCAAATGACTTTAAATAATACCTCAAAATGAATTCTGAAGCTGGAGAACACACAAAAGGATAGGGTAAGACAATTTTTTTTTTTTTTTACTTAAGCCAACTTAGAAATTTGATAGGAACAGTACTGTTTTACAGTCAAATTGAAGTGCACTCAGAAAACCAGCAGCCGATTGGGAGGGAGGTGACGGAATCAGTTGTGGTAGGTGTTGGAACCTACTGATGGTCAGGAGGAGAATATATGGTTCCCTTTTCTGTTACTGGGCACAGGATTTTGTTGCATTATCCCTATGCAGATCTCGGTTGCAATCTGGAATAGTCTCATAGCAAAGAGGAGCACTAGTACACTGGTACATGTAACCACAGGGCAGCAGGACCCTCATCACAGCTCTGGGGCAGCAAAGAATTACTTTCCTTACATCATACCATCTTGGAAAAAAAAAAAATTCCCAGAAAAAGCTCTAAAAACAACTGCACCAAAAAACTGGGGATTGTACCTCCTTTTAAAAATCTAGAAATAGATTGGAAAAATGAACAATCTACAACAAAAAGGACCTAACCATAAAAAGTTACTATGGTGACAGGAGACATGAAAACAAATTCAGAAAACAACAAAATCCAAACAGCTACATCCAAAGCTTTGAAGAAAAATGCAAATTAGTTTCAGGTCCAAAAAGAATTTTTGGTAGAGATTAAGAAAGATTTTAAAAATCAAACAAGAAAGGTTGAGGAAAAATTAAGAAAACAAATGAGAATGATTCAAGATCATTAAGAGTCAACAACTTGGTAAAGGAGGTGCAAAAATACTGAGAAAAGAATATCTTAAAAAGCGGAATAGACCAAATGGCAAAAGAGGCACAAAAATTAACTGAAGAAAGAACTCCTAAAAAAGTTGAATTGACCAAACAGAAAAAAAAAAGTTACAAAAGCTCACTGAAGAAAATAATTTCTTAAAAATTACTATTGGGGAAGTGAAAGCTTGTCACTCTATGAGACATGAAGAAACAATAAAACAAAATCAAAAGGATGAAAAAAATAGAAGAAAATGTGGAATATCTTGTTGGAAAAAACAACTGACAAAGAAAATAGATCAAGGAGAGAAAATTATTGGACCGCTTCAAAGCCATGACCAAAAAAAAGAGCTTAAATATTATCTTTTAAGAAATTATCAAGGAAAACTGCCCTGTAATCTTAGAACCATTAATATTGTCATATCCCAATTTAATATTGTAATATCCCAGTAATATTCTAGCCAAATTCCAGAGCTTTCATATTAAGAAGAAAATATTGCAAACAATTAGAAAGCAACAATTCATATATTATGGAGTCACAGTCAGTTAACAAAATTTATCAGCTTCTAATTAAAGGATCAGAAGGATTGAATTGTAATATTTTGAAGAGCAAATAGACCTCCTATTTAAAAAAAAAAACCGCAGGAGAACTCTGGCTTCAGATTCATCAAAATATAATTAAGAATAAGAACAAGAATAATGACTAATATTTATATTGCATTGACTATATCACTATCAAGAAATATTGTAGTTTTCTCTTCTTTAAAATATAATGGTTCTCTGGGTGCAGGTTTCTTGGGGAGGTTTTCTGGAGGCAGCCTTAGTTTTGGTTCAGAGTAATAATCACTTCAAATGCAGCCAGCTGATAAAATCCAAACATTTATTTTCTCCTTCTAAGTCTTTCTTTCCTTGGGCCCGGAAAGCTTTCTTAGAGGCCTCTCTCCCTCCTTGGTTCCAAGAGCTCTTGCAGCTTCCTTCAACTGCAGTCTCTAGCTTGTCAATCTCCTTAACTGAACTCACTTGAGCTTTCTTTGGTTCTGGAGAACTCTCGTTGCTAATCTTTTGCCTCTAGCAGCTTCTGCTTCTAGCCCAACTCCAACTGGTGGCTTCTTCTGAACTGACGCTCCTCCACTCTGAATCTTTTCAACTGAACTCTGCTGACTGAGCTCAGCTGTTTTTATGCTCTCGCAAAGGTTGACTCCTCTTCTGAGAGTGGGATCATGGGAGGTGTGAATTCACAAAGTTACAAAATTAACTTTGTGAATCTCCCATATTTGTGAACTCCAATAAGTACTTAAATACTTTAAAGGTGAGTTAGAGAATTTGCTAAGTACCATGCTAAATTAGGCAACTGATTTATCACTTTGTAAGGATTCTAACACCATAATCTTTTAGGAGAAAAAAAATCAATATTTAATGAAAAAGAAGAATTCCAAGAATTCCTGATGAAAATTTGGCTTTCAAATATAAAATTTAAGAGAAACATAACAAAGTAAAGAAGAAAGAGAAATCATAAGGAATTTAATAAAATTAAACTGTTTATTTTCCTACATGAAAAGATGATATTTAAAAGTCCTATGAATTTTCTCAATAGTACGGCAATTAGAATATAGACATAGACAGAAGTCAGAGATATGAATTAAATATGATGTGATGATGTTTACACAAATCCAATTAAGGAGTGACAAAGAGGAATGAATGCATTGGGAGAGGGGAAAAAGGAGAAGTAAAATGAAGTAAATTATTTCATATAAGAGAAGCACAAAAGATAAGATATATGGGAAGAAGCACTTGAACCTTATTCTTATTGGAATTGGCTCAAAGGAGGAATAGCATACACATTCACTTGGGAACAAAAATCTCTTACCTAAGAGGAAGCAGAAAAGAGAAAGGAGGGTGGATTGGGGAGATAGCAGTAAGAAACATAAATAAGGGAGAAATAGGATGGAGGGAAATGCTCAGTTAGTAATCATAACTTTGAAAAAAATTGACAGCAAGTTTTTGTCAAAAATGCTTCAATTCTTAGATATATAGAGAATTGAGTCAAATTTATAATAATAGGATAGATTCTGCAATTATTAAACTGTCAGACGATATGAATAGACAGTTTTCAGATGACTTTAAACAAAGTTATCTGTAGTCATATGAAAAAAATGTTCTAAATCACTATTGATTAAAGAAGTGAAAATTAAAACAACTCTGTGATAGTTCACACTTTCACACCTATTAGATTAGCCAATATGTCAGAAAAGGAAAATGACATATGTTGGAAAGGATGTGGGAAAATTGGAATAATAATGCATTGTTTTTTGTAGTTGTGAACTGATTCAACCATTCTGGAGAGCAATTTAGAACTATGCCCAAATGGCTATAAAACTTTACATATCCTTTTACCCAGCAATATCACTACTAGGCTTTTATGCTAAAGAGTCAAAAAACAAAAAACAAAAAAAACAACAAAAAAAGAAAAAAGGATCTTTATGTACAAAAATATTTGTAGCAGCTCTTTTAGTGGTGGCAAAGAATTGAAAATTGAAGGAATGCTCATCAATTGGGGAATGGATGAATGAGTTGTGATGTATATATAAATGAGTATATAATTGTGATGGAATGATATTCTGCTAAAAAAATGACCAGCTGAATACTCTCAGAACAACCTGAAAGCTTACATGAATTGATGCAAAGTAAAATGAGCAGAACCAGGAAACATTGTAATAGTATTATTGTAAAATGATCAACTGTAAATGATTTAGCTATTCTCAGTAATACAATAATCCGAGATAATTCTCTAAAACATATGATGAAAAAATGCTATCTACCTCCAGAGAAAGAACTGAAGGAGTATGAATGGATTCTCTACTAATATGTGGACTTTGAGAGAAGGAATGATTTTACTTTTGTCTTTGTAGCCCTATCATAGTGGCTGACAAATAGTGAATATGTTTGTAAACGGTCTGGTGGAAGATAGGACAAAGAGAACCAAATCAGTAGGGATAGCCATTTCTATAATTTATCAACCAAAAATTCCTAAAGTCTCCCATTAAATGCATTTGAAAATGTGTTAGGAGGTCAGTTTTGTAATTCCAACTCTACATAATATAAAGCTTGGGAGAATTCTGGCTTCAGATTCATCGAAATATAATTAAAATTAAGAACAAGAATAATGACTAACATTTATTTTGCATTGAATATATGACTATCAAGAACTTCGACACAATTTTGTTGTTGTTATTGAGTTGTTTCAGTCATGTCTGATCTTTTGTGACCCTGTTTGGGTTTTCTTGGTAAAGATACTAAAGTTGTTTATCATTTCCTTTTCTAGCTCACTTTATAGATGGGAAAACTGAAGAAATTTTAACACAGCTAAAAGATGTGTCTGCAATCATAAAGGTAGTAAATGATAGAGGCAAGATTTGAATCCAGATCTTCTGAAACTAAAGTTAATGCTTATTTGGCTGCTCTCCAACACCTTGTTCCCCATCTTACTTAAGGGTGTTTATTTCCTTATTCCCCATTCTGCTTATTGATCACCTATTCATGTTTGTAACTCTCTTGCTGCTTAGTATCATCTATTCTAAATAAATAGTTGTTGAATTGAATTAAATGGACCTCTTATTTTAAGAATATTGGCACACAAAAGAGCTGAGTTATTTGTGGTACTCGGGCTTTTATTCCTGAACACTAGAAAGATGGGTAGATGGTAGCAATCATTGTCATTGGAAATAACTGGAGCTTTTCACAGAATTTTAGAATCATCGTAGTTATCTTGTAGCTTCCAAGAGAGATTAAGACTTATCCCACAAACATTAAAATAAAATATTAACATGAAAAATATATCTGAAATTAAAATTATGTAGTTGACCTAGTTACATATCTATTTTCCCCTCCCCCACCTTATTTGTTACCTTTTTATGATCAGAGGTATGAAACTTAAAGTGATGAAACTTGTGGTGAGATAGCTCACCACATTATCTTGTTGGCTGGGCATAAAAGAGAGAGAAATCACATGAAGCTTTATATGAGAAAAAAGCCCTAAAGTGTCCCAAGCAAAACTATCATTTTCATAGTATAAATTCAGGAATTTAGTAACTGAGAAAATAGTCATTTATGGGTTAATACTAGTTGAGAAAAGTCTGAAGTTTTAGTAAAAAATATCTGTGGAAGCAAGTCACAGACCTAAAGATAGCATTCTTCGTTGGTAAGTAGTATTTCTTTCCTTATCTTTCCTCATAGGATTTTTTTTTTACTATATTATTTTTAAATCTTCATTTTTGTGCAAAATTTATTATGTAAATTTATAGCTTGAAGTATATCAGTCAATGAAATTTATTGAGTAGACTATTAGTAGACAATGTCAGGGAGGATGTATATATATATACTTGGACTTGGAAAACAGAAGATTCAGATTTTAGTTGTACCTTTCCTGTTCACCAACTGATAAGTTGCTTGACCTTTTCCATCTTATAAAAATGAGTTTGGAATAGATTATAATTAAGTTTGCTATTCAAAAATGAAATAGATTCCTTTGAGAGGTAGTGGGTTTCCCATCTCTAGAGATCTTCAAGCAATAGCTAGTTAGACTTGTTAGGTACTTTGGATGGAATTGTTTGGTTTTTTCCCCCCAAGGATGGGTTGAAATAGATGACCACTGAAGTTTGTTCTGATGTTTAGTTAGATCCAGTGATTTTGTAATTATGTACTTTAGTTAAGATTCTTTTGCTAGCTCCACATTCTATGAATCTATAATGTAGTATATGCCCCGTATATACTACATATATATGTAGTATATATAATGTAGTATCTGATTTAGATAGAAAGAGCTAGAATGGGTGATAGAGATTTAACAATATCTATAAAGAATCGAATAAACTAATGCTTATACACAGGGAACAATTTTGTGTTTCTGCATATATGTGAGATGTAATGAGAAATTAGCACTGGTTCCATATGGCATGTACACACAGTCTTTTTACTTTATAATTACAGTTTTTGACAGAATACAGATGCTGAGGGATGTGAGATAAAATGAGGCTAATCATAGAAAAAGTAACATATGTGGGAATTTTTGAGCTGAATTTTAAAAGGAGGGAAAGATGGGAATTGGTAGGAAGCAGCAGAAGGACATTGCAGGCAAGCAGAATGAGATGCTGGATCTCACAGTGGTAGTGGCAAGTAATATAGAGGATGGAAAATTTGTTAGATTGGCAGAAAATAAAGAAGAGTGTGTAGTAAAAAAATAAAAATCAGTGAAGGTGTTGATGTGTAGAAGAAAAAATTACAGTGGAGAGAACATATAAACATAGCAATAATGGACATTTTCATTGAATTTTGAAGTTTAAAGTGCTCATGTACATCATATTTCAGTCTCATAACATTTCTCTAGGATTTCTAGGGAAATAGTGTCTTCAGTTTACAGATAATGAAGCTGAGGCTCATCTAGGTTAAACAACTTGTTCAATTTTATGAAACTAGTAACATTTGAAAGTGGGATTAATACCCAAGTCTTTTCTGATTTTAAGGCTAGAATTCTTTTCTCTTCTCACATTTCCTATGGAGCTATATCCATAGGTAATAATAAATCAAACTAAATAGTTGCATTCCCTACTGAAGAAAACTCATGCTGCTATAATTTAACAAGACCTGGGGGGAAAAAAAACATTTAGGATGTAAATTCTAAAAAAATTTAGGTTCCATCTCCTCAGTGAAATGAAAGAAAACATGATCCATCAACTGAAAGGTCTGAAGATATCTGAAATTAGCAGCAAAAATGGGCAGCAGTTAGTTTTGTCATTTCAGTAAATGGATTTTAGAGAAATAATAGTGGCCATTATGTTTTATCAGCTACTTATTTGAATTCATTTAGAAAGATTACAGTATGGCCTCAGAAATGATTTGGTCCAGCCATAACTGGAGAATTATTTTTAGAATTTAGATTTTTCTCTTGAAGGATCTTAATTCTAACATGCAAATCTGACATCTGGATTGACCTCGTTTATTAGAATTTAACATCATAGTGTTCATTCAATTGTAGTATTCACTATTTTTGAAAAATAAAAGAGAATATAATAAAATTGATTATATATATATTTTTAAGATTTTCAGAGATCAGATCTCTTAGCAGTTGTATAATACATATCTACTTAACTTAATCGAGTATTTATGTTTGACAGTTTCCAAAGCTAACATACATTTATATCTGATTTATTTACTTCCTTTAATGAAGTTTTAGTGACAATAAATTGGGATAAATCTTGTATAAATTATATCCCTCACTGTTTCTATATAACATAAGATTCTTGAGAGTAGAAATGCGTTTTTTCCCTTTAGAATATCTAGTGCTTTGTACAATACTTGGAACATAGAAAACAACAAATACTTAGTGAATTGGAATGAATTGAAGTGAGAGATAAAAAAAAGAATTAGATATAAAAAAGAATTAGAATTAGATATAGATATAGAATACACCTCACTTATCTCAAGGATACTTTAAATTTCAATTGAGAGACAATCAAAATTGATAACAGGAAAAAGGGAGGGGGAGAACATTTTTTAAAAAATATGTCATGTGCATAGTAAAAATAAGTGGTATGTTGTCCATGCACTGAGACTCATATATTTTACTCATAGAAAATTTCAGATCCTGGTTCAAAAGCTATTGACTTTTACTTGGGAAACAGTTCTAGAAAGCTTGATTACTCAGGTATCCTGAGCAATAACATTAGATTAGAGGCAGCAAATGAAATGGAATAATGGGGACAAGACATCTTGATTAGAGCCAGAATTAATAGCTGACAATCTGATCATGAGGAGGAAAGAGGCAAAAGCTAAAAAAGCTGGAACAAGGAGTCAAAACTCACATCAGGTTGGGTAAATTAATTGTGAAACGACTCTATCCATCTCAATAATGTAGAGGGCACACTATGTACCCTGATACAGGCTTTTTCAATAAAAAAAATAGCTTAAAAAGCATTAGTTTCAGTTCTCAGAAAGGGGCACTTTAGCTATTTGAAAAATTTACATATAGAACAGCTAAATTTCTGACTGTCAAGAAAGAAGGCATAATGACATTCATCTAAAATGAAACAGTAAGTTTCACATTTGTATCAATGGAGAGAGTTTCTATCCTGGGAATTCCTTCTCTCTAGATCACACC
This sequence comes from Antechinus flavipes, assembly GCF_016432865.1. Taxonomy (NCBI): domain Eukaryota; kingdom Metazoa; phylum Chordata; class Mammalia; order Dasyuromorphia; family Dasyuridae; genus Antechinus; species Antechinus flavipes. The sequence goes on from NC_067401.1 coordinate 358,684,055, forward strand.
TTCTTTCCCTGTCTAAGTATTAGTAGTTAGTCCCTAAATGCAGAAAGGACCACCATCAAAATTTCAAGTCAGAGCTAATGGGACTGCTATTTTTAAAAGTATATCCTTTCTTTACTTTCCCCCCTTTTTTTCTTTATTACTTATTTTCAGATAAAGTAGAAAATGATGGTAGGAGAGAGTACTAGTGTTATGATCTGAATTGTCATGCCTTGAATTGCTCTGCCCTGAATAAAATTATTATGGTTACCCCTCTTCTTTGCCATTAGCCCTGGGTGAATTGAGTCAGGAAAAACCTTGAAGCTCTGTCCACTTCACATTCTATTGTACCATAAAACCCAGGTGCATTATCTCAATCCTTGCTAGGATAATTCCCTTTCCATTTGAGTATTGCCCCTTGCTTCGCTGTCTCCCGCCCTCGACCTTCTTATTTTGACCCTTATCTTGTCAGGATTAAGTTATGATCCTTTCCTATGGCTTGTCTGCTTACCCAGTATCCTCATCTTCCTACTCTGCCTTTGTTTCCCCTATAAGATTGTATACTCAGATTATTGTGTTTGCAAAGCCTAGTTAGCGATAAAAGTTCCCTGCCTCAGTTCCTCAGTACCGAATAATTTTTGAATATGAGTTCGATTTGGTCAGTTAGTCTAAATCTCTACATTTAAAAAGATGAAAAATTAATCTCCATTTTGCCTCAGTTTCTCTGGCATTACACTCTAAGAGGGAGAAGGTATTAACTAAAGGAAAGAAGACACATAATGAAATAAAGGAGAGGCATGTGGAAGGGGGTTTCAGCATATTATAAAATGCCATGCAAATAAAATAATGAGAAAGTCACTTAGCCAGTTGACAACTATTCATCAAGCACGTATTGTGTGCTTGACACTGTGCTGAGCATAGAAAATACAAAGATGGACAAAAGAATATGCAATCTAAAAGAAATACTTGCAAGATATATAAAAAAACAAATGTAGGATAAACTGAAAGGGGAAGGCATTGACAGCTGGGGGAAATAACAGAAGAAGGAAGTGGGGTGGGGTTAGACATGGAAAGTGATCTAGTGGGCAAGACAAATCAAAAAAATGACAACAGTTCAGATAACATCTTACTAGAATAAAAGTAATAGGAAAGAACAGAACCTAGAACTTATGAATTAATCTTAACTTGAGAGTTAGCGCTAACCAAAATTGTAATGTGTAGTAAGATCCCCCAAACTCCTTCTCCAGTACTTTTCTCTTCCTGGTTGGTGACAACCTTCCTAGGAACTCAGTGCTTAGAGAGTCTATACCCCCAAAAGTGATTTAGTCAATGAATTATATACTCTTTGGTAATGCTGGTAATGGCTTACTGGGATTAGTCTAGACATCTCTGGAAGAAGTGCCATGTTATTTGTGAAAAGAACACAGGATGGGGAGTTGGATTTTAGTTTTTTTTCCTATCATTTAGGAGATCTTGTTGTCTCTGAGTATCCATCAGTATTTCCACTGAAGGAATTGGACTAGGTGGTCCTTAAAGTGATTCCTTCTAATTCTGGAAATCTATATAAAATGAAAACTAAGTTACATAGAGCCATAAGAAGGGTCATGACAATAGGAAGATGATACCACGATATGCAGGTGAGTTGGATTTAAGTGGGAAAGGGCTGTACAAGGTCACCTGTCTCACTTTTCTCTCCAGAACCATCTGGGTCCAGTGGCCAGATATAGATCAGGTTATCTAGAGATGGTCCTGGATGTAATGGGAGACCTTAGCCTTTTTAAATAAAGGTCTTTAACAAGTCTCAGTTTGACTGAAGCAGTGCCCAATTAGTGATTAAGGCTAAGTGAGAAATGAAACAGAGTAAAGCTTCTTTAATCTAGTCAAATATATATATATATATACATATACATACATATATACATCTATGTATGCTGACAGCTGACTCACAAAATCCCTAATATTCAAGACTAAGCTTAAGTTCTACCTTCTCCATAAAACCATTGCTGATTCCCCACCTCTAGCAACTTTTCATGTCTTTCTTTCTTTAGTGTGTGGTTTTTATTTTGTAAGTATATGCTCACATATATGTATGTTTATGTAGAATTAGTATTTCCCTGGGTGAAAGGTAAGCTCCTTAAGAGCAATGACTATTTAATTTTTTGTTTTTGTGTCCCCAGCTCCTAGAGCAATGCATAATTGGTGCTTTTAATTAATTCTTGTTGATTGATTGATCATTCAATCGACTACTTGCTCTGCCTTTGGTAAATGATCATGTAGGTAATACTTCCAATAACTTTGTCATTCACACAGAATGAAAATGGAAGCTCTGAAAGTTTATATAATTTGGGTCACCAAGGAGTGCAATGAGTCAGTGGAAGGTCTGAGAATAAAATCACTTATTCAACCTATGACTTTAACCTCGCATTATTAGTAACTGAGATTACCAGGTCTTTGCAGCTGCCAGAGATTTTTTTCACAAATCTTCATCTGTGGGTTTTGCAAATATCAGAGCCTGGCAAATATCTATGATTGAGGGTTTCAGAAGGAAAAGAGAGTCGTGCGGCAAACTTGTAGATACACAGATGCTTAACTATAGCTAAAAATCACTGTCTTTGTCTATATAGGTTTCCTGGCATAGGTTAAGATCTAACTGTAAACTCAGTCTGTTTTGGGTTTGTCATCAACTGGAGCATACTGCGGGCTCCATGTCTCCTTATGTAGGTGCTTCCAGAACATGGACAAAGGCTTCTTTATTACTGTTTTTAGGAACTTTTAAGTATATTCTTTGCCTACTGAGATTGAAGGACCAGAGGCCTCTTCTAACAAAATTAATAGTTGCTCAAACTAGGAAGATATATATTACATAAAATATATAAGAGTAATGGGTCTGGTCTGCCTCTAAGGGCAATATGGCTAGATGAAAAAAACTATTATTATTATTACTAATTGTTGTTGTTGTTGTTGTCCAATTGTTTTAGTCATGTCTGATCTTTTTGCCATTCCATTTAGTGTTTTCTTGTCAACAATACTGGAGGCAAAGACACATTTATTTGGTATCGGTACATTTCCTGCTCTGGCTCATCTTGCAGATGAGAAAACTGAGGCAAACAAGATTAAGTGATTTTCCTAGGATCACACAACTAATAACTGTCTGAAGGCAGATAAGAGCTCAAGAAGATGAGTCTTCCTGATTCTAGGCTTAAGGCTTTATACACTGTTATCACTTAATATTTCCAAGGCAGAATGTGGTATATAGGAGATAAAAATGAAAAATGACACAGTCCTCATTTTCTTGAAGTATGATAGGGGATTTTTGAATAGGGAAGTAACTTTTGTGAGGGACCTCCGGCTTACTTGGATAACCAATGGAAAATGAAATAGCAAATCACTCCAGTATCTTTGCCAAGAAAATTCTAACTAGATGGTCCTCAGATCACTATGACCAGATTGGTTATGTCTCTTGAGCTCCAATTTCCCATCATTACATGTTTCTTAGATATTTTCAACTGGACATCCTATATAGATCACAACCAATATATCCAAAATAGACTTCATTATATTTTCACTAGGATTATGTCACCCTTGTTTTCCGAACTTTCTTATTTCCATCAAGGGTACCATCTTCCTTCTTTGGAGTTATGATTAACTCCTCATTCTCCTATATGTCCAAGAAATTATAGAATTTTGTGATTTTACTTCTACGATATTTTAAAAATATATTTATTTCTTTTCATTCATGTAGAAAGTGAGTATCCAACATCAGACTTTTACTTCATGTCTATATTATTCCAAGAACTTGCTAATTAGACTCTCTGCTCCAAGTGTCTTCTTCCTCCATCATCCATATTGTTGTCAAGGATTTATTCCTAAAGCACAGGTCTGACAATACTAGTTTTCTGCTTATTAAAATCCAGTGATTCCTCATTAGCTCTAGGACTGAATGCAAACTTCTCTGTTTGTTCATTTAAAGTCCTTTGCTATCAGGTTACATCCTAACTTTCTAGGTTTCTTGCACATTTTTCCTTTTCATGCATTCTATGGTTTAGCCAAACTGACCTTCTTTCATATGTAAGATATGAGATTCTATGGTGCAGATTTATGCTTTTACAGAGACATTTCTGTACATCTATAGTACATTCCCTTCTCCTTTTTTAGGAACTGTTGTTTCTCTTCAATTATTTAGTTGTATCTGATTTTCCTTTACTTCAAGTAGAATTTTCTTGGCAAAGATACTGGAGTGATTTGCTATATCATTTTTCATTGGTTAACTAAGTTTCTTTCAAAGCTCAGCTCAAGGACCACCTCCAATATGATTTCTTTTTTGATCTCCTCAACTGTTCATTTTTGTCCTCCTATTTCAGACTTCCCCATGTGATTTATGTATATATTCTGTTAAAACTTACATGTATACATTGTGTCTCTCCAATAGAATATAAATACTAGAATACAGAAACTTTCTCATATTTGCCTATATATAGTACACAGCAGCTGTTAGGCCCCTAATAAATGTGTGTTGTTTATTTATTTTGTTGTATGTTAGTTCCTATAAGTTTGTGTGTTTGTCTAGATTCATCTTTATATTTTTTATGGAACAAAAATATTTCATTATATTGATTTAGCAACATTTCTTTAGGCATTCCTCAAATAAATGAACACTCATTTTCCCTCTAATTTTTTCCTATCAAAAATGCTGTTATAGCATTCTAAAATATAAGTCTGCATAATCCTTCAGAACCATATACAGATCCTTATTTTGATGATTATAATCCAGGATTTCTTTAATTTTAATATTCCATCGACATTATGAAAACTTAGATTATATCACTTTGAAACCCCGGCCAAACAAAGCAAATATTTAAAATTTAAGATTCTGTCCAAAATAGCAATACATTATTGTTAAATATATAAAATTATGTGAAACTATAATATTATGAACTTATGTGATCTTTTGATAATTCAATTCAATAAGCATTTAAGTACCTATCATGTGCAGTGCATTCTGCTAAGCTCTGGGGATACAAAAAAGGAAGTCCTTGTCCTCAAGGATTTTACCTGATAAATTAATTTGATTGGTGATTAAATTAATTTCAAGTGAAGCATAAAACAGGGCATATCCATTGTCATGAAGGTCCATAATAGAATCCTATATGTATTCTTGTTTATAGATAATAGTATACTAATTTCCACAAGCCGAATGACACTGCTAAGGCTTTTCATGCTATGCATAATCACATATGTCCTGAACAGATACTATTGACAGACTATGAAATAGATCCAGAATTGACTAGGAGGAAGGGAATGGATTGGATTGCCATCAGAAATTGCTTAATATTTTTGGTTTTTATCAAGTTTCTCCCTAAAAATACTCATTTTGCTTAACTTCCTTAAGTTTCATTGATGCTATATGGTTGTGAATCATGGTACTAAGAAATATATTATGGTTATTCATAGTCATTGAAGAGTCAGAATTGTAAGTCCTACAAAAGGCAATGGAGGGGTACAGGGTGAAAATGGATTGTTGATGTTGTTCAGTAGTGACTGTCTTCATGACTCCTATTGGGGTTTTCTTGGCACAAATTCTGATCTGGTTTGCCATTTCATTCTCCAGCTCATTTTACAGATGAGAAAGCTGAGGCAAACAGGATTAAATGACTTGCCCAGGGTCACATAGCTAATAAAGCTAAATTTAAACTCAGGAAGATGAGTCTTCCTGATTCCTGACCCAGAACTTTATCTACTGTGCCATCAATAGGCTGCAACATATTACCAGTGAAGGATTGCACTCAGTGAAGGAAAGACACTAATGTGATTAGGACAAAGAAGTACATTGATCATGTGACAAAAGAGATAGAAACAATCAGCAGATAGTCCATATGTCCCATTACTAGCTATGCAAAGTCAAAAGATCTAAAGATTATTCCCAAAAGAAGACAAAGGAGGAATCCATGGAGGAGGTTAAGTAATAGCAGAGCAAGTTAAAGAGTAGAATTAAAGCAGAGTCAGCAGGGATAGGAAAGATAACATGTGTATGTGTGTATGTATGAGCTTGGATCTACACATTTCCTTTTCTGCTTGGGAGTGAGGGGGGGATGAAAGAGGGAAAAAAAGAATAAAGTAAAAAAGGTGAGGAACAGAGAACAAAAAAACAATTTACAAGTAAGTAAAGAAAAAATTGATATTTATGGATATATTTCCTTCTACTAATATACATACTTTCTTGAACTGGTAATTCATTGTTACATATTTTAAATCCTCCCTGATATTCTGCTGAGCACATGGCAATGTTCTCTTTTGCTTCGTTTTATATTCCTTTTCTATCTGTCAGGTCAAACTGAGACATATACTTTAGAAAATCTATTTATTTAATGTGGCTTTCTCAGATACATAAGTTAAAATGTTTTATGCAGTCCTCTTAGATGTTGATCTAAGTCAGGTGGCTGTGCCTTGCCAAAACAGGTATATTAATTTATCTAAAAGTTATGTATGTATATATGCATATCTGTATTGTTCTGCTCATACATCATGTATTATAAAACAGATACAAAAATAGTAAGGATAAATAAAGAAGGATGAGAAAAGATGAAATAATATTTTCAAGATGTTTTAAAATTTTTTCTGTTAAAAGCTTATAAGCCTTTTTGTTCTTGTTAACGTATTAATAAAAATAGTAAGGGTAAAACAGAGATAAATAATAATTATTTGTTAGTAATTATTCATTCAGCTAATGTGATCAGCACAGGTGGCCAAATACTGGAATTTAAAAAAAATTTTTTTAATAATTTTTTATTGATAGAATGCATGCCAGGGTAATTTTTTTTACAGCATTATCCCTTGCATTCACTTCTGTTCCGATTTTTCCCCTCCCTCCCTCCACCCCTTCCCCCAGATGGCAAGAGTCCTTTACATGTTGAATGGGTTGCAGTATATCCTAGATACAATATATGTGTGCAGAACCAAACAGTTTTCTTGTTGCACAGGGAGAATTGAATTCAGAAGGTATAAATAACCCGGGAAGAAAAACAAAAATGCAAGCAGTTTATATTCATTTCCCAGTGTTCTTTCTTTGGGTATAGCTGCTTCTGTCCATCATTGATCAATTAAGGCTCTCTTTATCAAAGAGGTCCACTTCCATCAGAATACATCCTCAAACAGTATCATTGTTGAGGTATATAATGATCTCCTGGTTCTGCTCATTTCACTCAGCATCAGTTCATGTAAGTCTCGCCAGTCCTCTCTGTATTCATCCTGCTGGTCGTTCCTTACAGAACAATAATATTCCATAACATTCATATACCACAATTTACTCAACCATTCTCCAATTGATGGACATCCTTTCATTTTCCAGCTTCTAGCCACTACAAACAGGGCTGCCACAAACATTTTAGCACATACAGGTCCCTTTCCTTTCTTTAAATACTGGAATTTTGAAAGCTACATAATGGCAATGATATTATTAGTTCATGACAGTTAAGATAACAACTCTTCCTTAGAATAATGTGGCTATTTAATATGAAATGAAAAAATATGAAAAAGTAAATTGGTTCTGATTTTAATTCAGCAGAAAGTTTTCACTGTAAATCAATTCTTCTGTCTTTCTGTGATTCTGCTTAATGTATGCTTGTCATATCTGAATTTCTTATTGTTTTTGAAAGCACGAGGGATAGCAAAAAGGACAACTTTGGCTGGATTGAAGAGTTGGAGGGGGAAAAAGGAATTTGGCCACAAAAGTAGATTGAGGACAAGTGTTAAAAGATTTTAAATGCCCTAAAGAGGAGTCTATATTTGATCCCAGAATTCATAGATAATATTGAGAAGGAAGATGAGCTGGTTAGACTTTGGCTTTTGAAAAATCACTGTAGCAAGTATATGGAAAATGGATTGGAATGGGGAAAGACTATAGTCTGAGAGACCCATTAGGGGGTCATTGCCAAAGTCATTTGAGAAATGAAGAGGGCTCAAACTAGGATGGTACCTGGGTGGACGGAGAAAAGAAATAGATCCAAGAGATGCACAGGTTAAAATGACAAGATTTTGCAAATGATTGGATATATAAAATGAGAGAAAGCAAGTCATTGAGGAAGATACCAAGGTTGCAAGTTTGGGTGGCCAGAAAAATGGTAGTTGCTCTTACTAGAGATAGAGAAGTTTGGGAGAAGGATGTATTAGGGGTAGGAAATAAGTTCATGAGATCTGTGATGTCTTGCCCTCCTATATTAATCACTATATCAATCACCTACATTAAAAGCAGGGAAATGAGACTCTTGTTCATAAGTCAGTCCTTCGGAGCACAGAACCAACTCCATAGTGATTGTTCCAAAATCCTGAGGCCAGAAATATTTTGGAGAGTTGGAACTGGGTGTGTCAGAGTGAGTGTATATGTAATTTCCCCATTGATATCTGAGTAGCCATTGCTATGGGAACCTGGATTGCAATTGGGTCATAACTTCTACTTCCCTCAGGGCCTGAGACCTGATGCAGAAGAGGGGAAGTTAGAAGCATGCACAATATTAAGAGAGGTCAGGGTGGAGTAGGGTGGGGTGATAAGGTATAAGGATATGTTTATTGCATTGCATTGCATTGCAGTTAAATCCCATGAGTGGGCATTGATAAGAGAGTGGCAAACATGCCATCTTCCAACCCACTGCTTGGTTGATCACATATCCTTTAAGTTCACCCACTGCCAACTTTGGATGCCATCTGATAAGGCACGTTTAGCCTAAATCATGCATTATCTCATGACAGCTCTTGTATTGTTTTGTTATTGTCCAACTTCTTTGTTATTCACCTAAGTTTGGGGTTTCAAGAAACAGTGATGTGGCCTCCTTAAGCTAACCACAACCTTGACTGAAAAATAGACAAACTACTTGGGCTGCCCAAGTCAAGCTTCACACAGCTAGTAGGGATCTGAGACCAGATTGCACAACCAATATCTTGCACATTTTTGTGACCTTTCTGCCGTATTTCCTGGTTTAGTTCCTTCTTTACAGCGAGTTAGTTTAATTTGGCTTTTATTCAAAACAATAATGGCAGATGGGGAAGTCTGCCATCTAGCAAGGAAAAGTGGAATAACTCTCTGGCAATAAAAATTTCAAGCCAAACAAGAGCCTTAGAGGCAATCTCTAGTGTTAGCTAATCTTCCAAAGGTTTATTTTCATATGTGAAGCAGTATTGAAAATTGGAGAACATATTAGTTCTGGAATCAAAAGACCTGAGTTCTTCTCCATCCTCAGGCACTTACTAGTAACTTTGGTTGCCCTAGTAACCAAGATAACTTTGGGAAATTCCTTAATAATGAAAGAAAAAGCATCCAAAAACAACTGATGGGGCAGTGGATAGAGTGCTGAGCCTGGAATCAGGAAGACAGCTCAAATCTGACCTCAGACATTAATTAGTTGTGTTACCCTGGATAAGTCACTTAATCTGTTTGCCTCAATTTCCTCAACTATAAAAATAACAACAAGGGTAATAATTTTGTTTTCTTTCTCATTTTTTTCCTTTTTGATCTGATTTTTCTTGTGCACCATGATAATTATGGAAATGTGAATAAAAGAATTGTACGTTTTTAAAATATTTTGGATTACTTGATGTCTAAGGAAGGGGTGGGCAGAAGAGAGGGAGAAAAAATTTTGGAACACAAAGTTTTACAAGGGTAAATGTTGAAAATTATATTTTGAAAATAAAAAGATTTATTAAAAAAAGAAATGAAGCTTGCCCCAAATTACACTGCTAATATGTGTCTGAGTCTGCATTTGAACTCATATTTTCCTGATTGCAGTCTAATCACTTTATTAATGCCACTTAGGCAACATTTATATAGCACTTTAAGGTTGTTAAGAATTTTATAAATAAGTCATTCTAAAAATTTTAGGAGTTAGGCGCTATTATCATCCCCATTTAATAGTTGAGAAACCATTAAAAGATTTGTTACAGACACATAGTTAATGGCTGAGGTTGGCTTTGAATTCCTGCTTTCCTACCTCTAGATCCAGCACTTGATCCATTGAGTCATCTACCTTCAGGGGATTTATGGAGACAGATTGATTAGGTTCCAGAGCCACTTGCTAAATTTATTGCGGACAAGAAATTGGCATGTTTACAAATCAGGGTTTGATTTATATTTTGTTGATGCTCTAGACAAGAAAATGATGAAAGAAATGCTAATGAGGAAAATTTTTAAAAAATTATTTATTGAACTAAATACAAAATAAGAAAAAACAGAATAGAAAAAAGAAAAACAGAAAAGAAAAACCAAAAAATTGTCATGTTCTATGCAGAACACCAGGAAGGATTCAAAACACACAACAAGTTTCCATTTCAAGAAAGTATATATAATAGTAGAAGACATTATATTCCTGAGTATTCATTTTTCCTTTGCTTCCTTGTAGGTTATTCTTTTGTTCTCTGCTGCACACTTTTTGATTTATTCTTTTTCCTTCTTTAATTACTCCACTGCCCCTAAGCAGGCTACAGTTAAGGATATATATATATCCTTAACTGTATATATACATATATATATATGATACACATACACACATATATATTTCCACACATCTGTATACACACATACATAGATCTACATGTATTAATTTTCAAAATCTATTGTACATTCATTTTTTGAGAACTGTTTTTAAACATTGAACAGTACATCCCTGACAATCACAGCCAAAGTTCATCCTTCCTAATTTTAAATTTAGCTCCTCAAATTTCAAATCCTTTTCTTAAACACCATTATTTTAACCAGATGTTAACATCCTAAATCTACCTTTCTTTTCTGAAACTCCCATATTCAATCAGCATTAGTGATTAAAAAACAAAATACCAAAACCAAAAGCACAACTACAGCTGTCTTCAGTCTTTTTCCTAGACTTTCATATTTCCCAGTATTACTTTCTAGGTTCCTTTTGGTGATGTAATTAGTCCCCATATGAATCACCAGAAATGAATAGTGTCTGTAGGTTTGACAGATCTCAGGAAGCTTGCAGTCACATTCCAGATCCATCCTCCAGAAAAACATAGACCTCTTTACTGCTAATGATACATTGACATATGGCTGAATCATTGCCATTTAAGTATGCTGACAGATAATTGCCCATTCCTCTCTTCTTTCTTTTATGAGTACTGAGTCAATTCCAAATCACAAGAATTGACCGTTTTTATGACAGAGGCAGGATTCTAACCCAACCCCCTTTTCCAAATCTAATGTGTTTTGTTTTTTTTTTCCCTCTGTACAAATGTCACATTCTCTCATTACAGGGAATCAAGCTATATTTTTTCTGTAACTGTTCCTCAGGACATTTCACCTGGTTCAAGCTTTATTACTTCCTATCTGTGTGACTAAACTCAGATCATGTAATTCCCCTAGACATGAGTTTCATCAGTTGTAAAATGCAAGGGTTGGACTAAGTCATCTTCAAAATTCCTTCCAGTTATTTGCCTATTTGAGTGATAGCATTGAGTGATTTTGTGATTATTGGGAGAATGGTTTTAAAATGAAATACTTACAATTGAATTTAAGCTGTTATCAAGTTTGTCACCTTAATTTTCAGAAAATATACTAGTTAGGATTAGTCCACAGTCAACTGAACGTAACAAACATGGGATAGGTATGTGTGTATGTGTCAATGTGTTTGTGTGTGTGTTTGTGTGTTGGGAGGTGGAAGGAACTCCAGGAGGAAGGGCCCATACTTAAAAGAAAGTAGGAGGACTCTCATAATAAACCTCACATTTTGCCTACAGTTGGCTATCATTCTAGATCTCAAAACTGTCTAGTGCATTTCCATGAGCATACATCAGTATGTCAAAGTATTTATTTTTCTGTTGGTATGAGAACTCCCTCCATCTGTGGAGATTACATCCTGTCTATACCTTAGTTATAGATTTTGTTGTCATGTCTGACTCTTTGTGACCTTATTTGAGGTTTTCTTGGAGAACATATTAAAATTGTTTGCCATTTTCTTCTCCAGATAATTTTACAAGTGAGGAAATGGAGGCAAACAGGGTTAAATGACTTGCCCAGCTAATAAGTGTCAGAAGACTTGAACTACTCTATCATCTATGCCATTCTGTTTGTCATAGCAGTATGAACAGTGCATAGCAATTACATGTATATAATTATAGTATAATTCTATAATTAAAATATTTAATTGATTTTTATGTGGTATATTTGGCACCAGTGCCATGGATTGCTGTCCTGTACCTTAAACTATCTCTCTATAGATATTATTGAGGCAAAATCTTGTGTTCCTTAATTTTATTAACTTATTGATTGTAACTTATTTGCCTCTGCCTTTCCTATTTTCTATTCCTATTGTAGAGGAATGATGGCATATTGGGTTTAAGTCATAAACACTGGCCATCTTGTGTTCAGGGATCTGAGAGGAAGTGGTGAGGAGAGGAGAGACAAGGGAAGAGAAACCCACAGTCCGCACATGAACTCTGATGTGTCTCATAGGCAAATATGATGTATAGTCTCTGGGGAGCATAACCCATAAGGAACACATTTGAGCATATGTCAGAGATCAGGCTGGAGAATATGTATAATCTTGTCTCAGCATCTCAACTGGAAGAACAATTTCAATTGCATATTCCATTTATGGTAGGTCAATGATATGGTCTTCAGCTAAGTAGCCTATTGGATATGGAATCAAGAAGACATGAGTTCATTTCTAAGATACTGGGAAAGTTTTTTAAATTCTGTCTGGCTCAGTTTCCGCTTATCTTAAAAAGAGAATGATAACATCACCCAAGATACAGGATTATTATGAGACTAAAATAAAAATAATATGTACAGAATGCTTTGTAAATCTTAAAGTGCTATAATGCTAGCTATTATTATTCTATTTTTCTAATTATAATAGGACTATGGAACCTGACTATAGTTAAAAAAAAACTGGAAGAAAAAGAAAGATAAACAACTACTGAAACTAACTGATCCACTTCTATTTGTGTGTGTGTGTGTGTGTGTGTGTGTGTGTGTGTGTTGGGAATGAAAGAGGGAATAGACAATAATGAAAACTCACATTGATTCAGCATTTTTCAATTTTCAAAGCATTTTTCTTATAACCATCCTATAAAGCAAAGGTTCTTAACCTGAGGCTTTATGAGCCTCAGGTTTTGTTTTGTTTTGTTTTTCAAAAAACAAACAAAAAAATCAAACCCACATCACATGTTGATAATGACTGCATTTTAACATAATTGATTTTCTTCATAAGCTTGTATATTTTATGCATTTAAAAACATTCATCTGAGGAGTCCAGAGATTACCAAGGGCATCTCATACACACACGTGCGCACACACACACACACACACACACACTAAGAAGACCTATAAATAACACAACTATTATTTTACAGATTTAAAAAACTGAAACTCAAAGATCTTGATTTATCAAAGTTCCTATAGTTAAGAAATTCCAGAATCAGAATTTGAATCCAAGATTTTTAAAAATTTATTTAATTTTTAGTTTATGGAATTAAACATTTCCATAGCACAGTATAATATAGAGAAGATAGATTTCATATGAAATTTGCAAATCTATTATGTACAATTTGATATTCCTTTTAAATATATAATAAAGTTATTATGTACATTTCTTTTTTCCCTTTTTTTCTTTCCTCCTTTCTTCCCTTCCCCAACTTAAAGATGGCTCTCATTAAACACAAATAAGTATATATGTGTAAAACCATTCCATACATATTTCTGTTAGCCATTTCTTTTTTGGATGAGAATAGTGTCTTCTCTCATATTTGCTTTGCTTAAGTATTTATAATAGTAAAAATAACTTATCTACTCAAAGTTGTTCTTAAAACAATATGGCTATCACTGTCACTGTCACTGTAAGACTTGAATCCAAATCTTTTGACCTCAGTCCTAGCTCCTTTTACTACAATACAGGTAACTTATGTATATATACTTTGAATGTTTTAAGATTGCAGAATTTAATATTATGATTAAGATCATTTAATCTTCATGACAACCCTGTGAGGCAAGTAGTAAAAGCATTATCACCTCCATATTGTAGATAAAGAAATTAAAGCTCAGAAAAATACAATTCCTTGTCTAGAGTCAGCCAGCTGGGAAAAAGTAGAGCTGGGTTTTCTGATTGCAAATCTGGTGGTCTTTCCATTAGAAAAGAAAGCCAAAACAATGCTGAGTCTTTAAATGGGTATATTTTCCCTAATTTTAATGGATTCCAGAAAATTTTAGCATATTGGGAAACGAAGATGTTCTTAGCCTGATAGTCTCATTCATATCACCTTCCTTCTCACCTCCTTCCATGTAAACCTGGTTTTGTTCTTTTATTCTAAATATTCACAGAGCACAAGGACTACATTGCTTCTGTCTAATTTTGTGAGCTACAGGACATGCATGGTTTAGCATGCACCATGGGTCTAGAAAGGCGTCACTTCCAAATAGGAAGTGGTAATTCAGCAATTTACTTTTAGACAATCTTGGCCTTTTGGCTGTGTTTTTCTATGACTCTATTTTAATTCACATCTTGTTAACAGGATGAAATTGATGATGAGTGTGCCTGAACTATCCCAGAGAGGAATATAACCAGAGGATAGTTTTAGAATTCTAGAGATATTCACAGGTGAGTAATTGGGAGATCAATGAAAAAGCAGAATGCAAGAGTACCAAACTTTTAAAAAATTAATTTTTTTTTTTTGCAAAAGAAGGGGGTGTCAGAAATGGGATTCTTTTAAGCAAAATACTGGGTTATTGAGATATTGGTGGGATGAAATAGTTTCAGATATATAATGTGTCTGTCTGTGCCTTCTATAAAAATATAATTAATAGATAATTTGCAAGAAAGTACTAGACTTTATACAAAAAGCTCAGTTTTGTTAAAAATACTTAGATGTTGATTTTATTTTAATTGATTTTAAGCAGAGCTTGCATGAGATTATGTGTGTTTATAAAAATATTTTATGGACTCTTTCTTGAAAAAAAAATGTGTATTTTGATCAACTTTTCTACCTCCAAACAACAACAATGATTGCTAAAAGTCAATTCTTCAAATTTGTTAAGCTATAATTTTAGATATATAAAAAAATAACAACAATGAATCTATAAATTAGAATAAGGAGTTCTATTTTTATCTCTTACAAACTGGAGATCAAGCTAATATGTTCAAGGGACCATGGACTAGAAGAAATAGCACATCATTGCTAAACGATGAAAGTTTTTTTAGAGATAATATCCTGTGATTAAATAAGGAAATTAAACCAAAATAAGATTGCTTGCCCAACCTATAGGAATTTTCTTTAACACAGAGTGAAAAACAACTCTTGTCCAAGTCAGTACCATTTAGAAACATAGAAAAAGAGAGCCCTAAACAAAGCTATTTCTAAAATATTTGAAATATATAATGTCTACAAATAAAAAAAATAAAAAAGAAGTATCAATTTGTCCATCAAGAGGAACAAAGAGAAAAAAGTCACCGGGGAAAAACCTTTTGGTTGATTTCTCAACTACTTCTTTTGAAAAGAAAAAGGAAGGTGGTTAACACTTCAATTCCAGGCTTTCTGCCTTTATTTTTTTAATACCTCCTAGTCAGTAAAATGAAACAATTAGACTAAAACAATCTCTCTAAGACTTTCTGTAGCTACAAGGGTCTTTGCTTATGCCTCTAAACATATCAAAGTGTCTAAAGGAAATAAACATTCACTTGCATGCTGAATTTATAAATCTAAAGACTTTTTTTTTCCTCCTGTGAACATATGTTGGCATGTAAGCTGTGTTTTCTTCATGATGAGCTATTTGCTTATGCTCATTGTGAATACTACAAGGCCTGATGACCAGAGACTGGGTAGATTATGAAATTTGTAGTAGAAAAATCAGGGAATTTGGAATGTAATCCCAAATTATCAAATCCCAGCTCTATCATCAACAGTAGGACCTTGAGTTAGACACACAGAAGCTTAGCTTCTGCAACTGTCAAAAAAGGGTTTATATAAATAATTAATATTCTTTTCAACTATGAAATTGTATGACCCATAAAAGGATGACAGTATCATATCATGAACATTTCCTGTTTTTAGTTTTATTTTGTTTCCAGCTAAAGGAAACTGGAGTCAACTGGGGGTTTAAAGGAGATTCTTACTTGGTTATAGTCTTAATTTTCCTTCTCACTGGGAAAGAGTTTTGGGATTCAGGTAAATAAGAGAGGTAGAGCAATCTAATCTACCCCATCTGGCTTGAAGTAAATTCCTAGAAAAGAATTTAGCAAAACATCTGAGTGGAATAACTGTGATTAATAGTAAAGGTTTCCATTAGGTTAGTTACACAAAAGTCCCATCTTCAAAAAAACTTCTTCCAGGATTAAATTCAAATGAAACTAGCACTTATTTTTTGATACCAAGTCATGGTGTTGATTTTTCCATCATTTAGCAATTCAAAATCTAAAAGATATTCACTTTCCCTAGAAATTTCACAGCATTTCAATTTTATCAGTGGAAGGAAAGCAAATTAGGATAAAAAAATTACAATAAGGGAATGTGCCATGATCACATATAGTTCCAGTTTCTTCTTTCATCTTAGAAAACTGATATGGTTTTGCAAAATTACCCTATAATTGCAATATTCTTTTAGATTTTGTATATTCTAGTCATTGATAAATAATTATTTAGATAAATGATCTTAATATCTAGCTCACCCCTAATATTATCAGACAGTACCACCCCTGGGCAAAAGTAGGTTAATACAAAGAAGAGAAATATATTGAATGCAATTTAATTTTAAAAGTACTATTCTTACTGATAGTTGTATCTGGCTTGAGTAATGACATGTTGTTTTAAAAATTCTTCAGTCAATCAATCAATAAACATTTAAGTCCCAATTATGTACAGTACACTGTGTTAAATACTGAGGATAAAAAGAGAGGCAAACGACAGTCCCTCCCCCTCAAGGAGCTCACAATATAATTGGAAAATAATATATATATAAAATTTGTGGAGAAGAGTGAGTACAAATTTATAGAATGTAAATTCTTAACTGTGATTTTTCACTGTATGTCCTTTAAACTCTTGTGGTTTTAGTTTTTTCATTCACATAAAGTAGGGGAACTACAAAAGTTGGTTTCCCTTTGACTGAATATATGAATCTATAAAATCTACAGGATATTACATGTGTGCAGCATACATGCCAGGGAATATGCATTTCTTCCTCCCTCCCTCCTTTCCTTCATTTTGTCCCACTCTCCCTCCTTTTCTTTCCTTCCTTCCTTCCTTCCTTCCTTCCTTCCTTCCTTCCTTCCTTCCTTCCTTCCTTCCTTCTTTCCTTCCTTCCTTCCCTCCCTCCCTCCCTCCTTTTTCCTCTCTCTCTCTCTCTCTCTCTTTCTTTCTCTCTCTCTCTCTCTCTCTCTCTCTCTCTCTCTCTCTCTCTCTCTCTCTCTCTCTCTCTCTCTCTCTCTCTCTCTCTCAGCAATTGGGGTTAAATGACTTGCACAGGGTAAAACAGATAATGGAAGTTAAGTGTTTAAGGCCACATTTGAATTCAGATCCTTCTAACTCCTGGGCTGGTGCTTTACCCACTGTATCCCCCAAATATTCATTTCTGACTGGCCTGGCATCTTTTTATATCTATCCATGCATAGAGCTTGAAATATAGTGTTGTATTTTTGTGTAGTAATTATATAGATGAGCAGATGGCAAATTTAGGAGCAGCAAGTAGAAGGCTTGATAACAGGAAAGGCATTTTAACAGCTAAGATTATTTTAAAATACAATACATTACATAGATATTTTGAAGAAATTAGAGGATTCTCCTTCTTTGGAAGCCTTAAAACAAAATCTGAAAGACCTTTTGTCTAAAATGTTGGTAATGAAACTGAGTTGAAGGAGCCAATGTGGAGTGGACTCATTCTCTGCCAACACTGAAATTCTGTGATTCTGTAAAATTCTGAAGACAGAACACAATTTCTCCTTGTTTCTTCCCCTCTAAATAATTCCTTTCAGAGGTTTCCTATGGATTCTCTCAGCCCTGTGAACAAGCAGCTGCTGCTACTACTACTACTACTACTACTACTACAGTAATGCTGGAGAAACTGAGGCAAGATAGAGTTCAGAGAATTTTTAATATTTTATTTGGATTTCTGAGAGGGAGAGATTTTCTGGAACCAAAGGATCCATTTTGATCCCATAGCTGAGGTCTCAAAGCATTCAGCAGCAGCAGCCTTAGCATCAGCACTGAATGTAAGATTTCAATGAAATATATATGGCTCTGAGCCATCAGGGAAGTAAAGGGGGTAGAGTCAGCATTGGTAAATGGTGGAAATTTCCAGAAACGGACCATCAATCTGCTATTGACAAGGTGTTGTAGGACCATAAATTCTTGATAATTAGGAGGACTTAGGAGCCAGGATGTCTGCACTCCCCCTTATCTTGAGATTACACACTTACAGTTTATAATCTTAGAGTAGCCAGCCCTAAGTTATATCAATCCTAATGGTCAGGAGGTGGGGTTGCAACCAGGGGGATTGAGGCAGAAGAATTCAAGTAACTGAGGCAGAACAATTTAGGCAAACTGAGGTAGAACAATTTTGGAAACTGAGGCAGTACAATAAAAGGGAACTGTGGCACAACACGACTACTGCTCCTATTACTACTACTGTCCCCATTTTATAGATGAGAAAACTAGATGAAAAAAAGGTTCTGCTATTGTAAACATAATTTCAAAGGTATGAATGAATGAAAGGATATGTTATTCTTCCCTGCATACTTGAATAACTTATTTTGATGTCTTGGTACTATAAAACAGAGTAATGTGTTTAAGTGGATAAAGGAGGAAAGGAAGATGCGGCTTAGTCACATCTTAATTTCTGTGATCAAAATACAGCCCTTTGGAAATCCTTTATTAGTGTAGGTGGGGGAGAGTTTATCTGTGTCACAGACATAGGAAGCCAAATACATTAAGTCAGACAGTGGTTTGACTAATACTCTTGTGGATATGTCTGTATAGCTAGTTAGCAAGCCAACTGTTGCTTAAAACCAAGTGAACAGGATGAACAAAACTATTCAAATTGTTATCAGCTCCATATTTTTTTAATAATAACTTTTTATTTTCAAAATACATGGAAAGATATTTTTTACATTCACCTTTGCAAAACTTTTGTTCCAAATTTTTCTCCTTCCCTTCTCCCTACTCCTTCCCTGTCCATATTCTTTTCTCTGCATATTTTTAATAACACAATAATAAGATACATTTATGTAATACTTTAAAGTTTGTAAAATGTTACACATGCTATTTCATTTGATCTTTACAAAAATTCTATGAAATAAGTGCTATTATTATTCTCATTTTATGGATGAGAAAATAGTCTAAAAAAAGGTTAGATGATTTGCTCATGATCTTTCTAAAGAAGGATTTCTGACTTGGTGTGTTAGTGAAGTCCTTTACAATAACCCTGTGAAGTTGGTACTATTACTACTACTACTACTACTACTACTACTACCGCCACCACCACTACTACTACTACTCCCATTTTATAAATGGGACTGAGGCTGAATGAGGTTAAGTGATTCTATCTAAAGCGATATTCAAACTTTTGCTAGTCAGTGAAGCACGTAGGGAATTTATAATTGGAGACTAGGCAATTAACAATTCTAATCTTGTGCTGATTGACATTTATTGAAGTCCTCTAGCATAAGAGTATGGTTAGGATAGAATAGACTTTGAAATTGAATTGTTGAAATAATCTATGGGGATGACTTTTCATTTGGAACAATGCTGCTTCGTGCATTTAAAAGGATTGCAATGATCCCCATAAGGGCAGCTAGGCTGCACAGTGGACAGAATGCTAGGACTGGAGTCAGGAAGATTCATTTTCTTGAGTTCAAATCTAGCCTCAGACATTTGCTAGCTGTATGATCCTGTGCTAATCACTTAACCTTGTTTTCCTCAGTTTCCTCATCTGTAAAATGAACTGGAAAAAGAAATGGCAAATCACTCTAGTATCTCTGCCAAGAAAACTCCAAATAAAGTTACAAAGAGTCTGACACAACTGAAATGATTGAAGAACAACAACAACAACAAAAATGATACTGTAAAGTTAATGGACCCTTTAGGGAGTGACTTAGTCCCTTGAGTATTAATGAAATACTGGTCATAACCAATTTTAGCCAATACAGCTGAATTCTAGAAAAGAGGAAGAAAGAGTCAGAACACAAATGAACAAGCTTAGAAATATCTTTCTAAAATTTGTTATCTTTCTAAAGCTTCTCTAGATTCTCTCTTGGAAAATTTTTTTAAAAAGTCCACCTCAAATTAATATTCTGTGTTCCCCATTTCTCCTCCCACATCCTACCATTGTCATTGAAAAACAGCTGTGGAAAATATGATATTTTGCGATTCAATGTCAATAATATCATTCTTCATTTATACAGTACTTTAGATCTGCAAAGTAGTTCACACATTCATTATCTCATTTATGCCTCTCAATCACACTGGGAAATGGGTTCTATTGTTAGCCCTTTTATGAGAAGATAACATTCTCAAATACTTAGTTTGAGGATCCCAGACTTGGAACCATCCTTTAGGGGAGCTAGGTTTCAAAGAAGGAAATGACATTATGAGTGGATTTCTTTCTTTCTTTCTTTCTTTCTTTCTTTCTTTCTTTCTTTCTTTCTTTCTTTCTTTCTTTCTTTCTTTCTTTCTTTCTTTCTTTCTTTCATTTTTTTGAAATACATTTCACTTTATCTCTTTTTTTTTATTATTTTTATTGACAGAACATATGCCTGGGTAATTTTTTTACAACATTACAACAATTTTACAACAATATTTTACAACATTGAACTCTCTTCTGTTCCAACTTTTCTCTTCCCTTCCTCCATCCCTTCCCCCATATGGCAAGCAGTCCTATACATGTTAAATATGTCACAGTATATCCTAGATACAGTATATCTGTGCAGAACCAAACAGTTCTCTTGTTGCACAGAGAGAATTACATTCAGAAGGTAAAAATAACCCAGGAAGAAAAACAAAAATGCAGTTTATACTCATTTCCCAGTGTTCCTTCTCTGGGTGTAGCTGCTTCTATCCATCATTGATCAATTGGAACTGAGATAGATCTTCTCTTTGTTGAAGAAATCCACTTCCATCAGAATATATCCTCATACAGTATCGTTGTTGAAGTATATAATGCTCTCCTAGTTCTGCTCATTTCACTCAGCATCAATTCATGTAAGTCTCTCCAAACCTCTCTGTTTTCATCCTGCTGGTCATTTCTTACAGAACAATAATATTCTATAACATTCATATACCACAATTTACCCAACCATTCTCCAATTTATGGGCATCCATTCATTTTCCAATTTCTAGCCATTACAAAAAGGGCTGCCACAGACATTTTGGCACATACAGGTCCCTTTCCCTTCTTTAATATTTCTTTGGGATATAAGCCCAGTAGTAGCACTGTTGGATCAAAGGGTATGCACAGTTCGATAACTTTTTGGGCATAATTCCAGATTGCTCTCCAGAATGGTTGGATTTGTTCACAACACTACCAACAATGCATCAATGTTTCAGTTTTCCTGCATCCCCATCCAACATTCATCATTATTTTTTCCTGTCATCTTAGCCAATCTGACAGGTGTGTAGTAGTACCTCAAAGTTGTCTTAATTTGCATTTCTCTGATCAATAGTGATTTGGAGCACTGTTTCATATGAGTGGAAATAGTTTCAATTTCATCATCTGAAAATTGTTTATATCCTTTGACCATTTATCAATTGGAGAATGGCTTGATTTCTTATAAATTAGAGTCAATTATGAGTGGATTTCTTACTGTGAAATATATTATACATGATTTATGGCTGACAGTATGATTTTATACTAGGATCCTTTTTCATTTCTTTATTTTAGTTGAGCTCTATAGTTTTATCAGTGTGGGTCCAGTGAGAAATCTTCCTCTGGTGATAGAGAATGGCAACTCATCTATGTAACTGTTTGGTTAGTTGGATCCTAAAAGATTAGGTGACTTGAACATGGTCATACAGTTAGAGGACAAGATAATTTGAACTCACTTTTTGATATAATTCCAGCCATTTACCCACTGCCTCATTCCTTCTCATGCCAGTCATAACTTCTGCTTTATTATTGACGATATTGATCTCAGTTATTTTATCTGTAAAATAGGAATAATAATACCACCTATCTCCTAGGGTTGTGGTAAGGATCAAATGATATAATATAATAATATCAAATAATATAATTTTTGCAATCCTTAAAGTGTTATATAAATGCTAGCCATTATCATTGCTGGAAAAAAAGTCAATGAAACTTAACAATATATGGAGAAATAAGTTTGCATTCTAACAAAGGGAGATTGAATATATGGGCAATGGTAGACAAGAAGGCAGTTTTGATCTAGAAAGTTAGGGATGGTAAATGAAATTATAAAGGAATTGATTAATATAAGAAATAATGTTGAATTGTTTATGGTTCCCAGGAGCTAAAAATGGAAAAAGAAATAGTGATGAAGGGTGGATAGTGATACACTAATGCTGCAGCAGGACCAAGAAGATAGCTAGAATGGATAGATGAATGGATGGATGGATGGATGGATGGGATGGGAAACGTGATATGGTCTCATCTAGGACTGACTAGATATAGCAGACTAGTGAACAAGTCAATTTAAATCAACAAGAATTTATTAAATGCTTACTATAGGCTAAGCAAAAAGGGATAAAATGAAATGTAAAAAGAAACAAATACCTAGCCTGTCACTGTACTTAAAGAACTCAGTTTCCTGGGGAAGATCATAAATAATTATATGTAAATAAGATATATGGGAGATAAACTGAAGAGGGAAGGAATGAACATTAAATGAGATTGGTAAAGTCTTCTTGAAGCAGGTAGGAGTTTACCTGGACCTTGATGAAGCTGAGGCAGGAGAACATTCCAGTGAAAATAAATGGAATCAGGAGATGAAATATCATGTGGAAGAAACAATGAGGTGACCAGTATTGAGTACACATAGTGCATAGTTCTCTATGGGCCTGGAGCCAGAAAGACTCATTTTCTTAAGTTAAAATTTGGCCTCAAACACTTACTAGCTGTGTGATTCTGGGCAAGTCACTTTAAACTGTTTGCCTCACTTTCCTCATCTGCAAAATGAGCTGGAGAAGGAAATGGTAAACCATTCCAGTCTTTGTTAAGAAAACCTCAAATGGGGCCACTAAGAGTCAGATACAACTAAAAAATAAATAAACAATAATAAAATGAAAAAATTGAATAAGATTATTTCTTATATTTATAAAGCTTTTTATTTTCTTTTTTTTAAAAATTATTAGAGCTTTTTATTTATAAGATATATGCATGGGTAATTTTTCAGCATTGACAATCGCAAAACCTTTTCTTCCAATTTTTCCCCTCTTTCCCTCTATCCCATTCCCCAGATGGCAGGTAGACCAATGTATGTTAAATATGTTAAAATATATGTTAAATACAATATATGTATACATAGCCATACAGTTATTTTGTTGCACAAGAAGAATCAGACTTTGAAATAATGTACAATTAACCTGTGAAGGAAATCAAAAACACAAGTGGACAAATAGAGGTATTGGGAATTCTATGTAGTGGTTTACACTCATTTCCCAGAATTCTTTCACTGTGTGTAGCTGGTTCTATTCATTATTGAACAAATGGAACTGATTTGGTTTATTTCATTGTTGAAGAGAGTCACATCCATCAGAATTGATCATCATATAGTATTGTTGTTGAAGTATATAATGATCTCCTGGTCCTACTCATTTCACTCAGTATTTGTTCATGTAAGTCTCTCCATGTCTCTGAAATCATCCTGCTGGTCATTTCTTACAGAACAATAACATTCCATAACATTCACATACCACAATTTATTCAGCCATTCTCCAATTGATGGGCATCCACTCAGTTTCCAGTTTCTAGCCATTACAAAGAGGACTGCCACAAACATTTTGGCACATACAGGTCCCTTTTCCTTCTTTAAGATCTCTTTGGGATATAAACCCAGTAATAATACTGCTGGATCAAAGGGTATGCAAAGTTTGATAATTTTTTGAGCATAGTTCCAAATCACTCTCCAGAATGGCTGGATGTATTCACAATTCCACCAACAATATATCAGTGTCCCAGTTTTCCCACATCCCCTCCAACATTCTGCATTATCTTTTCCTGTTATCCTAGCCAATCTGAGAGGTGTGTAGTGGTATCTCAGAGTTGTCTTAATTTGCATTTCTCTGATTAATAATATCTTGGAGCATCTTTTCATATGGCTAGAAATAGTTTCCATTTCTTCATCTGAGAATTGCCTGTTTGTGATGATCGTGTATTTAAAATCAGCCTGAATCAGGAATTCAGTTTAAGAGGAAAATCTTCAATCTTTATTGAAGTGAAGAGGTGAAAAAGGATTGCAATAGCAATATGGGCAAGAAAGATTGCGATAGCAATATAGGCAGCTGTGACAGGAAGCCAGCTAGCAGAGGGGGATTGGAGATAAAAGACCATCGCAATGGCAATGCGAGCAGCTGTGTCAAGATGCCAGACAGCAGTCTCTCCTTCCGCTTCCCTTCCCACTCCCTTGCCTCCACCCACCAAAAACGTCATTTCCTATACAACACATCAGGACTTGCACAAAGAGTGGGTGGGGGCCATTCTTTCTCCAAGCTCATATATTAATAGAGTATGGTCCAATTACTATTTAGCCTCATGTGCTTGAGACCTCAGTGCATCAATTCAAGCCTCAGCCTATTACATCTCCCGCTTTCTTTTATTTTAGAACACAGGTGGTCATGCCATCCTTGACTCCTCAGGGAGGTCAGAGCTCCCAAGGGGAGGTGATCACACCCTCCCTGACTTCTCAGAAAAGGAGGTGAAAGCACCGCAAAGGAGTCCAGTACCCAATTAGCCAGAAAGCCATATGATGGGAGAAGAGGATTACACAATCAACCAGCCAGGAAGCAACCTGATGGCAGAAAAGAATTACAATTGGGGAGAATAGAGCTGTATGCAGCTGGGACAACTGAGATACCCTCTGGAGAGGCGAAATCTGTTCCTCTCCAGCCTTTGGATCCCTTATCTCCAGGCATAGTAGGCTTGACCATTTCACCTCCTTTTTATACGTACAAAACAGTGTCCATCCACACACTGATGTGGGAAACTGGGGAATGTGTAGATAATATCCCAGTCACTAATACAGGTAGACAATGTGTGACTTATCACCCAGGAGAAATAGTAGCATCAGGTTTACTCATACAGAATCCTAATAAGCAGCCTGTGATAGTCACCCAGATTCTGACTCCAGACCACAAAATCCAGGAATATACTGGACAGCAGCTGTAACAGCTGACCGACCTATGCTCACGATCTATATAAATGGCCTACCATCGGAAGGATTGGTAGACACAGGTGCAGATTGTACAGTTATTAGAGGTGCCAATTGGCACTGGCCAAAGATTAAAGCAGACACTTACATGTCTAGAGTAGGAGGATCAATAGCAGATGAAGTTAGTGCTGCCCCTATGAGATGGACTTTTGAAGGCAAAACAGGAGTTTTTACTCCTTTTATAGTTGAAAAAATCCCCATCAATCTGTGGGGAAGAGAGATGAAGGATGGTCGCGATAGCAATGAGAGCAGCTGTGTCAAGATGCCAGACATCAGTCTCTCCTTTCGCTTCCCTTCCCATTCCCTTGCCTCTACCCACCAAAAACATCATTTCCTATACAACACATCAGGACTTGCACAAAGAGTGGGCGGGGGCCATTCTTTCTCCAAGCATATATATTAATAAAGTATAGTCCAATTACTAAAGTATGGTCCAATTACTATTTAGCCTCACATGCTTGGGATCTCAGTGCATCAACTTAAGCCTCAGTGTCATTACACCTTTTCATATCCTTTGACCATTTATCAATTGGAGAATGGCTTGATTTCTTATAAATTAGAGTCAATTCTCTATATATTTTGGAAATGAGGCCTTTGTCAGAATCTTTGACTAAAAATGTTTTCCCAGTTTATCGTTTCCCTTCCAATCTTGTTTGCATTAGTTTTGTTTGTATAAAAGCTTTTCAATTTGATATAATCAAAATTTTCTATTTTGTGATCAATAATGATCTGTAGTTTTTCTTTGGTCACAAATTCCTTCCTCCTCCACAGGTCTGAGAGGTAAACTATCCTATGTTCTTCTTATTTATAATCTCATTCTTTATGCCTATGTCATGAACCCATTTTGACCTTATCTTGGTGTATGGTGTTAAGTGTAGGTCAATGCCTAGTTTCTGCCATACTAATTTTCAATTTTCCCAGAAGTTTTTGTCAAACAATGAATTCTTATCCCAAAAGCTGGGGTCTTTGGGTTTGTCAAACATTAGATTATTAAAGTTATTGACTATTTTGTCCTTTGAGCCTAATCTATTCCATGGTTCAACTAGTCTATTTCTTAGCCAATACCAAATGGTTTTGGTAACTACTGTAAAGCTTTTTATTTTCAAAACATATGCATGGATAATTTGATAACATTGACCCTTGCATAGTCTTGTATTTCAGATTTTCTCTTCCTTCCTCTCTCCTCCCTCCCCTAGATGGTAAGCAATTCAATGTATTAAATATGTTAAAATATATGTTAACTCCAATATGTATAAACATATTTATACAATTCTCCTGTTGCACAAGAGAAATCAGATCAAAAAAAGAAAGTAAATAAGAAAATAAAATGCAAGTGAACAACAACAAAAACAGTGAGAATTGTGATCCACATTCAGTTCCTATAGTCTTCTCTCTGGATGTAGATAGCTCTCTTCCTCACAAGATCCCTGGGACTAGCATGAGATTATTTCTGTGGTCTCTTTTTTATAGCTCTGAATTTTATGACCTTATGATCCCTGCTTTAGAGGCATTCACTGTAAAAGGTAGGATGAGAACAAAAACTCCTAGAAAGAGATGTAAATAAATGTTTTAAAAGTTTCTCCAAAAAGAGGATAGGACCATAAAAGCTTAGGTTAGAAACAATTTTGAAAGGAAAGTGACCAGCGATGGTCAAGAGGAAAGAGGCATTCTGTTTAGCAAAGAATACTTTCCTTCCATTTCAGCTTGTTTCAAAGCCAAATTCAATTTCCCAAAATATCCATTTAATATTCTTATCATTGACTGTAGTTTGACTTTCAAAGCCCTCTATCCTTGGGTTCTCCTGCAACTATCCTAACTGATCATACACTACTCTCCTTACAAGAATCTTTGAGGGAGGCATTTTACCTCATACTTCTTTGAATTCTCAGTATTTAGTAGTAGAGTGTGTACACACATTAAATGCTCAATAAATGTTGATCAAGTGTGATGATGGTAAATGCCAGGTCAGTTTCTTCATTGTCTCATGGGCACATCTTGTGTATTCATGTTTTGGGCACTTTGGATTCACTGGTCTGTGTGACCTTGGGCAAGTCACTGTAGATTATCTTTTAGAAACTCACATTTAGAAGGGATGTCTAGTTCATTCTGAACAGGAACCCTAGCCTTTCCTTGAATAGCCTTAATGTCTATTCTAATTCTAAAACTCTAGGGTCCTATGATTACATATTTTCCTGAGGTGAAATGCCCTTTTAAATATTCTCCATGTATCACTTTAATCAGTCACAATTTTATTAGGCACCTACTACATGCAAGACATTGTGATAGGCACTTTGGATAAATGAAAATGAAATAGTTCTTGCTTTCAAGGAACTTGATTCTGTTTTCATTCTATCTATTCCAGTTTTTGTTGAAATCCCTCTTAGACCATAAAACATTACCTGATTACCCTGGGCAACATGGAAGTTTTCTTTTCTATCAGTGAATGGATGAAAAAGCATTTATCAAATGCTTACTACCTATGTGCAAAACATCATGAAAACTTTGGGAATGCAAATTCTTTGAATTTTAAATTTTAATTGTGAACATTCAATCTACCCAATTACATTATAATCATCTTGAAAAAAGGAACAACACTTTTTAAAGGAGCTCTCATGTAATTAACTGAAGGCTCATCACATAGTATTTGTTCAGTAAAGACTTATTGAAATGAATTCTCTATTTGTTTGAAGATCATTAGTAGAATGTTGATTTGACTAACAACAATGGGACTGAAACACTACCTTCCTAATTCTATAGGCATTTTTGTAAAGATCAAAATCATTCAATAATTCCTCTATTATTATCTCACTCATGTACTCTGGTTGTAATGCCGGAGAAACTGAGGCAAGATAGAGATTAGAGAGTATTTAATAATTTATTTAAATGGGAGAGATTTACTGATTTGGTCCCAGGGCTGAATGAGATTATCATCACCAAGAATCCAGCAAACAAAGTGAATTCTCAATGACCTTTATATACATGGCCCAGACTCAGGGTGTAGATTGAGGCAGAAGCAGAGTCAGGGTGCTGAGAGCCGGAACATGACTCTGACAATCCGGTTCTGACAGGGTGAGGGGAGGCATGGGGGGTAGGATGACCTAATGGGGGGAGGAACTTTGAAGATGGGGAAAGCATCTTGATAAGACGGTATCTGACATTCTGGTAGCTTGGGATTCTGATATTCTAAAACATAACATCTTTTATCCTTATCAAATATTCTGATAAAGAGGGAGGGGAGGTTTGATATTATAAGCTGAAGCAGAGAAATGGAGTCAGGACTGGGTCAGGATAATTAGGGAGACTGAATCAGGACAATAAAATAGAACTGTGGTATAACATGGTAACTGAGTTCTTGAAAGCTATGCCAGTGGAGCACTAAATTTGGCAGATCCTAACAAGGTGACATATATTCTTCACAAGAGACTCATCCAAGGTCAAGTCTAGCTAAACTTGAAGAATATTGGTTACCAAATGAATTTTTTTTGGACATACCTGTTCATGAAACTGTCTTATTAAGGCATGGCAGAATTGAATTCTGCAGCAATGGAAGGAATATCCACACTGATAAAACCTCTTGAAATGTTAAAGAATATAAATTAATTCTACTTGAATGAGTCATTATTCTACTTGACTAAATTTTTTTTAAATTTTTATTTAATAATTACTTTATATTGACAGAATCCATGCCAGGGTAATTTTTTTTTACAACATTATCCCTTGCACTCGTTTCTGTTCCGATTTTCCCCCTTCCTCCCTCCACCCCCTCCCCTAGATGGCAAGCTGTCCTATATATGTTGGATATGTTGCAGTATATCCTAGATACAATATATGTTTGCAGAACGGAACAGTTCTCTTGTTGCACAGGGAGAATTGGATTCAGAAGGTATAAATAACCTGGGAAGAAAAACAAAAATGCAGATAGTTCACATTCGTTTCCCAGTGTTCTTTCTTTGGGTGTAGCTGCTTCTGTCCGTCATTTATCAATTGAAACTCAGGTCTCTTTGTCAAAGAAACCCACTTCCATCAAAATATGTCCTCATATAATATTGTTGTCGAAGTATATAATGACCTCCTGGTTCTGCTCATTTCACTTAGCATCAGTTCATGTAAGTCTCGCCAGTCCTCTCTGTATTCATCCTGCTGGTCATTTCTTACAGAACAATAATATTCCATAACATTCATATACCACAATTTACCCAGCCATTCTCCAATTGATGGGCATCCATTCATTTTCCAGTTTCTAGCTTGGCTAAATTTTTATGCTTTGAAGAATTTCCTCCAATCAATGCTTGTTTTCATTATGTTGCCTTCTTTATTTCCTTCTTAGAATTTTCTCACATCTTCTTTGTCTTTCTTTTAGAGATAGAAAGATATTATATCTGAACTATCTTTACCTTTGATCATCCCTGTTATCACCATGAATGAGGTAAGTCTGCTTTATGATTTAGAGTAAGATTTTTGATTTCCAGTGATCACATTGCTGTGCTCTAACTGTCTTTCTTTTTTACTTTCTAGGAACCAGTCAATTCAAGCAATTATGAATACTTCAATGATTATAGTGCCATCCCTACCAGTACAGATTATTTCTTTGGTGATGGAGTGCTTTGTTTTATGGGGGATGTCAGAAACTTCACAATGTATTTTGTACCAATTGCATACTCCTTTATCTGTGTCTTTGGCCTTCTGGGGAACATTTTAGTGGTGATCACCTTTGCTTTCTACAAGAAAGCCAAATCCATGACTGATGTCTATCTCTTTAATATGGCCATAGCAGACATATTATTTGTTCTTACTCTTCCATTCTGGGCTGTAAATCATGCTACAAATTCATGGAGATTTAGCAACATTGTGTGCAAACTGACTACAAGTATATATGCCATCAACTTTAACTGTGGAATGCTTCTCTTAACTTGTATCAGCCTGGACCGATACATTGCTATTGTACAGGCAACCAAGTGTTTTAGGCTTCGAACACGGACATTAGCATACAAGAAGATGATCTGTCTGATGGTGTGGCTCTTCTCAATCATAATCTCTAGCTCAACTTTTATAATTAACCAAAAATACACAACACAGGGGAGGGAGGTATGTGAAGCCAAATACCACATGACCTCTCAGGCAGTCAAATGGAAAATACTCATTTTGTCTCTTCAGCTTCTTTTTGGTTTCTTTATCCCTTTGATGTTCATGATATTCTGTTACATGTTCATTGTCAAAACTTTAGTGCAGGCTAACAATTCTAAGCGGCATAAAGCCATCCGGGTGATTATTGTGGTGGTCCTCGTTTTTTTGGTCTGCCAAGTGCCCCATAACATGGTTCTTCTGGTGGTTGCAAACAATACAGGTCGGCAAAGATCCTGCAGTGATGAGAAGCTCATAGCTTATACAAGGAGTGTCACAGAAGTTCTGGCTTTCCTGCATTGCTGCCTCAACCCAGTACTTTATGCATTCATTGGGCAGAAATTTAGGAATTACTTTCTGAAGATTATGAAGGATCTATGGTGTGTGGGCAGGAAATATAAGTCAGCAGGCTTCTCTTGCTCTAAGATCTATTCTGAAAGCTACATTTCTAGACAGACTAGTGAAACTTTTGAGAATGAGAATGCTTCATCTTTTACTATGTAGTGTACTATACTTAAAATAATCACAACAGATTTTAGAAAACTATGTCAAAGAATGTTCTTATCATCCATAGCATAGTCGCTTCTAGATTGTTTGGAAGTAGTAAAAGAACAGCATGGATCATTGAAAACTGAAAAAAAAAATAGAAACTAAAAGATCCCTAACTATTTTTAGTCAATAGGTTAAAAACTCTTACATAACTAAATCTCTTTCAAGCTTGAACTTCCATCTCTTTAATTCCTCTACCTACTCTCAAGCATTACAGTGAAGTTAAATAATCATAAAACAGGCAGTAGGAATTGGGAAGCAAGCAACTTAGAATAGCCAAGCTAGGAAAATGTCTCCTGGTGGAATAAGAAGTGGTTATGTTAACAGAAATTCATTAAATATTAGATGGAGAGTGAGAAGAAACTTTAGAAGATACCTAGCTCAACCCAGTAATATAAAAGTATGGATATTGAGAATCTGAATGATTAAGATACTTGCCTACTTCACATAGGCAATACATTTTAGAACTGGTATTTGAACTCAGATTCTTTTCCAAAGTAGTTCAGGAACCTCTGTGAAAAAAAATAGTCAATATTGTAGTGGACTGAAAAAAAGCTAAAACTAAAAAAAAAATCCACAAAAATCCAAAAAAACCTGGTAAAGAAATCTCTACTTTTCGTACTTGGTATCTGTTTTATAAGCAATTAGGAAATTGACTAATATTATTACTAAAAAAAAAAAAAAAAAAAAACTTATGTTCCAATAGTTTTTTTTTAACCTTACTTTTACAATTAGTGAACTTTTCTGAGGCAGAGTAGAAACAGCTTTTATTTCCTCTATATCACATAGTAGAAAGACTAGGGAATTCTGATTATTTACTCCCCAAGTTAATCATTATATATGCAGTATTTGACTTCCTAATGATTCTTTAAATGATTTTACTTTGAAAGAGAGGTTTGCTCAGATATATTTTCAATTACTCTTTCTACCGTGTCTGAGAAATTACATAATCCAGATGTTTTCTTAAAGTAGCGTGTAAATACAGAATAATCATTGGGAAATTAAAAAAAACACAATAGTCTATATAAAAAATATTGAAATATGTATCAATGAAGAATGCTTCACACAATACTAGATTGCAATTATAGCCCTTTCCTAAGATGATGTCTAAAGATTAAAGAAATGTATAATTACATAAGAACTTTATAAAATAAAATCTTATTACACATTTTAAAAAGTTTTTACTAGACTGAGGTCTGTTGTTGAATGAGTATACCAATTATTGCATTGACATATGAAAGTTTGGGAAGTTTTCACTATCCTAAATCATCAGGTACATGGAAAGTTGCCTGTCATCCAAGACTCTGATGATGTCCTAGATAACTAGGTGGGGTTGGCAGAAAAAGCCTGAAGTTCTAATAATGTTATTATATTACCTGAGGCAAGCAGGAAAGGGCACTAATGGGAATCACCTCAGTCCTCTAATCCACCCCTGTGGAGACCTTAAGAAACCCCACTTTATTGTATCGTATCCAAACAGGAAGCCAAGTTATGATGTCAAACCCTCAATAATAAGTTTTCTCTATAAATCTGCCCATGCTTTATACCATCTTTTACTAAAGCCCTTTTTAGATGGCCAAGGTGTTCTGCTTCATGGTATCTTTCTTTTCATCCTCTGCCCTGTGGTGTCTTTCTCCTTACCCCATCTCCCCCAAGTTTCTTGGTACTTTTCTCTTTGTTATAGCTAACTGACTCTTTTAGGATGCTAAACTACTCTTTGGATTTACTTTGTCAATCAATGGTGTACTTCCATCTCATGACATGTTCCTTTTCTCCTGATTAATTGTGAGTTACATTAGGAAACTTGTCTTTTCCTTGTTAAAACCCTTTTCCTTGCTATTTATTCCTTGCCAAATCGATTTCATATTTATCATTCCTCATGTCTATTTTACTTCTTCATTTTTTCCATAATCTCTTCTCATGAATAAAGGACCTTTTGGAAAAGAGAAAGCCATTGTGGATTTATCATATGTGCCCTGTGCCTTAAGCCTCATATTTGAACAAGGGATTGCTACCCTGACCCCATTATCTGGTGTCTACACCAATCTCATAAACTCCAGTCAAAAAGAAACAATAGTTTATTCAGACAGTCTTCAATATATGACTAAGACATAAATGTGATCTATGAATAGAAACATGTTAACTTTATTTGAAAACTAGGTCAATGGCACTTCCTAGATCAATGACACATGGTCAAGGGATAGACCATTTTATATCCCTTAATTTTCCTGATAAATGAAATAGCATTTTTTGTTTGTTAAGGGAATAGGAGGTATTTTAATTTTTGATGGAAATCCAACTAGATTCTAAATGCAATTTAATATTTACTCTGTGGCACACAGTCATCTTTTAGACTGTAAGTTCTTATGCCTTCCTGCATTGCTGTGATAGC
Source organism: Antechinus flavipes (assembly GCF_016432865.1). NCBI lineage: Eukaryota > Metazoa > Chordata > Mammalia > Dasyuromorphia > Dasyuridae > Antechinus > Antechinus flavipes. Next base: position 358,717,457 of record NC_067401.1, read on the forward strand.
CTCAGGGTCTATCAAAGTGTGCAAGGCTATTTGTTCCTATAAAAGGCAACTGACCTTTGTGTTTCTACAATTCTATTGTCTACTTTTTATAGCTTTTCTGTATTCTCATCGGCTATTATTTGTCACATCTTATTAGTTTCAGGCTACTTGCCTCTGAATAAGTTCTCTTTTAAATTTGCTAGTTTTATTCTTCTATAGTCTAACAAAGCATTTTTAAAGTTGAATGAATCACAAGAGTAAACAGACCCTGAGTGAAAGCCCAAGGGACTCTCCTTTGACAAAAGCTATAGTATCCTGACTTTGTGATATCTCTTTTTAGTCTTTCAAGTGACTTTTGTTTTCTGAATAAATAATAATAATGTATATTTATGTACCATCTCCATGAAATTCCTAATTTGAAAACTCATTGAGGCATGAAGACCCAAGGGTTTAGAAGGGTTTATCAGTGAAGTGATAAGTTTTTGGTAATTTCCACCATCCTGAAAAAAACCTTGAACAGAATCTTTAGGACATACCATCTCTCCTTTCTAAGGACCAGAATATATGAAGTGTGTTATGGCTCATTATTAATAATAAATTAATGGTTATAAATTGGCCCATTCCTTGGCCATGTGTCACTAACTTAGGAAATGCCACTGACCTAGTTTTCCAGTTATATGTACCTAATAATGGTAGAGTAGTTACTGGTGATTGCTGTATTTTTGTATTAGAAATTTATTTTAAAACAATTCTTTGATAGACATATAATTTACCATTTGTTATAGACAAAAGTAAATTTGCATACTAATGAGATAGATGTGTTTATTTATTTTTACATAAATATTAAATCATGGTGGAATATTTGATACTCTTACTGTTGCCAATTTTTTTGTGACCCTCACATTCAGTTATGTGACCTCATATGGGGTCATTATACATAATTTAAGAAACTTTGCTCTACAGCCTAATTGCGGAGTGAAGTGGGAAACTGAGGACTTCTCAGAATAATAACTGCAGGTAATTCAAGACTCAGCACCAAGGATCTGTTAATCATTAAGGCTCTGGGAAGAAGAGCAAAAACTTGCTCTTCTAGCAGAAATACCTGAGATAACCTGCTTGACCTTCTCTCAACTGCTTAGAGAAGAACCTGACTAATTATTTAATGTCCTGAAGATATCCAACAAGTCTCCAAACTAGCTATCTCTATTTGTTGATTGAGAGAGCTTAAGTTAAAACCAAGTCTCAGTTATTTTAGAAACCTTTAAGCCCTCTGGTTTAATCAATTACTTACCTTTAAATAAATCTTATTGTGAGGGATTATGTGGTTTCTCATAAAATCATTAACTAAGGTAGATTGAACCTATAATTTAAATTTTAGTTTATGAAGGTCTGATGGATTTAGGAAAATTTTAGTTCTTTGGGCAAACTTTACAATAGAGTGTTTATACCAGCTCAAACACACTTGGAAGCATTTGTAAACTTTGTAACAGACTATCATAAGCTTAGGTAAACACACCTGCAATAAGTCAACTATATTGGCTTGACTATAATTTAACAAACCTTTGCTACTGCCACCTAAACAGGCAGTGAAAATTAACTAGATGGGGGAAGAGGAGTCACAAGTTCCTGTAGTTTTTGACTAATTTTTTGGTCTTTGTGAAACCGATCTCCTCTCTCTAGATTTTAGTGAGCAGACTGCCCACTTTTCAAGAGATTCTAATAAAGTTTCTGTTCTTCACTTTGAGAAATCTCCGAGTAGTCATTTTGAGTTAGGGGTTGCCATCCCACACATCGCCATTTACAATACTTTTCTATTAGGAAAAAATACTTTTAGTTCAAACCTAGGAAACCAGTAACGCATCTCCTACTCTTGCCATTGTCTTAATTTGCCAAATGATAGAAACTATGAATTCCATTCATTCCACATCTTTTTCCACCCTGACCAAAGCAGTAGCTGTGGAGACTTTCCTGAACTCCTTGTGCCTTAGTAGCTGAGCAGGTATTCCAATTCATCTCACTGTAATTCAAAAATAAGGCACAGGACTCTATCTCTTTTTCCAGGCAGTGGAAATTAGGACCTCTCTAGGGAAGTAACAAGACTTCTACTGGATCTAAGAATTTCTATTGTAATTCTTCCAGTGATGTGTAGGTAGGGAGGTGTATGTGTATGTGTGTGAGGGGTAGTGGTGATATTTGAAAGCTCTTTTGAGAGCTGGGACTGCTACACTTCTAATTCATTTACACAAAATGAAGTTTAATTTAGAGCCCAAGACCTTAGAATGCAGATATAATTTTTTGACATGGCTTCTGCAGGAGATCATTGCCTATAGGTCACGGTGGTAAAGATTTCCCAATGTTCCTCTCCATAACCCTGTAGAGAGTTTTGCTCTGACTTGGAGGCTAAAACAAGAAGCAAGAACAAGGAAGAACTGGTGTGAGGAAATCAGGTCACCATTTCAAGAAAAGAGGAAATGGAAATCTTTGATAAACCAGGAATTAAAAATTGCACCAAATCACAACTGGGATTAGTTTCTCTGATGAGCAAAAGATATGCTCTTGGGTTGGGCTTTGGATAGCCCAGAGAATAATAGTGCTAATTAGATCTGAGAATATTTGTGCCTATTGATAATATAAACTTTGGAAATATTCTGTTATGCTTTCTAAGAGACAGGATGACTCCTCTCACCTACCTACCCTAATTTATTCTTTGTTTTTACCTGGCCTTACACAATGTGGTGGGATTAATATTTACCCTTCATAGGCTGGGCTGCTTTTTCTGTAAAAGAGAGTGAAACCTAATAAAAAATTTAATTGGTCAAGGAAACTAAGGTTCAAACTATTATTTCCTTCAGATGAACATAAAAACTCGGCACAGAAGGACTTGGAAGCTCTTCAGGTTTGATATATCTTGCAAATTGGGTATATCTCCTTGGCAAAAGAGGAGTCAGGGAGCTGTGAATGGCTCAATCAATGCCACATCCTTGATGAAGATAATTTCCATGCTATTGAAGTAACTTTGTCTTTGGTAAATGAGAGCTTCTGACTCATTCATTCTAATCCTAATAGGAAATACCAGAATGTCATGGGTCAGTTCTGACCCAGCAGGTCAGAGATAGGTAACCATGGCCTCTTATTCCCTATACTCTTCTACCCATAGCCTATTTGGAACTAGTACTAATATTAAAATAGAGCTTTAGGAAGATAGGGTATTATTGTTTTTTAGATTGGCACTAAAAAGATTGGTATTTTGTCTTTCAGTTTTAATTACCTGACTGCATATGAGAAATTAGGGATGGAAAGAGAAAACTTAGAAGGGTTTTCTAAACCATGGGAATTTATTTCCATAAAAAATTCAAGTTAGTGCTACTAGTGCAGTATTTCTGGTTGGGATTTCAAGGAACTAAACATAATTTTTTATTTAAGGAATAAACAAAACAATCTTCAGAATTAGGTCCTCCTAACACACAAAGAGTAACAATCACAGGCATGAGTAAGTGAATGAAACAGCTGCCATTTTTCCCACTTTTGCCGGGACAGTTCATGATGTGCCTGAAAGGGAGTGGCTATTGGACAAGCTCCATCTACAGAAGATGGGGGTGGGGATAAGGGTTTTTGGTGGGGACGGATGGAGAAAATGGATTCTCTTGCTCAAGGTCATGGCTGAGAGCTCAGCTTGCCTTTCCCCCAGCACCACCTTGTGGTAATATGAGCCATTCTCTTTGTATGATTCTAGTAGCACTGTATAAATCTCATTCCTATATCCTTATGGATGATTTCTATTATCACTTCAAGGCATGGATTGATCAGTCTGTTCTAGGGTGAGAGATGAAGACCCACTAGCTCTATCAAAGAATCACAGATGCATACAGCTAAGTGTATTTGGAGTCCAACCTCCCATCCAATTATGATTTTTCTTTTTCAATGACTTGATATTACTAATTTGGACAGAAAATACTATTGTAGGTTCAGATCCAGACATTAAAGAAGCACATAAAGGTTACATGTGCATATAAAATTTAACCTTATTTTATGCAAACTAATTTTACTGCATGAATACTTAAAACATCATTGCCAATGGTAATACAATTTGGTTTTGTAAGACTCAGAGATACAAGGGATCCAACAGATTTTCTGGTAGAACTGTCTGGCTTTATATATGAAGAGAAGGAGCCCAGGAAGATTTATAGGCAGTAAAGAGCAGGCCCAGAATTCTATGTTCCAAATTCAATGCTCTTTCTATCATACTACATACACTTCTGAGGTAATATAATATAACTGCTGTCTTAATACAGCTCCTTTATGATTTCTTTAGGCCATCTTTAGGATAGTTCCTACCATCCTAATGTTTCTCTTCTACACAGTGGAAAACACATTGTTTTGCCAGTGAGAGCTGAGGCCCAGATCAGTTTAGCAGAAGAATCAAAAAGGAGGTTTGAATCTTAATGAAACAGCTGACCTTTATTTTACGTGGCAAGGAACATTGTTAAATTTCCATTACAGTTTATAAATAATATAAAAATAAAATATGTTATATAGTATATATAAAATACAAAATAAATAACATACAAAGATATACAATAGTAGAATATAAATATGATATGTATAAATAATGTAAAGATATCTGGAACAAGGCTACTAAGAGAAATTATTAAATACTATATAAGAAAAACTTATTGTTCAAATCAGGCACCTTTGAAAGAATGCTTTTTAAAGCTTTAAACATTCATCTAGTAAGATGAATCTCCTCTCATTTCTGCATCTCACTGAATATTATAGTATCAAATAACATTTGACTTTCAGCATAATTCCTATTGGGAAGTTAGGTAGTACAGAAAGACTCATTTTTCTAGTTCAAATCTGACCTCAGACATTTACTAGCTGTGTGTAATCCCAGGCAAGTGACTCAATCCTGTTTGCTTCAGCTTCCTTATCTGTAAAATGAGCTGGAGAAGGAAATGACAAACACCCTTAATATCTTTGCCAAGAAAACCCCAAATTAGGTCATGAATAATCAATCAGACACTACCGGAAAAACTCAACAATAACAACAACAAATTTTTATTACAATATTTGCTCTGTTGAATCTTATTTTTGATGCTATCAGTAAATAATTATTTTTTGTTTAAAAATTATTATAAAATGTTGACTTCCTGATTAAGTGGGACTAAAAAGAGATTGTTATTTGATTGCACTTCTCTTAAAATGAGGAGGTTCAATGACAAGTCTTCTTAAATCTCTTTCATTTTTAAAAATTATGCTCTTTTATCCTATATACAGAAATTAATTCTATATAAAACCTTTCAGTAGAATATCTCAAAGAAATCAGAATTCAAAAGAAACCTTGGAAAGCAGCTAGTCCAGTCTATTTATTTCATAAATAAGAAAGATGAGGCTGGGAGAAATGGAGTGACTTGTCTAAGATCACATAATTGATAATTAACACCTTTCCAAATCTAGCACTCTTTTCACTTTTCCAGAATTCATTTTCTTCCACATCAAAATAGAGTAAAAAGGAGAAGTATCATGGTATAGTTGATAGGAAGCTGGCCTCTTAGTTAGCAGGATCTGGGCCTCAAGTACTGCCCTGACACATACTGGTTATGAGCTAGTTAAACTTTCAGTTTACCAGACAATTCTCTAATATTATAATTTTCTAGGCAGATTCTTATTTTTACTATATAAATGAAATCATGGGTATGTCCATATCTCCGATCTGAATGCACAGTTTTGTATATAGCCTCAAATATAGGCCTAAATGAATTTAGGAACTGAGATCAAAGGCAATTGATTAATTGGGGGAGATATGGGAAAGGCCTGCTATAGTGTTTCTTTGGGATGTGAAGATGATTCTGTGTCTTTGAAGACTAAACAGATGGAGTATAAGCTCCTATCCATGGGGAAAGTTTTCATACATGAGTTTGGAAACAATTTTTGTTCCTGTTGAAAGAGAACTTGCCTAACCAAATTTAGAGAGATTCTTTACCTAAAGATATTCTGGGGTAATACCTTTCTTAAGAAAGCTACTCATTAAGAATTATATAAAGACAGAATGTGATTGTGAATTGTGTTTGTAAGGGAAAGTGCTAGCACCGATCATACTTCTGGCTTCTTCAAATATTCAATAAGTGAGAATATCTGTGGCAAGATCATGTTCTGATTGAGCTGCAAATATTTGCAGTTTCTGAAGTTCCATAAAATTTCACAGAGAAGTTAAGATTACAGAAACTATTTAAATGTTAAGAAAGATAATTTAGTCGGTAAAAGGAAGGAAAGTAATATCTGTGGGAGAACTATATTCTGATTGGGTTGCAAATATGATCTTTCCATAAAACTGCATAGAGAAATTAAGATTACAGAAACTGTTTAAATGTTAGGAAAGGTAATTAGGCTGGTAAAAGGAAGGCAAGCAATTCTTGGTTCAAAAGGACTATTTTGGAAAGAAAGCAACAAATATTTATTAGGTGCTTGTTATTATGAGTAAGATACTGTATTGGCCACTGAGGAGCCAAAATCAAAACATAGCAATCCCTGCCCCCAAGAAGCTTATATTCTACTGAGAATTCTATAGGATGAATTTAAGTCTACCACACACAAGGATAATTTCAAGAGATATGCCTAAAAATAGTAAAGAGACTTAGGTATGCTGGAATGAAGAACACAAGAGAAGGGAAGAAATAACACAAGATACTATGATATATGAGATTGAAAGCGTAGGTGAAGATGTGGATTATACTTCCTAAATGATAAACCACTGCTGAATTTTAAAGAGGCAAGGATATGGGCAGAGAAAATGTTAGGCACAGAGAGAAAAAAATAAACCAAAGGCTAAATCTAGAAGATAAAGAATGTAGTACAGGGGATGTTGCAGTATTTTATGTGAAAGATTCAAAAGTCTATACTAGAATGGAGATAGTATGAATTGGCAATAAGGAAAATTGCATAGGAAGGAAAGACAAAATTTGGCAGACAATTGGATGTCTATAATGATGGCAAAACCTGTGAGGGAACCTGGTGCGGAGGATCAATCACTTGCCTTGTGAGAAGGAAGACCTGTATTTGAACCCCCGCTTGGACACATGGTTTGTGTGACTCTGTTGCTTCAGTTCCCTCCTCTCTAAAATGAATTGGAGGAAGAAATGGCAAACTAATGCAGTGTCTCTGCTAAGAAAACCCCAGATAGGGTCACGAAGATTCAAACAGTACATGACTGAAATGACTCAACAACAAAGTACAACACTTGGCAAAACTTAAAATGTTATATAAATACTCATTGCACATATATAAACTATATCAGATTGCTTTATCACCTCAGGGAAGGGGAAAGGAAGAGAGGAAGGGAGATAGAACTTGGAACTTAAAACTTTAAAAAAAAGTTTAAAATTTGTTTTTACATGTAATTGGGGGAAAATAAAATATTGCATAAAATATTATATAAGTACAAGTTATAATTATAAATCAGAGTCTATGAAAGTCTCTCTGTTGGAAAGAGATGACATTTCCCACCAAGTTGCCAAAGTTAGACATGGAGAAAAGGCTTGGTGAAATGTTTCCGGATTTACATGTACTTTTTAGGCTTTTGTACTTTTATTTACAAAAAGCCACTTAGTAAATCTTTTACTACAACTATTACATTACTTGCTTATTTGGCAAAATGGGGCAATATGACATAATGGGTAAGGGATAGAAAGCTGTCCTGGAAATTAGAAAGACTAGTTTAAACCTATTTCTGACACAAATGTGCTCTATAACTGGGCAAGTGACTTAATTTCTTAGTCATTGTGCTTTATGCAATTCTCAAAGACTATAATATGCTAACCGGCTTTGAAAGAGGGCATTTCCCCAAAGAAGTTCCATATATCCAAAAAAAAGGGACCAAGATCCCTCATTCTTTAAGGGGAAGTCATTATTTTAAGAAGTTTACTTTTTGGATGCCCAGCTAAGACAGGGGGCTCACCCGTCACACAGTCTGAAAATATACATGTATGAAAAATCTTAAGGCATTTACAAAAGAAAAACCCAAACAAATTCTAGTTCACAAGTAGTATCTTCCACTGGATCTGTCTGTGTGCTGAAATGGAGCAAAGTCATATATTTAATTCCCCAATGAGCATATAATAATTACTTTTTTTTACATGAAAGCAAAAACATCACTTGCTCAGACTGATACACAGCTGCCCTCTGTTGAATATAAATTGTGTTGACATTTGATAATTTCTAGAAGGATAAAATTGAATTCCAAAAGACATCCATCTCAAATAAAGTTATGTTTACATAAGTGGGCAATATAAAATTGGGGCATTTAAGTGGTACAGTGGGTAGAGAACTAGTCTTGGAATCAGAAGGACTCATCTTTGTGAGTTCAAACTCATCCTTAGATACTTAACTAGCTTTGTGAGTCTGGAAAAATCATTTAATCCTATTTGCCTTAGTTTCCTTATCTAGGACTTTCCAGTTCTATAAGCCCACAGTGATATGGTAAAAATGAAATTAAACTTATTAAACTGAAATCTCTTGATGACAATTTAGAAAAGATATGGAAGTACTAATGTTTAAAATTTTGCTGAGAAATATTACTAGATTTCAAATTGCTTTTCCTCCCCATCTTTAGCATTCATATTACAAATAATAACTCACCTCGAACAGATCCTATTCCAATGTCTTATGGTGGTGTGGCTGTAACCCCTGGGTTCTCAATGTCTAGCAGAAAGTAAGCTTTGTCAGATTCTGCCAGATTGGAGAATCTTTGGATAAATTCCTGAAAATAGACTGTATCTGCTGTCCTAGGACCAGTCTAGACACAAGTGAAAACATTCTGCACTGGGGGATTAGTGTCATAGAAACACTCTTGATATGAATGATTCTCAGACCCAGACATGACAATTGACTAATGGGTGATGAGTTCTTTGAATGTGGCAACTCATAAAACACAAAAATAGAAGAGAAAATCTCCCATAGTTCTATATTGATCCCCTTCACCTTATATAGTGGTGATAGAAAATTTTTGAGGAAGAAGAAAGGAGTATTATGAATCACAGAGGTTTTAAGCCAAGAATAAGTGTTAACTTGATAATTGGTATTTTAAATGAGGTATTTGGCCAATGATTGGAAATCAATTTTGATATAATTTCTATAAATGAAGTTAAAAGAGAGAAAAATGTTGCCCCTAAATGGAAAAAAAGATAACTCATTTGATTCTTATTGGAGATATATATATATATATATATATATATATATTATATATATATATATATATATATATATATGAAGGAACCTGCAGAGTTGGTTTAATCATGAATCCAAAGATAGTAAGAAAAATCATTTCATGGAATATTTGTTGTTCTTTACTGGTGGTACTTATAGTGAGCATTAGAAGAAAAGATAATCATGAAGATAAATTTCAGTCCATGAACCAATATCTTTTGTAGAAGATAAAAAAGTAAAGAAATTCTATGAATATAGGACCTCCAAATTAAATCCTCATCTATTTTTAATACTTGGTGGGATCAAAGTTAAGAGGAAGGAGCAGAAGGGAAAATAGCAAAATAATTTTTTTTAAATTCACTTCAGAATCAAGAAACAAAAAGGAACAAAAGATTATAGGCTATAGAGACATCTCACACATATTTCATCAATCAACCAACAATCAACAAGTATCTATTAAGTTCTTATTATATGCTTTAGTAGCTGTGAGCCCCTGAACAACTCATTTAACCCTGTTTAACTCAGTTTTCTCATCTGCAAATGAGCTGGAGAAAGAAACGGGAAATCACTACAGGATCTTTGCCATGGAAAATTCACATGTGGTAACAAAGAGTCAGATATGACTGAAAAAATGATTAACACATATGCCAAACACACAACACTCTGCTATACCCTGGAGATACCAAAAAAAAAAAAAAAAAAAAAAAAAAAAAAAGCAAAAACATTTCCTGACCTCAAGGAGCTTATATTTGAATGAAAGAAACACTTATAATAATTCATAGAATATAATTTATACAGAATAAATACATAAATACAATCATAAATTTATATAATTAGCTTAGCAGAAGAAGGTACTACCAATAATAATAATAATAATAATGATAAACAATCAGTATTTCTATGGAGACTTTATGATTAGCAAAGTACTTTATATATGTTGTTTTATCAAATGGTGATGATGTTGGTGACCACTGAAAAATATCACAAGAAATGAAGTTAATGATATCTTAACAGACAGGACATGACTGGCTGCCAATATAGGAGTCATTTCTGAACCAGCCATCTGTGTATAGTGAGACTACTTATTAGAACAAAGATAAAAATCAGCACAAAATTAGAAGAATAAAGATGTCTTGTGAAATTAAAGTAGTTTCACTTTAACTAATTTAAATTATTGAAACATATATACAGTTATGGGGATAATGTACACATGAATTGAAAGGGTCAATGATGAAACTATTAGAAAATAGAATTATGCCTTTGCAAATGATGTTCTATAATGGATTATATATTTTACAACCATAAAGTTGATTAAAAGCTATAAAGAATGAAAGATAGTACTGTGCTTTGTTGTCATGAAAAAGTTTTACTTGATATAAAGTATCACCTCAATGTTTTTCTTCAAACAAGGTGTCTCATACTGATGTCAAAATTATATTAGATTTCTTAAAATATATACCAATATATCTATGCTATTTCATGTGATAATCTCATTAACTCCCATGCATTCAATTATTATCTCTTTATCAATGACTCTAAAATCATTTTATCCAGCACTAACCTCTCTCCTAACTTCCAGTCTCCCATATCCAATTGTCTATTATATATACTACAAACGAGATATTGCATAGACATATAAACATGATTAAAACTGAATTTATCTTTGACTCCTTCAATCCTCCCCTATTTCTAACTTCCCTGTTACTGTTGAAGAACGACCATATTTTCCATTTATCCAGATTCATAACCTAAGTGACATCATCAGCTCCTCACTCTCTGTCCCCCCATCTGTTGTTAAATATTGCCAATTATATCTTCTTATCATCTCTCATATATGTCCTCTTCTCTCCTTTGACATTATCATCACCCTGGCATGGGCTCTCATCTGCTTATCCCTATATTATTATAATAGCTTGTTGTTTGGTCTTCCGGTATATCTTCCCATTCCACTCTAAATTCCATTTCCATGTCCATATGATTTTCCTAAAACATAGTTCTGACCATGCCACAGAAATCCTCTCTACTCTATAAAGTCCAATGGTTCTCTCTAGCTTCCAGAATTAAATTAAAATTACAATACTATTTAGTATTCAAAATATTTCATTATCTCTCACCTCTTTTTTCCCACAGCATCCTTTCAGATTTCATATACCTTACCTTTCTTTTTTTCTCCCTATTTTTTTGAAGCAATGGGACTAGCCACAAGATACTCCAACTCTCAGCTCAGGCATTTTCATTGATTATCCTCTGTCTAGATTCTCTCCATTAACATGTCCATCCTCCTGGCTTTCTTCAAATTCTAGCTAAAACTGTACCTTTTACAAGGAGTCTTTCTTTATCCCCCTTAATTCTAATGCTTTCTCTCTGTTGATTATAATTTATTTTCTCTTTCTCTCAATATAAAAATTATAAAAAGATATAGATATATCCATTTAATAGAAAGAAACATCTATCTATCATCTATCTATCTATCTATCTTGTTTGTACATAGGTTGTGTTATACATAGTTGTACATAGATTGTAGACTCCTTGAAATCTGAGATTGTCTATTGGTTTTCTTTTGTATCCATTTACTTACAACAATGCCAAACACACAGAATAAGTGCTTAATAAATGTTATTGATCAACAACCAAGGTCAATCCTGTCTGACCTATCAATCTTTAATAAGCAAGACACAATACATGTAAGCCATATCCTTATCAAAGGTGTTTGCTACTGTCATGGTGGAGATCTAACATAGAGTTCAAATTGAGAAGCGCTTCCCAACTTCTATTTGTAGATGCTATTATATTGATTCCAAGAGGTCCCTGAAACATTGTAGAACCTCATAAACATGGTCTAATTATTTTAAAAGACTCTGTTCTGAGAATTCACACAGGAAAATTTAAGTGATTAAAGAGTGACTATTGTTCAGACTATGATATACATCATATAAATGAATATTCTATAGCATTCTTCCACTAGGCACATATAGATTCATGTCCTTCTCTCCCTCTTTTCATCTCTCTCCCTCCCTCCTTTCCTCTCTCTTTTTTTCTCACTCTATCTTTCTCTCTCTCTGTGTGTCTCTTTCTCTGTCTCTCTCTCTCTGCAAATTGATAATGAATTTGGCCCAGAATTGTCCCACCTTTTAATCCAACCAAGCTTCTCCATGAAATTTTAATACAGTATTCTTCCAGTTTTATGAGTCATTACATACTGAAGTCTCTGAAAAAAAAAAGAAGTTGAGGATTATTGAAAAGGCAATGAAGCAGTACCTGATGGACATAGGAATGAGCTGCGTGAATTACATTATCAGTAAGGAATTATAAAGAAGTTTCATATATATATATATACACACATATACATATACACACACACACACATATATATATATATACATAGCTATATTTATATTTATTTAGAGAGAAAGAGAGTCATCAAAGAAATGTATAAAAACAAAAAGTTGGCCTACTTATATAGTGGGCATGAGAGATAAATCCTTGTGCTCCAGAGGTATTCTTGCAAAATAAAGAGAAAGTAAAGGCCCTAGGCACAGTGAGTGGCAAGCTTGCAGGAAAACCTGTATAAGAACTAATTTTCTTGGTGTAGTAGAACTTTAGACTTTAAATAAATGAAGTTATTTGTCCAAGGATTTAAACTCGGAATTTCTGTCTTAAAGGGCAGCTCTCAATTTAACAGTACGGAAAGTATGGATTAGGTAGGAAACCCCTGAAAGGGACATTCCACTAGCCCCTGAACAAAAACCTCTCTTTCTCAAACCCAGATTTCACCCAACATCATTGTTAAAATGTTATCTCAGCCTATGCTATGTGGAGCATCATGTTGGCACAGGTAGGAAAGAGATATGTTTCAAGGAAAGAGCTGGTATGTTTTAGCGTCTCTGATTCTTCTGATAATCTCTATACTTCAAGTTGGGACGCAAATGGGATAAAGAAAGGGCCGGGAAATGAAAGATCTTTCATTTCCCCCGAGGAGCTCAAATCACCTTTATAGGGATTATCTAGTTATTTAGAATAGATTATCATCATTCTTGACATTTTTGAGAATCAATGGCAAGAGAACATTTATTTCCAATAGACAGGAAAAGAAAGGAAATACTGAATGACTCAAGAGATTTGACCAGATTTTCAAAGCATACTCAGAGAGTGGTTATTAAAACTAGTTTGAGTCTGATACTCCTGGGTTCCTCCTTCATTTTTTGCTCTCATAGTCCCAAATCACTGCTGGCCTAAAACCTGAATTGCAGACTGCTGCTGTTGGTGTGACTTTGAGGGTGCAATTTCAAGCAATTATGCACTTGCACCTGCTGGTATGGAAACAAGATTCCGGCCCCTGGAGTCTGCCCAGAACTCGGGATTGCCTGGATGGGCTTCCTAGATTTGGGACAATCAGTGACGACCCCAAGGACACTTACGTCCCCGTGCGTTCTTCCCATTTGGAAGATTCAGCTCCATTCTATAGCTTCCGATTCGAATCCTCTGCGAATTCCACATTGCGCTTCCAGTACTTCGGCCTCAGACGCAAAAGAGTTAGTTCTCAAGCTTTGTAACCATAGAACAATTTCCAAAAGGCTATAGGGACAAACACCCCACCCTTTCCATTCGAGGTGCACTGTTTACAGTTACTGTGGTTACAAGAGCAGAGGCAGCCGTGGAACAGGAGAGGGAGGCTTCAAAGGATTTCAGTAAAAGCAATCAGCAAGATGTTCACTGCGCTTGACAAGTTCCCCAATAAACCATGTCCTGAAACCAAGGACTTCTTGCCACTTATTTTCCAGTAAAGATTCAGGAGGCGCTGAAGTTTCAGTCTGAGTCTGAGAACTGGTAAAAGTCCCTTGTGTTATTTTGATATTCTGATTTCCTCCTCTCATTTCCTCCTTGCTCCTTTCCCCCTCACCCCAAAGATTTCCTTTAATCTTTCTTTGTGATAAGGGACTTGTTCATTTTCAAGTTTTTTTTTTTTTTAACTATGTTGGAAATTGAATTTTGAAGTAGTTTGATTACATAGCTGTGTTTTCCAGTAAATGTTGGCAGTATCCATAACCTTTATCTCTTAATTACTCATACCCCTTCTTTGCCTTCAACAATTCTATTCCTTATAGTTTCTAAAGAAACATTCAAAGCGTTTTCCTAGATATCATGGTCCTGTAATTATATAATTACTAAAAATGAATATGAATAAAATAAAATAAAATTATTTGAAACAAAATCAAAATTCTAATTCCCTTCTATTTACTTGTAACCAGTGAAAGAATAAAAGGGATAAGGGCAGATGAATTTATTATGTGCCTGGCACTATGCTAAAGAGCTTTGATTTAAGAGCTAGTTAGAATGGGCTTGTAATTATGTAACAGAGCTGAAAGTTTCTATTTTGCTTTTTGTTTGTCTGTTAAGATAGGGCTTTATTAGAAAAAGTGGGGGAAGGAGAACGAATATGAAGACTGAGGATATCCTCAGTTTTCTTATTCACCTCCTTCTTTGTCAGCCCAGGAATAGGTCTTCTTGGAGTCTCTACAGCAATCCAGTTATAGATTTGAGATCTCTGAAGTTAACTTTAGCTTTAAGGAATCATTATTCTAATAGGCACTTATTTTTCTAAGCATTGCTGTTCTCTTCCTGTTTCCAAATCTCAAGACAGTTTTAGAAAGATGAACTTCCCCCGCCCCTTACTTGAAGATTTAAAAAATATTGAAAAACATAATTCATCATGTAGATAAATAATAATCTGGACCCGAAATTTCATAGGAATAAGAAAGTTGATTGGATTATGTTTTGGAAACTCTGCTCTATTTTCAAGGATCCCAAAATTGTTTCCTGTTGCCAAAACCATCTTTATATTGAGAATCTGTCACTTTGTTAGTGACAATACAAAGTTCTGTATTTCATTCTCTTTTCTGTCTTCTAAGACACTCTCATTTTGAATACTGCAACCCAATTATGTTGTCTTTTCATTTATCATATGGCGGAAATAAAATGAGCACAACTTGTTGCTTTAAAATCTTATTGAGTGGGGCAGCTAGGTGGCACAGTGGATGGAACACCAGCCCTGATTTAGGAAGACTGAGTTCAAATGTGGTCTCAGACACTTAACACTTCCTAGCTGTGTGACCCTGAGCAAGTCACTTAATTCCAATTGCCTCAGCAAAAAACAAAAACACATTAAAAAAAATTATTGATTGAATAATTAGAAATCAAATATTAGGATAGTTAGAATCTATGGAGGCTCTTTTAAAAAACTGGTAAAGGAAAGTTTTGAGAAAGTTAATAAGGATTCCTATTTGGAATGACAGTCAGAGGAAGAAAAAAAGGGTAGAAAAAGGCTCGAAATGGGAAGGAGTTAAAGATCAAAGGGAAAGGAAATTGTGAGATATGGAGTCAGAGGAACAGAAAGGAGAGAATGAAATATTGAAAAGTTTATTAATATAATCCTTCTTCTGAGGAAGGTAAAGACTGGGGAAAACTTCTCTGACTGAATTTAGATTGGCTGTACTTAAATTTCCATTCCTTTTTGAGATCTTGTAAAAGATAGGTGCTTTATAATCATCTTGGGCATTTTGAGCACTGGATTAAAATTCCAGAGGGACTGAGTGCAAATCCTATTTCAGAAATGTATTGGTTGAATGATTCTGAGCAAGTTACTTCATCTTTGTTTATCTGTTTCCTCATTATGAAATGGGGATAATAATAGCACCTCTCTCCTAGGGTTATTGTGAGGCTCAGTTAGGTAAACATGGATAAAGCATTTTGCAAACTTTAAAGCATTATGTAAATTCTATCTATTATCATTTATAAATGGCATTAAAGACATTTATAAATGCCTTGTGTAAGCTCTCAGAATGATATACGGAATCAAGGAATTCTAGAACAGGAAGGGACCTAAGCTATCAGTAGTATCCTATCCTTACCCCATGCAAGAATTCCTTCTTACAGTACCATTGATGAAATTGTGAGCAGAAAAATTCTTTGAGAAACAACCCAGTAGATGGCTGTACTGTTCCTCTAATAAGTAAATCTAAAAAAAAAAAAAAAAAAAAAAAAAAAAGCAACAGATAGGAAATAACTGGAATTCTCTAACAGCAGGAAGGAACATTCAAAATGGGACTTGAAAGAGAGTAAGATATAACACCTTCTGAGATACCAAACAATGAACAATATTTTAAACATTTACACATAATCCTGTCTCTTCCCCTTCCTCCAATAGATGATTAGAGTCAAATCATTTTGTAAAAATTGTAAAAATGTAAAAATTGTAAAAATGACTATTGACAGTGCTAGGAACTGGTTGTTTTAATTGTAAAGATTTATTCTGACATTTTTTCTGCTCAGTTTTTCTCTGCCTTTTATCTGAATGTCATTCTGACTGGCCACCCACCAGAAAGCGTCTCTCAAATTTAAAAATAATTGAGTCATCCTGTCCAGAGAGTAATCCTGTTTTTTTTTTTTTAAATCAGTAATGGGGCAGATGCAGCTCTGACTGTGGAAACTGAATGCCCTTTCAGCATCACTGATGTCTAAGGACCCTGTACCCAAGTTGATTGGCACCTCCCTCAAAAGCAAACAATCTCTTCATGATAAGAATTTAGGAAAAGTGATATCTCCATCTTCTACACGTTTGAATAACAGTGTGACAGATACCTTCACTAAGCAGCCAGTACCCTTATGTTACTCAACAAACTGCAATTTGGTGGTGAGGAACATGGCTCTAGAGGAGGAAGCAAACCAAAATCAAGTTTTTGATGATGCCCAGCAATTGAACATTTTGGCCAACTCAGTCTCAATCTCTCCATTAATGACATCCAGCAGAAATCTAACTGGGTACCTTCAGAACACAAAATTAAATGACCCTTCAGAACAACTGCTTTCTGTTCCCCAGGTAAGTAGTGAATACCAGCCTCCATATTTAGATAAGAGAAACGATTATGAAGAAGGGCTTTAGAAATTTAAGAGTGCTGAACTATGGAAATCCAGAGACCGTTCACTGAGTCTAGGCAGCCACATAGCTCCCTTTTCTAGTCTTTTCTATGTCAGACAGAATTGCTTTACTTGAAGGGGAAAATTGCAACTTGGTCTCTTGCTTCATACATCCCACATATGTATGACTCATAAGGCCATATTCTCTGGGTTACCTTTTCCCTTCTTGTTTGTATAACTCAAGGTAAAATAAAATTCTTTGGCATCCAGGCCCTTTTTTTCTTGTCACTAATAATTTTAATTAATAATTATATTCTTATTATATACTTATATACTTATTATATACTTATATAATTATATATAATATATAAAGTTAAGTAATATTATATGTTATATGTAATATAATAATAATTTTAGAAAACTATTTTGAAATATCTTCTTATCTAAAATGTCCTTCAGGTTGAGTTGAAGCCTCTTGCCTTCTGATGGGTTGGGGAGTTATTTTATGTTTTCCTGTTTATACAAGGTCTGGTCTTTGTTTATCCTCTAACCACTGGGTGTATAACTTCAAAGAATCCCCCCGCGGATTCTGAGGACCCTCTTCTAGGTAACTGACTTTGGCTGGCCCTTTGACAGCTTTCTCAAAAGCTTTCATTGCAGGATGTTTTCAGAATCTATGTCAAGGTGCAAGCTCTGTTATAACAAAGTAGTGCTGACAGGGGGCTAAATGTTGGCATGGGATCATAGCTTTCTTATATCTTCTTATATACAACCTTCCACCTTTTCTTGTGTTGCTTTCCTTATGTTTTTTTTTTTTTTTTTGCAAACTTCTCAACTGGGGAATCTTGGAAGAAAATTCCTATCTGTACTATCATTTCTATCATAGCCTCCCTGTCAGTAGAGGTTCCTTGAAGTGTGAGAAGAGAAGAAACATTAGACCAGTGCTCCTTAGGCTAGATGTGGGGCAAAAGATGAAGATGGGATGAGAGAAAGACAAAGAAGCAGCAGGCAAAACCTGAAGGGAGAAAGGTATTATTCCAAGAGGAAAACTGGAAAAGTGAGACTAGAGCTTAAGTACCATGAAGAAGAATTGCTATTTTTTGAAGGGGTGAGTTGTGACTGGAAGATAGATGGTAGGATGATGCAGAAAGAGGAATGATGGTAGTTGGATAATTCATCTTATTTTTTTAAAATAAAAATAATTATTGGTGTTTTTTTGTTTTTGTTTTGGATATGTTCTACATATGCCCCCCAACAATAATCATTCCTTTGCAATAAATAGAAACAAGTAAGCATCAGCAATCAACTCAGTGGATACATTTGATAGTTTATCTGCTATTCTATACCCATAATCTCCCAACTCTCTGTCCTAAAAGGAAGATACATTTCCTTAATTCTCCAGAGCCAGACTTGGTTAAACTATTATTCAGGGTTTGGTTTCATTTCAGTTTAACAAACATTTACCTATTGTATATATAATATTGTATCATAGACTGAAGAACTGTTTCTTAAAATTTTTATTTTTGTTGCTATGTCTTTAAATTCCCCCTTTATCCTATATTGTGAGCCATATATAGTATATATACTTTCTTTGGTACAAGAACTTGAAAAAAAAAGAAAAATGGCATTTTAAAAAGTCTTAGATGATTAGGGAATTTCAAGCCCATTCACTTGAGAGAGAGAGTAGTTAAATGAAATTGGCCTGCCAACTCAGAGGAAGGAGGAGGCTAATTAATCAAGAAATACAGGTGGTTTGTAATACAACCAAGGAGAAAGAGCCAATACTTTGAGGGTGAAAAAATGTAGGCATCTGTAACAAAATAGTAGAGAGAGCTATTCCCTAACCAATTAAAAGAGAAAGAAGCAAAGATGGATTTTTTCAATTTTCACCCATTCTTTTATTTTTTCCTCATAAAACTACTAAATCCTAAAATTGTTCCCTTCAAATTTAATTTCATAATTTTTTTCTGATTAATAAGCTTTCATTTTCTCTCCATCCCAGTTCCATCTATTCACTGAATAATAAAAATGAAAAAACCCTCTTATATATGTGTAATAAAATAAAACAAATTCCTACACTGCCTATATCCAAGAATGTGTGTCTCATTCTTCATTTTAAGTCCATCACATCTCTGATAGGAATTGCACACTTCTTTGATCCTCTGGACTCATGTTTTTTTTTTTTTTAAATCACATTGATCAGAGTTCAAGTTTCCCAAAGTTATTTTTCTTTAAAATGTTATTGTCATTGTATAAATTTTCCTCCTATTTCTGTCCACTTTGTAATTCATAGAAATCTTCCAACTTTCATTTGAATTTTTTTATTTTGGTATTTCTCATGATGAATTAATATTCCCTTACAATCATATATCATGGTGTGTTGAGCCACAAATAAATTATGGATTAATTTAGATTAACCATCTCACTTCTATGTTGAAAAAATATGACAATAGAACCCTTTTACAATGTTGTTGTCAAAAGACAAAGGTAACATGAATGAGAGAGTAGTACAAAGACTGTTGAACCCAATACTTAACATTACCACTTGCCCCAATACTTTCTGCCTATTTTTTAGTATAAAACAGAGAGTACTATATATACTTTTATTTTGCTGACGCAATTGGCTAAGCAGAGTCTTAGCTCTGCCACCTCCTAACATGCAACTTTAGGTAAGTCATTGAACTTCTCTGAATGGCAGTTTTCTATATTGTAAAATGACAAACAAGTTAAATAATTTA
Source organism: Antechinus flavipes (assembly GCF_016432865.1). Lineage (NCBI taxonomy): Eukaryota > Metazoa > Chordata > Mammalia > Dasyuromorphia > Dasyuridae > Antechinus > Antechinus flavipes. Next base: position 358,737,289 of record NC_067401.1, read on the forward strand.
TAAAATTAACTAATCAACAATCAGTAAGTATTGATCAAGTGCTTACTATAAACTAGGCCAGTCAGATGTAAAACCCCCCAAAATAATTATTTTCAAGTAGTAAATATTTTATTGAGACAGAAAAATGTACATATGTAGGTATATTCAAGATATGTATGTATATGTGTGTATGTTCATGTGTACATGTATATTCAAGATATAGATGTATAATGTGTATGTTCATGTGTACATGTACATATACACATATGTGTATATGTAATACAAAATAAATACATGATGGAAATATATAAGTAATTAGAGAATGAGGGCATCAGCAATTGGGATCAAGAAAAACATTGTGTAAATGTTTGTAAAACATTTGTAAAAATATGTAAAAAAAAAAGTGTGTGTAAAATTTGTGTAAAATATGGTGCTTGTGCTGAGCAAAGAAGGAAGAAAGGGATTCTATGGATTGGAGGCAAAGGGAATATTTGGCTGGCTTGTACAATGTCTAATGCAAAGGTACAGAGATAGTATATGAAGTGTTCCATATAAAAAACAATGAAGGACAATTTAGCCAGATGGTAAGATCAAGAAGGGGAGTAATAAATCTGTAAAGATAGGTTGGAGTTAGTTTGTAAAGAGCCTTAAAAGCCAGACATAGAGCCTTCATCATCATGGCAATAGGGAGCCAGTAGAGTTTGGATGATTGTTATCCTTTGTCCTTGAAGAGGACCAAAAATGACATCACCACGTTGGAGTCAAAGTACAGTATGTCTGACTGACTGTTCAAACCAGTATGTTCATATGACCATTTGGAGTAGATATGTCTCTAAATTTGCACATTTCACATTTCTGCACATAGGAGAATTAAATGGTAAGATCTGCATTGAAGGAAAAAGAACACATTTTAATTGATATACATAAATGGCTTGCAGTATGGCCAAAGTTATCTGGGTAAATGTAATATTCTTCCCTAAAATATATAATATTCTCTAGGAACAGGTTTCTTTTCAGTTCAGTAATGCCCTCAAATGCAGCCAGGAGTTAAAGTCCAAATCCTTTCTTGTCTCTTTCCAAGTCTTGTCTCCTTCCTTGGGCCTGGTTAGCTTTCTTAGAGGCCTATCTCTCTCCTTGGTTCTGAGAGCTCCTGCCACTAGTCCTTTGCTTCTGCCAGCTTTAGTCTCCAGCTAGCACAAAGGAGGAAGATGGAATGAATCTGTCTCAACCTCCGAGACCTTTTAGTGGGCTTGTGTGTCTGGCCCTGTGAGCTTCTTGCTTATATGCTGTACACTGAGTACACACCAATCATTATATCACTAGGAAACCATTATTTGTTGTAGGATTAAATCAATGCTAAACTAGATTTAACCATTGTCTCCTCAATTCCATTTAGTGCCTTGTTTCAAGTTCTGGGCCATAACATCTCCTTGTAGGATCAGATCAATCATACTGAACCATGCTAAATTAGATAATTATTTTCTCCATCAATTCCACTATCTTAGTACCTTGTAAGAATCCTAACAGGTAAAGGCAGTAGTGTCATGGCATCTTTGGTATTATGTGTATATATCATTTTGGTTTTCAGATCACAGGATCTCAGGAACAGAGGATGTACCAGCAAATAAAGCAGCTACAAAGATTGGTGGCAGAACAGCAAGGAATTATCTCACTTTACCACTCAGGTTGTACCCTTATGGCAAGTTAGAGAATAACACTTCTGCCTTATGAGAGCCAATGTGTTTTATCTTGAAAGAAAATTCTATTGATTTTGGCTTAAAGCTTTTTATGAGCATTTTAAAGGTGATGACTCCATATAGTATTGCTAATGTAGTCACTGGGTTGCCAGTAGTACAATGGATAGAGTTCCAGAACTGGAGTCAGAAAGACTACTCTTTCTGAATTCAAATATGGCAGCAGTCACTTAGTATCTATATGACCCTGGGCAAATAATTTAACTCTTATTTCCTTATTTCCTCATTTTTAAAATGAGTTGGAGAAGGAAATGATAAAACATACCATTATCTCTTCCAAGAAAATCCCTAATGGGGTCACAAAGAATAAGATCGGACTGAAAATGACTTATAAATACTTTTATGTAATTAAAATTATTTTATCTTCTGTATTCCATATTTAGTCATAAAGTTTTCTTTTATCCATAGATCTAGTAAATATAACCTATGATGAAAAATGCAATCATGTCCCATTACAGGGCCGTGACAAATTTAGGATATAGATGGAGACAGATATATTTTGTCTACACCCATTGAGGGAATTTGTTTTACTTGACTATATATATTTGTTATAAGAAATATGTTTTTATTTTTTTCACAATAAGGTGAACAATATAGATTTCTACAGATGTGAAATGTTGCTTGCACTATCAGATAAAATCAATGTATTGTTAATTTTGCTCAAATGTTTTACTTTGTTATAAAAGACCTTTCATGAAATGGAAGTAATCTTGGATATTGGTAGTGAAAAAAACAAAGCACATAGATAAAATGTAAAAAAAAAAAAAATCAACAAACAAAAAAAAAAAGGCAGATAAAACACAAAACCCAACCCTGCTATTTAATCAAACTATCATTTGATCTTGGGCAAAGCATCTTATTTTCCTGGGCTTCAGGTTCTTCATCTGTATATTCAAAGAGATTGAGTTTAGGTAATCTCTGAGATTCCTTCCAGTTCTAGCTCTGTGATTCTGTAAGACAAGTAGTTTAGAACCAAAATGTCATTCATTTATGTCCAATTCTGTGACCCCCATTTGGGATTTTCTTAGCAGAAATATTAGAGTGGTTTGCTGTTTTCTTCTCCAGTTCACTTAACAGATGAGGAAATTGAGACAAACAGAATTAGGTTACTTGCCTAGTGTCACACATCTGGTAAGTATCTAAGGCTGGGTTTGCAGGTCTTCCTGACTCCAGGTCTAGTATTCTATCTACTGTGCCATCTAGTTGCCAGTTTGGAGTCCAAATGTGAAAAACTTTAAATATTAGGCTAAGAAGCTTTTAAACATAAATTTATTTTTAAAAAAATCTTTTATTTCCTTTTGGATTTGAATCAGTAATACTAGAAAGCAATATATTTATCTCCATGCTTGGAAGATATCTAAATATGGAAAGGGAACATAGCTGACCTTTATGTTTTGAAAGATAAATAATAGTACATATAGCTTTAAATGTGGGCTGGAGACATTACTTGATTCAAGGAAACAGAAATCAGACTGACTGTTTATTGCCATTGTCATTCATTCCCAGAATCAAGGAAAAAATACTTGGAAGATATGAGATGTATGCACTGCTTTGTTGCATAAATCTTATTTTTCAGAATAAGAATCAATCCTTGGGAAAATAAGGTTATAACTAAAACCAGCATTGTGATAGAGCTCTCTTATGTGATATAGCATCCATAATCTGTATGTACTTTTTATATGAGACATTTCCTTCCTCAGGGAAAATAATTTGCAGGCGAATAAAGGGCTATTTATCCATGTTACTTGAAAGGGAGAAAATGATTGCATTGTATGGAAAGTTAGAACAGGCTGAACTTATATCAGAAGTTCTTAAAAATTGCACACATTCATTTCACATTCTTTGGATAAGCAATGATCCTATCTCATTCCTCAAATATGTAAAAAATAAGTCAGAAGGAAGTTTACATAATATTTCTTAGTGGGCACTGAATCTTTTCCCAGAGGATCATCACACATTCCAAATCTAAGCAGGAGCTTCTTATTTGTCTAAGGAAGAGTTAATCCAGGCAAAATTAAAGGTAGATTTAATTTTATATTAGGTAGTCTATATTATACATGATATCAATTAGTTCTGATATTTGGACTGTTCTTCAATTAATTATTATTTGAAATATTTAATTATACTACTTTGTACATGTCACTATGCTAATGTTCTGTGGGCTAGGAAGCAGAATTAGACCTTGCCCAATTAACCCACTTAGAAAGGGTACATATACATATAAGAAATTAAGAATTATAAGGATGGAATTATTTTGATTCACTTGGGATTCACTACTATATATATGTATTAGTTATGTATGTATGTATATCTCCAGGATGTTTGCTTGTGGTGTTTCCAAAGTCAATACAAATTAGAAGTAATATAAGCCTTAAGATGGTGGTCCTATGAAACAAAAAGTACTGTAGACAGTATGGAAAATGCATCAAGCAAATTTATTACTTGTACATATGTTCTCTAGCTAAAGTGCTTTCCAAATGGCCTTTCTTCAGGAGATCAACAAGTCTTAGGATTATCAGTGCTTGCTCATGTCAGTGCTCTAGATGGTGATATATAGAACCAGAGACAGAGCATAGGTCTACAGGACAATAAATGAGGTATGCTTGGTAGAACGTTATCCTTGTAGTTAGGAAGACCTGGCTTGCCTCTGATATATATATGGGCTATGTGACCCTGAGCAAATCACTTGATTTTTGTGTGCTTCTATTCTCAAAGAATATAGAACTGTCAATCTAAGTTGATAGAATTTTCTCTTCATCTTACCATTCATCTAATATATCTTCTTTCCTTTCTAGCTTAAAATTCTTAAGAAAGTTGACTGCATTAAGTTTATCTTTTTCTCTTCTTCTTTTCTTAATCCCCTATAATTTGGCTCCATCATTCAACTGAAAATGCTTTCTTGATCTCTTACTTGCCAAATTTATTAGCCTATTCCTACTTCTCTTTTTTTTTTTTCTTTTTGAATTTCTCTATACAATTTAATTCTATTACTCACTCTTTCTCTCTCTTGTTACTCTATCCTTTGTAGGATTTCATGATATGGATCTCTCCTGGTTCTCCTCCTGTCTACCCGACCACTGCTCAACATCTTTTGCTGGATATTTATGCATTTCATGCTCTTTAATCATAGATATTCTTCAAGATTCTGTCCTGAGATGCTTACTTTTACCTCTGTAAGATCTCACTTGGTGACTTCATCAACTTCTTTAGGTTCAGTTATCATCTTTATGCAGATGACTCTTCTTAGACATATTCATCTACTATCTTTTTCTTCATTTCTTTCTCAGATGAAGAAATGACCTTCCTCCTTGCATTCTATCCTCCAAGGTCATCAGAGTCCAATGGCAAGACAAGAATCAAGAAGATTGGCAATGGCCCAGCATCCAATGGGTGATTTTGGCCTTTCTATTTTTTATAAGAGGAAACTGAGGCAGACAAGTTAGGTGACTTTCCCAGCATCTAAGTTTTTAAGGAAGGATTTAAACTGAAATGCTCCTGACTCCAAGGCCAGAAGGCAGGCATTAGCACAGTGCCTGCCATGTAAATGCTTAATAAATGCTCATTGACTTTGACTGAAAATTTTACATTTTATTAGATTGGTTATACTTAGATGGTAGAAGAGAGTATATTTTAGGAAATTTTTTGTCCTTTTAAAAAAACTGTTAGAGTTCAATTTTGGGCCAAGGAAACCTTTATGCTGTTTGAAAAGGTTGACTATTGAAAATGACTTCTTCCCTTTTTTGAATTCAATAGTATTTTATTTTTCTAATTCCATGTAAAAATTGTTAATTTTTTAGACATAATTAGGTATAAATATCTAATATTAATTTACTTCCTGAACTCCATTTGTGTGATATCAATTCTCTTTGATGCATCTCTAACTGAATGGTAAAATGGTAAAATGGTATACATCTTGAACATAGTGACCAAAACAGAAGTTATTATGTTTTCCCCAAAATATTTCCCTCTTCCAGACTTCTGTATCAAAGACATTACCATCCTTCCTGTTACTCAAGCTTGCAACCTTGGGATCATCCCTAATTCCTCACTCTCACTCATTCCATAAAGCCAAATTATTGGCAAGTCTTATATCCACCTTTACAATTTTTCTCTTATGTTCCATGTCTCCATTTATATAGCCACACCTTGGTTTTGGCTCTCATTACCTGAATTATTGTAGTAATAGCCTTCCAATTGATTTCTCTACCTCAAGACTTTTCTTTCTACAATTCATCATCTTCTCAGCTACCAAAAACATTTTTGGCAACTCCATGTCACAATAAATAGATTTCTGGCCTTGGATTCAGGAGCATTTCAGTTTAAATCCTTCCTTAAAAACTTAGATGCTGGGCAGGTCACTTAATTTGTCTACCTCAGTTTCCTCTTATAAAAAAGAGAAGGGCCAAAGTAACCTATTGCATCCTGGGCCATTGCCAGTCTTCTTGAATCTTGTCTTGCCATTGGCCTCTGATGACCTTGGAGGATAGAATGAAGCTGATAACTTTGCACATCTCTGTCTCACTCAAATCCAATTCACAAAAAAGTCAAGACATTATCTTTATGATGTCACTGATGCTCTTCAAGAATGAAAGATGAACAACAGTAACAAAATAGAGACAATGATATTACTCATTACCAACAGAATTATTGTGGGAATAAACTAAGATAACAAGTGTAAAGAATTTTGTTAACTTTAAGGTGCTATGCAAATGAATCTATAATTATTATTATTGTTTCCTAAGAGTAGCTTGGTAACACAACAGCCAAAGTGTTGGGCTTAGAACTAAGAAGACTCATTTTCCGAAGTTCAAATATGGCCACAGACACTTATTAGCTGTGTGACCCTGGGAAAGTCATTGAATTGTTTGCCTCAGTTTCCTTATCTGTAAAATGAACTGGAGAAGGAAATGATAAATCTTTGCCAAGAAAACCACAAATGGGATCATGAAGAATTAGATATAACTGAAAGATGACTAAACAGCAACATGGCCCCTTCCTCCCTTTCTAGTTTTCTTATACTACAATCCCTGCCACATACTCTCGTCACTTTGTGACTCATCCACATTGTTCTACTTGTTCCTAGAAATGCACTACTAACTACTGATTTCTATCCCTTGGCATAGACACCTCCCCTCTCTCTCCTCACCTCAGCCTCTTGGATTCCCTGGCTTCCTTTTAAGACTCAGCTGAGCTCCAGTCTTCCCAACTCACTGGACTGATAATGCATTTTTCTCTAATATCACCTTCTACCTATTCAGTATAAAATTTGTGCATACTTCATTATTTCCATGTTTGTCTACCCCTTTGGAATGTTTCTTGGGCACAGGAACTTTTTTTTTTGTTTTTCTTTTCATCTTCAGGCATTAGCACAATGCCTGCCATGTAAGTGATTAATAAATGCTCATTGATTTTCAGACTGAAAAATTTAAATTTTATTGGATTGGTTATACTTAGATGGTAGAAGAGAGTGTATTTTAGGAATTTTTTTGTTCATTAAAAAAAGTGTTAAAGTTCAGTTTTAGGACCAAGGAAACCTTTATGCTTTTTGAAAAGGTTGACTATTGAAAATGATTTCTTCCTTTTTTTGAATTCAATAGTATTTTATTTTTCTAATTCCATATAAAAATAGGGGCCTTTCTCATTCTGGAGCATGCAAAGCCACCATTGTGGGACTTTAGAGGCCAGCTTTGGGAAAGGTTTGACTCAGCCACTGATTGTCGCTTAATTGGCTGTTAAACTAGAAAAGCTGGTAACCTTGGGTGCCACATATGGTAGAAGAGGATGTGGTTTCCAGCTGCCACTTTGTGATCATTCCTTCCTTGGATGCAGTCCTCCAGGTGATAAGATGTGAAAATAAAAAGGGAAATTACTGTGTATAATAAATTATTAATTATGTGGTACAAAAATGAAAGTATTATAGAAGTCAGAGGGGAGAGATGAATGAATGCAGATTGGAAACATCAGGAAAAACTTCAAAGAACAGAGAGTTAAGTGACCTGTGTCTTAAAGAATAGTCAGAATATAACTAGGCAGAAAGAAAGTCAGAAGAATCAAAGCATGAATATATGAATAAATTACTCCTCATAACTTCCTTCAGAAATATGAATTGGCAGCAAGTAGTTTTCAGAATACACACACTCTCACACATACACACACAAACATATTATATATATATATACACACACACACATATATATATAATTTATTTTATGAAGCAAAAATTGAGATTTTTGGTTAATGAAATGTATTTCTTTTCCAATAACTAATTTAAAGATTATTTTCTTGAAATCAATATTGTCCTAGAAAATGTGAGATGTATGATTATTGCACTTCCATATGGTGAGTACTAATTCTAGAATGCAAAATTTATATTTCTAAGGGAGGAAAGATGATTTTTAAAAAAATCCTCAAAAAATATAATGATGATAGTTAACATTTATATAGTGCTTACTATGTGCTAGGCAATGTGCTTTATAATTATTATCTCATTAAATCCTCAAATCAATACTGGACAGTAGGTACTAGTATCTCTATTTTACACTTGAAGAAACTTAGGCAAAATATCTTGACTTATTTGAATTCATTTTCCTTTCTCCAGTTTCAGTGTTCTATTCACTGAGTAACCTATATTTGCAAAGCAAAAGGGAGAAGAAATAGAAATTTGACATTATATAAAGAGAAACAGAAAAAAGGGATGGAGAAAATAAGAATTTATTATTCTCTCTAGTAGAAAAGAGAGAAATAAAAAAAAATTAAATGTAGTAAAAAAGGGATAGGTAAATGGCACAATGGATAGAATATCAGCCCTGGAGTCAGGAGGACCTGAGTTCAAGTCAAACCTCAAACACTTAACACTTCCTAGCTGTGGAACCCTGAGCAAGTCACTTAATCTTAGTTGCCTCAGTAAAAACTAACAAATAAATAAATAATAAATACAGTAAAGGGATTTTTGTACCAATCAAGTCAAGAATTTTTTTTTCCAATGAAATAAATGAAATTGAGAAAGAGAAAACCTGGTATCTGAATATGTTATTATGTACTGTTTACAAGAAACTCAGAACTGTTCTATGGTATAACAGATTTGTGCATATCTTGTCTGCCTGACTTCCTTTACACCACCCTGCCCCACCAGGGGAATCAGGAAGTTGTAACTGTTGAGAGATTCAGGAGGACAGAATTAGATAAGGGAAAGAGAGTCAATAACAATACCCAGAATATAAGTGGCAAGTATATTGAAATCACTAAATATGCCATTTGTCTCTCTCTCTCTCTCTCTCATTGTCACCAAGGCAAAGATGAAAGATGAATGCTCTCTTCATCTTTCCATAATTACAGCAATAATCATCACCTTGTTCTCTCATGAATACCCTTATTGTTCATTTCATTTATATTTCATATGCTTAAAAATGTAATCAAAGGAGAAAAAGTTATTCACCTTGTATCATTTGCCCTTGATCCTTCAATTTTCTCTGGGATACTCCTACAGAGTAGTACAGTTTCAATTTTTTCCAAATGTAATTTTACTAATTTTTCAATTAGCAAGGATTTATTTTTCTTTCCCTCCTAAAATAACCTCCTCCTAATTTAACAAAAAGGAAGAAATAAAACCCTCATAACAAATATGTAACACTGATCAAATATATATATGTATGAATATATATGTAATTAATATTTATATTTATATTTCTGATATATCGTGTTATATATTATATCTTGGTAATATAGAATGTATAATATAATACATATTACCAATATTGGCAATATTGAATTGAATTGAATAAAGAATTGGCAATAATGAATAACATGTATTATACATTGTATATTACATATATACATATATATTAGATTCTTCATTTTGAGTTACCTTTCTTTTAGGAAGTAGGTAGCATGCTTCATATTAATTCTTCTGCCAATTATGATTTGTTACTGCATTATTATGAATTCTGAAGTTTTTCAAAGCTGTTTTTCTTGATAATGTTGCTGTTATTGCATGAATTGTTATCCAGTTCTAGTGAATTCACTTTGTACCAATATATGTCTTTCCATGTTTCTCTGAAACCATCTATTTTATTTCTTGTTGCCCAGTATTCTTGCATTATATCCCCATGCCATAATTTATTCATCTATTGCTTGATAAATATGTCATTTGTTTCCACTTTTTGCTACTTTGAAAACAGTTGCTCTATCTGTGTGTGCATATAAGTACTTTTCTAGGAGTAATATCGTTGGATCAAAGGATATATATACAGTTTAGGCAGATGACACTTTCTCCTGGACACTGATGGATACATAAGGTCCCAAGATTAAGCAGCATTTGACATCTCAGCAGCAAAAAACCAACATATTTAACTTGCAAATTAAGTTTTGAGAAGATTGCTTTCTGATTATGTAATTAAAGGTCTGGGATCCCCTTTTTCCTTTGCATAAAGCTTCACACATTTTCTTTCTTTTGAATGCTGCCATCTGCTCAGGGCAGCACAGTGCATGCAACACATGCACCTGGCCCAGGAAGGGCTTTTGAAATAAAGATCTGCTTTGGTGGGTATGAAAATTACATTCCTCCCTCTCTTCAACTTTATTTTAACATTCCTCTGGCTCTAACCACTTCTGTTATTTGGATTGGAGTATGAAAGAAGAGACAATTAGCAAAGGAATTTCTGAATCCCTTTATATACCAACATATACTATAGAATTGCAATAGATGTTGGGAAATGAGATTAGAATATATTAGAGGTATCTCTGATACTAAGGGAATTGGAGAAAAAATAACTGTGAAAGACAAATATTATCATGCAAATAAATTCTAAACATGTGTAGATACCTCCTGGAATATCTGGCATGCTCAGCTATCATAACTATTGTGTGAAAAAATAAGGTAGAAATTAACCAATTTAGTTCATTCTTCTTATTCATTTTCAGTAATTTAGTTCATTCTTCTTAATTTAGTTCTTTCTTTGTTTATATCTCACAATAGTTCTAAAGTGCTTCTCTTCTTATTAAACCAGGGGAAGCCCAACAAAATTTATGGGCATTAAAACAAACCTAATTTTCTCTTCTAAGGATACATTTCTGGTACTTGAAAAGGAAGAGCTTCTTATAAGAACTTAGGAAACCAAATAGGTTTAATTCTATAAGAATATGATTACCATAGTAATAGGACAAAGTAGTTATAACATTTTCTACTTATTTTTAATCATTCAAAGATTTAGGTAAAGCTGAATCTTGAAAATATTCTTAGAACCTCTTTTCAAAACCATATAGATTTTTACCATATTACTTCTTACTACATCTCTATGATTAAAAAATAGGATTCTCTCTTCTGCTTATCTTTTTTTTTTTCCATCTTAGAGCTAGAGAACTTGAAAATCAAAATCACTTGCCTACGGTCAAACAGAAAATCCATTATTTAGTTGAGAATCAAGAGCTTCTTCTTTCAGATTCAGAACTAGATCGATCAAACCACTTTGTTATAGCTTAATTTAGGCTATACTGGAAGGTTTAATTTGTTAATTCTGATTATCCTCCCGTGGATTGTAAAACAGCAGGGATTAAAATCTGGTAAAAATTGAAGTAGAGAAAATTGCTGCTCACATTAAATAAGTATTCTGTCTTTGGCTTCACATGAGCAGAGGCAGAAATAAGTCTATGTCCTGATTTGTGCAGAGATATCTCAGCAGAACTCTCCAGTTATCTTCATTAATATTCATAGTTCACATTTCTATAAAGCTTTAAGATTCACAAAATGCTTCAAGTACTTTATTAAACTGTATCTTCACAATCAGTCTATGAATTAGAACTCTTATCCCATTTTAATAGGAGAGGAAAGTGAGGTACAGAAAGTTTAAATGATTTACCCAGAGTTACCCAGTCAATATATGAGGTAGGATTCAAACCCAGTTACTCCTAACTTGAAGTTCTGTACTCTATTCACTACGACATGAATCTTTGAGATCAAAACCCTGAGACTGCAGTTTCTTTGTTTTTCCTCTTATTGTATTAAAGACTTTCCTATATGAATATCTGAACACTGGACTTGAAAAACAGTATACCA